>NW_027397147.1:1397628-1778015 GCF_003265705.2 Callorhinus ursinus
CTCAACCAACTGAGCCACCCAGGTGCCCGAGAACTTTCTTGTTTCTTGAGAAAAGCTTGTATTGCTATATATTTTCCTCTTAGGACTGCCTTTGTTGCATCCAAAAGATTTTGAACAGTTGCGTTTTCATTTTCATTTGTTTCCATGAATTTTTTAAATTCTTCTTTAATTTCCTGGTTGACCCATTCATTCTTTAGTAGGATCCTTTTTAGCCTCCATGTATTTGAATTCTTTCCAACTTTCCTCTTGTGGTTGAGTTCGAGTTTCAAAGCATTGTGGTCCGAAAATATGCAGGGAATGATCCTTATCTTTTGGTACTGATTGAGACCTGATTTGTGACCCAGGATGTGATCTCCTCTGGAGAATGTTCCATGTGCACTGTAGACGAATGTGTATTCTGCTGCTTTGGGGTGGAATGTTCTGAATATTTATCTGTGAAGCCCATCTGGTCTCGTGTGTTATTTAAAGCCCTTATTTCCTTGTTGATCTTTTGCTTAAATGCTCTGTCCATTTCAGTAAGGGCAGTGTTAAAGTCTCCTACTACTAGTGTATTATTGTTGATGTGTTTCTTTGATTTTGTTATTAATTGGCTTATATAATTGGCTGCTCCCATGTTAAGGGCATAAATATTTACAATTGTTAGATCTTCTTGTTGGATAGACCCTTTAAGTATGATATAGTGTCCTTCCTCATCTCTTATGTTATTATCTCTTATGTCTCTTATGTCTTTGGTTTAAAATCTAATTTGTCTGATATAAGGATTGCCACCCCAGCTTTCTTTTGATGTCCATTAGTGTGGTTAATGGTCTTCCAACCCCTCACTTTATTTTTTTTCTCTTTAAATTTTTTATTGTTATGTTAATCGCCATACATCATTAGTTTTTTTAAATTTTTTATTGTTATGTTAATCATGATACATTACATCATTAGTTTTTGATGTAGTGTTCCATGATTGTTTGTGCATAATACCCAGTGCTCCACGCAGAACGTGCCCTCTTTAATACCCATCACCAGGCTAACCCATCCCCCCATCCCCCTGCCCTATAGAACCCTCAGTTTGTTTTTCAGAGTCCATCATCTCTCATGGTTTGTCTCCCCCTCCGATTCCCCCCCCTTCATTCTTCCCCTCCTGCTATCTTCTTCTTCTTCTTTATTTCTTAATATATATTGCATTATTTGTTTCAGAGGTACAGATCTGTGATTCAACAGTATTGCACAATTCACAGCACTCACCATAGCACATACCCTCCCCAATGTCTATCACCCAGCCACCCCCTCCCTCCTACCCACCACTCCAGCAACCCTCAGTTTGTTTCCTGAGGTTTAGAATTCCTCATATCAGTGAGGTCATATGATACATGTCTTTCTCTGATTGACTTATTTCACTCAGCAGAACACCCTCCAGTTCCATCCACATCGTTGCAAATCCAACCCCTCACTTTAAATCTGAAGGTGTCTTTGAGTCTAAAATGAGTCTCTTGCAGACAACATATCAATGGGTCTTGTTTTTTTATCCAATTTGATACCCTGTGTCTTTTGATTGGGGCATTTAGTCCATTTACATTCAGGGGAACTATTGAAAGATATGAATTTAGTGCCATTGTATTGCCTGTAAGGTGACTGTTACTGTATATTGTCTCTGTTCCTTTTTGGTCTATGTTACTTTTAGGCTCTCTCTTTGCTTAGAGGACTCCTTTCAATATTTCTTGTAGGGCTGGTTTGGTGACTGCAAATTCTTTTAGTTTCTCTTTGTACTGGAAGCTTTTTATCTCTCCTTCTATTTTCAGTGACAGCCTAGCTGGATATAGTATTCTTGGCTGCATATTTTTTTCATTTAGTACCCTTCAATTCTTTCTTTTTTTTTTTTTTTTAAAGATTTTATTTATTTATTTGAAAGAGAGAGAGAGAGAGGGAGAGAGAGCACAGAGGGAGAGGGAGGAGCAGACTTCCTGATGAGCAGGGAGCCCGATGTGGGGCTCGAATCCAGGATGCTGAGATCATGACCTGAGCTGAAGGCAGACACTTAACAGACTAAGCCACCCAGGTGCTCCCCCTTCAATTATTTCTTTCATAGATTGTGCCTTTGCTGTTGTATCTGAAAAATCATCACTATACCCAAGTCATCCAGATTTTCTCCTGTGTTATCTTCTAGGAGTTTTATAGTTTTGCATTTTACATTTAGGTCTGTGATCTATTGTGAGTTAAGTTTTACATAGGTGTAAGATCTGTGTCTAGATGTTGCATGTAGATGTCCAGTTATTCCAGTATCATGTGTTGAAAAGACTACCTTTTTCTGCATTGTATTGCCTTTGTGCCTTTATCAAAGATTAGCTGATTATATTTATGTGGATCTATTTCTGGCCTCTCCATTGCATTCTATTGATTCTCTTTGCCAATAGCATACTATCTTGATTTTGTAGCTTTATAAAAAAGATTTTATTTATTTATTTGAGAGAGAGACAGAGAGAGCACAATCAGGGGGTGGGCAGAGGGAGAGGGACAAGCAGACTCCCTACTGAGTGGAGAGCCTGATTCAAGACTCGATCCCAGGACCCTGAGTTCATGACCGAGCTGAAGTCAAATGTTTAACTGACTGAGCCACCCAGGCGCTTCTATAGTAAGTCTTGATGTCAGGTAATGTCAGCCCACTGGCTTGGTTCTTCTTCAGTATTGTGTTGGCTATTTTTTATCTTTTGCCTTTCCATATAAACTTTGGAATCAGTTTGTTGATATCCACAAAATAATCTGCTGGGATTTTGATTTGGATTGTGTTAAATATATAGATCAAGTTAGGAGGAGCTGACATCTTGACAATATTGAATCTTCCTATCCATGAACATGGAATATCTTTCCATTTATTTACTTCATTTTGTATTTCTTCCATCAGAGTTTTGTAGTTTTCCTCATATAGATCTTATACATATTTTGTTATATCTATACTTAAAGTCCTTAATTTTTACGATGCTAATATAAATGGTGTTATGTTTTTAATTCCAAATTCCACTTGTTTATCACTGATACATAGGAAAGCAACTGACTTTTGAATATTAGCCTTGTATCTTGCAACCTTGCTATAATTGCTTATTAGTCCCAGGAGATTTTTGTTGTTGATTCTTCTGGATTTTCTACATAGCCAAGGATTTATTTTATTTTATTTATTTTATTTTATTATTTTTTTTAAATTGTTTAAAGATTTTATTTATTTATTTGAGAGAGAGAATGAGATAAAGAGAGAGAGCATGAGAGGGGGGAGGGTCCGAGGGAGAAGCAGACTCTCCACTAAGCAGGGAGCCTGATGCGGGACTCGATCCCAGGACTCCAGGATCATGACCTGAGCCGAAGGCAGTCGCTTAACCAACTGAGCCACTCAGGCGCCCGCCAAGGATTTATTTTTAAAAGTTTTTCTTACACCCCTACCCCCATTTTTTTTTTAATTTTATTTATTTGACAGAGAGAGACACAGCGAGAGAGGGAACACAAGCAGGGGGAGTGAGAGAGGGAGAAGCAGGCCTCCCGCGGAGCAGGGAGCCCAATGCGGGGCTCCATCCCAGGATCCCGGGACCATGACCTGAGCTGAAGGCAGACGCTTAACGACTGAGCCACCCAGGCGCCCCGGGTTTCATTCTTTTCTAACACAAAACACTTAACCATTAAAATAAAAAGAACAATTTTGTGACATCTGAAAATCGTCACGTGTCCTACCAGGAGTACAGAAGCTGTTCATTGGGAAAGACTGCTGTAGATAAAGGAAATCATTGAAAGTTTTTAAGCTGGGGACAGACATTACCTGAATTTTGTTTTAGAACATTCTGGCAGTCACATTAAACAAGGATTGGAGGGGGACAAAAATTAAAGCTTGGTTACTCATTGTTTATTATGTAACAAGTGCTTTGGATACAAAGGTCAATGAAATAGGTTGCTATCACTAAGGAGCATATAATGTAGTAAAGGGAATACACACGAGGACAGATGACTTCAGCATAGAGTGGTAGTTATTATAATTAGAAGTATATAAAAGATATAATGGTGGCTAAAATGCGGGTGTGGTCAAGACTGCCTCAGAAACCAATTCCAGGCTTTACAGAGGAAGATTCTTCAGCTGGGTTTCAATGGAGGTGTTAATACTGTGAACAGAGATTGGAGGTAGCCAGAGAAGGGTAACATGGTACATGTAAAACATGGACATGTAAAATGGCAGGGTATTCATTCAACAAACATTTAGCGAACACTGATTATATATCTATCAGGTCCTGTATAAGCCCTAAAGCACAAAGAGACAAAAGATGCAGCTCCCACTCTGAATAAGCTCGATGTCAATTATAGTGAAAATCATAATGCTATGTGTTAAGTATTATTGAGAGATGTAAACATGGGATGCTGTGTGAGTACACCTAGCTAAACATGTAATTCAGACTGGTAGCAAAGAAGTGATCTCTCAGATGAATTCTGAAAACGTAGTCAGAGTCTGTGCAAGTAGAAAGAGGCATGAGATCATATGACATGCTTGGAGGAACTGCGAATGGTAAAAGAAGGGCTTAAGAAGTGTGGATTTGATTCTAAAAGAAATGGAATATTATTATTATTAAACCAAGGAGTAGTAATATCAGATTTGCTTTTGAAAACAGCACCCTGCAGCGTGGAGAATGGTTTGAAGGGAGGTTAGCTGAATTTCAAAGATAGAACAGTTTGAAGGCCAATGAACTGCTTTTATATGAGAAATGCTGGCGTGGGACTGAACTAAAGCAATGTAACATGGAAGGCAAGCAAGAGATTGACATGAGAGAGATTCAGGAGTTAGAATCAATAGAACTTGGTAATACTTGGTTATAGAGGCATGACTCACAACTGGGTAATTGCGTGTTAAGAAATGAGTTGAGTATACACTGGAAGTGAATGTGGACTGTTCTAGATGGCATTTCTTCTATAGGATTTGAAGGAACTCTTTTCAATCTCAGCTTCTACATCTACTAAGTGAATGTTTTCCACCTGCACTGGGGAAGTTACTTGAAACACAGGTAACATCAAAAGTCTCAAGCAGTGTTGTGGAAGAAAACTATGGTGGCTGGGAAAGGGAGAGGAACAGGATCTGGGGTAGAAAGGACTCAAAGTTCATTCACTGATAAATATGAGAGGATGCTGGAAGAAGGGGTGTATTTAACCTGTGCCCCTTTAAATTTTCTTTGAGAATAGAGGCCCTAAAGTAATGTTTCTCAACCTCATTTCACATTAGAATCACTTAGAGCTTGAAAAAGTCCTGATATCCAGGCCACACCCTAGACCAGTTAAATCAGAATTTCTGGAGGTGAGATCCAGACTTTGGTATTTTTTTCAAGCTTACTAGCTTATTCGATTGTGCAGCCAATGTGGAGAACCTAGAGATTTACTTCCTTGGAAACAGAGGCTCTAGAGATTAATTCTTGTTGACTTGGGCAAAGATATGTTGGCAACCAGACACGTTGGCAAAGTAGTCTCCTGGTCCAGTAAGCATTTTTAGAGGTATGAACTTATTTAGGGCACTCAAGTATCGTTTATCTTTGAGTGATAACATTTGGTATCTGGTGGCCTTACACAGCTATTGGTAATCTGAAAGTGCCTGACTGAAGTCCAGAGGCCAACTGCACACTTAATAGGATATGGTTAGGTGATCAGAGAGTGCTTTGGGATTCATGGTATATGAATTTAGCAAATGTCTATTTGGAATAAATTTCATGCTTGTAAGAGAGTTTTCTGATTAATACTTTACTGTTACCATATGCAGATCTGTATGGTTCAGGGGTATTATTCTTGCCGCTGCCATTTTTGAAAAATGGTCTGTGATTTCTTTTTTTTTAATTTTTTTTAAAGATTTTATTTATTTGAGAGAGAGAATGAGATAGAGAGCATGAGAGAGGGGAGGGTCAGAGGGAGAAGCAGACTCCTGGCTGAGCAGGGAGCCCTATGTGGGACTCGATCCCGGGACTCCAGGATCATGACCTGAGCTGAAGGCAGTCGCTCAACCGACTGAGCCACCCAGGCGCCTGGTCTGTGATTTCTTGATACAGTTAGAGAAATGTTGGTTCTAAGGGGTATATTATTTTACTAAGTTTAATAGATCTAATTTCTTCCCTCCCCCTTTTTTTTTGGTAAAATAGAGCATCTTTTTAAAAAATTTATTTATTAATTTGAGAGAGAGAGAGAGGCAGAGCACAGAGGAGAGTGAGAGGGAGAAGCAGAAGTCCCAACATGGGGCTCAGTCCCAGGACCATGGGATCATGACCTGAGCCGAAGGCAGATGCTTAGCTGACTGAGCCACCCAGGCGCCCTGATCTATTTTCTTCTTATTGACCCAAGGATATACTACTCAGTAGCCTATAAATGTAATGGTTAGTTAATGGTTAATGGAGATTCATAAATGGGGTACTTGGGCAAGAAAACCAATGTGTAATCTCTTCTAATTATAGGGGATAAGGTACTTTATGTCATAATATTGGAAAATGATTATCTTAATTATTTTATACATGTAACTTCTATGAAAAATGCAGCAAAGTCCACACTTTTCACAAAAAAATATGACAGTGAAATTCTAGTATATTATAGAAAAAAGGCTACTCCTCCTATTTGGCCAATTAAGCATGCTTGCATTCTTTTGTCAGCAAACATTTGTGGAGTACCTAGTAGGTGTTAGCACTGAGCTGGGAATTGAGATACAAAGAGTCGTGAGGCATGATGCTTTTTTGTCCTTCAGAACTCACATGGCATTAGTGGTGAGGCAGACTGGAAACAGAAAGTCTAGTACAACGAGCTAAATCCAAGGTTGAGATAAGCAGAATGCAAGAGGAGCCCAAGCTGGGCACTCGGCTGCTTGTTACAGGATGCACTGCACTGCACACTCCATGTGGTAGCACTGTCTGATAGTCCTGGCCAAATTCTTGCTGCTTGATGAGACATTCTGGAATAGAAAGATGAATTTCCCCAGTAGTCAAAATCTGCCAATTTATTTGTTGAATTACAGTTGTCATCTGTGGATACTCTGCAGGAAACTCAAAATACATTACTTTAAAAATACTCTTCTAGATCAGTCTGCTATATATTCAAGTGTGTTTTTTCTAAAGATTATTTATTTATTTGAGAGAGAGAAAGAGAAAGTGAGAGTGAGAGAGCATGAATGGGAGAAGGGGCAGAGGGAGAAGCAGACTCCCCACTGAGCAGGGAGCCCGATGCAGGTCTCCATCCCAGGACCCGGAGATCATAACCTGAGCCGAAGGCAGATGCTTAACCAACTGCACCATCCAGGCGCCCCCCAAGTGTGTTTTTAAATGTTGTAAATGCAGCTTTCCCTTTACTTCTCTTTTGTCTGAAAGCCTCACAATACTTCAAAAGTTATACTTGCAACAAAAGTTTAGAAACATGACTTTTCTCTTAATGATGTAGTAAACAATACAGTCTTAAACTCCAGCAAAGAAGCAGATCAAAAATGAACTGCTTCAGGGTGAATAATTGACAAATAACAAATAACCTCAAGACTTTGTCTTTTAAGCAATAAAAATATTCTTGGTATTTAATTATATGTTGCTAATCATTAAAATCAATTCTAAAGCTGTTTTTTGAAAATAAGTGCTTTCTATAGTGATTTACTATAGTGATTTACTATAGCAACAGCCTGGAAATTCTCAGGCAACAACTCTCTTCTGCTTGTTTAATGATTTCTGTTTCATATTAGGACTAAATCGGTGGTTTTATTCAGTACTAAAGATTAGGTTATCTAGACTAGAAATGAGATAGTCTTACATATTATACTTGGTGCTGGTGGATTTTGTTCTTTCAAGCTATCAATTCAATATCAGGCTGTTGATTCTCCTGTAGTTCTGAAATACTTATTATAAATTCCTTGATTAATATTTTTACATACTCTTGACCTGTGAAGCCATTGTTGTGTAGAGCTTTGAATAGGAAAAACAAACAAACAACCCCTTCTCTGAAGAGCTCATGCGCTTACTATAGGGTCACTGGAAAAGCAAGAAATAGTCAGTAGTTAGGACACTCCTTCTATTCAGAGCCTCAAATTTTAAGATATGACTTCTTCTCCCTCCCCCATCACTGTCTATTTGGGAAGATAGGATTAAAAACATAGGGGCGCCTGGGTGGCTCAGTCGTTAAGCATCCGCCTTTGGCTCAGGTCATGATCCCAGGGTCCTGGGATCGAGCCCCGCATCGGGCTTTCTGCTTGGCAGGGAGCCTGCTTCTCCTTGTCCCTCTGCCTGCCGCTCTGCCTACCTGTGCTTTCTCTCTCTCTCTCTCTGTCAAATAAATAAATAAAATCTTTTAAAAAACATATACAAGGGGCGCCTGGGTGGCTCAGTTGTTAAGCGTCTGCCTTCGGCTCAGGTCATGATCCCAGGGTCCTGGGATCGAGCCCCGCATCGGGCTCCCTGCTCGGTGGGAAGCCTGCTTCTCCCTCTCCCACTCCCCCTGCTTGTGTTCCTTCTCTGGCTGTGTGTCTCTCTCTGTCAAATAAATAAATAAAATCTTAAAAAATATACAAAATATTACAGCTGCAAAGAAGTGTGTACATATAAGCAATACATCTGTTGGGGTTGCTAGAATAAATATTGAGATAATCAGTGTTTAACAATGTTCTATACTAAGTCCATTTGCCAAGTATCATGAACAGGAGCCCTTGTACCATTCCAAATTAAAAACATTTGGCCGAAAAGATTATGATTGAGGCTAACTCAGTTTACTAATGATGTGTCAGAAATGGGGTTGTGATGTAAGCTTATGTGGAGGAAACTATCCACAAGTTCATAGGACCACAATAATATATATCCTGTGTTTTACTGTGGAATTACCAATGATGATGATTTCTTCCCCATTGTTCATGTCTTTCTTCTGTATATAAGGTGATAATGTTCCATTGCAAGGGAACCACCCGAGGACAAGATTATGTCCAAAGGAGGAGATAATCAATCTCAGGATTTGTTTTGTTTTTTGTTTGTTTGTTTTTTGAGAAATATTATACGGTTGTTTGTTTCCAGTTAGTCTTTAGAAGACTAAGTGAAAACATTAACAATATCTCCAACCTCTCACAAAGAAAAGCAGGTGTATAGACAGTTAGATTCTTACATTTCCTTTTCAGCAATGTGATCATATCAAGCTGCTAGTGATCTTGGTATTTGTTATAGGTCCTGGCTTTTCATTGAAACCTTCTGAATTCATTTTCACAGAAATTATATGACTATTCTTTTTTTTTTTTTTAAAGATTTTTTATTTATTTGGGAGAGAAAGACTGAGTGAGAGAGACAGTACAGGAACAGGGGCAGAGGGAGAGGGAGAAGCAGACTCCCCGCTGAGCAAGGAGCCTGACGCTGGGCTCAATCCCAGGACCCCGGGATCATGACCTGAGCCGAAGGCAGACGCTTAACCGACTGAGCCACTCAGGTGCCCCAGTATATGACTATTCTTTAATTTTTTTTTTCTGGGGTGCCTGGGTAGCTCAGTCAGTTAAGCATCTGACTCTTGAATTTGGCTCAGGTCATGATCTCAAGGTGGTGAGATTGAGCCCCTTGACATGGAAAGAAGTATTTGAGCTGAGTTCTGAAGAATAAGTAGGCACTAACTAGAAGGCCTCTGCCTAGAATCATATGCAAAACCTCCAACCATCACTACCTCCTCCTCTAAAAGCCATAGCTGGGAATGTATGTCCTTGGTGCTCTGGACTGGACTACATTGGTTAGGAAGGGCCACCCCTTCCACCAGGCCACCCCTGCTCCAGCAGACCACCCTTCATCTTGAGTCCTACTCAGTCCACGAAGTGATTGATTATGACCTACCGACCCATTGTTCTTGTGCTGCTACTTTCTGGGCTCTGAGACAAACACAGAGGCTTGGGTCACAGGATGGGCCATCCAACACATACCAACTGTAGCCTCTGGAAGTAACAGATCCACCAAGGGTGCCAATATGAAATATGGTGTCACCTCTGCTCCACCCAAACTATCAGTGGAAAACCTCATTTCTGGGGGCATGTAGTGTTTTGTCTTCCCTGTATTCCTTCTTTCCTTTAAGAAAAATCCTCTCCCTTCTTCCCTCTCCAACTAACTACCCAACTCCCACCTCCCTTCTCTCTCTCTCCCTTTCCCTCTGCCCCTCCCCCTGTGTACACACACATTCTCTCAAATAAATAAATCTTTAAAAAATGTGTTTTTTCCTTCTCATAAATGCATATTATAAATACCACTTTCTCTTGTTGAGATCTTTAGTTCAGATCTAGATAAAAACCTTAGTTCCAAACTTACTAGCTGTGGAACTTTGGGCAACTCAACCTGGTTAAGCCTTAGTGTCTTCTTCAGGGTTATTGTGAAAATCTGTAGCAATGACAGAAAAGTGTCAAACAGGGCCAGGCACATAGTAAACATGTAATCCATGTGACACCATCATTATTCTTACAAGGGTCTCATCAGACTGACCCTAGAAAGGAGAAGTTCCCTTCCTATTCTTGAGGTAGCAACAGATTATATGAACTCAAAGTTTCCCATCCTTAATTCAAAAGCATCTGTACTGCCACAAAATAATATTATTGTTTAGCAAGTATAAGCTAAGGCAAGAAAATGAAGAAAAAGACCCCAAACAGCAATATTTTAGAACGTTATAACCTGCGGGTAGGTGTTTTTTCTTTTTGAAAGCAGAACATTATGAGAGAAAATTGGGTGCAAAAATTTTTCCCATAAGCAAGATATGCGATTGCTATTATTATTATAAGATTATATTATATATAATATATAAATATATATATTTATAAAAATAAAATATATAATATATAAATATATTATATTATAATATTTGTTTATTGTTTCTGCCTCCACTACAATGTATGCTTTGTTGATGATAAGGATCGTTGATTTATTTACTCTATATTGCAAGCACCTAAAACAGTAAGTGTGCAGTAAATATTTATTGATTGAGCAAAATTATAAGTGGAGCTTAGGAATTATTTTTCTACCAGAGATTCACTCAAAAATGTGAAGGTTGGAAAGCATAAAAAGCCCAACTGGTCAATAGTTTCAACCATATCCAGGTAGAGGGAACATAATGTGAGAGAGGAAAAGAAATTCCCTAAATCCTGGACATCTTTCCCAGATTAGAATTACATTTTAAGAGAAAGAAGGAATCTTAAGGAGCAGAAAGACCAGGGAGATTTTTTTGAAGAGCATCAAATGATTTCAACAAAGTAGTGGGGAAATGGCCTCTGCTTTGGAGCACATGAAACATTAAAATGGTTGCAGTTTCAGTAATAATAACAAGGTATGCCCAAAAGCACTAGGTCTTAAACCACAGCAAGGTAGTTATCAAATCACCCTACTCATTTAAATGTTCATCCCCCTGCCTTTCCTTGAGCTTCTAGCCTAAAGCTTTCTCTCTGCAGTATTGGTCACGTGCTCACAGGAGGCTTTGCCTCTGCAGATTACCACAGGAGTTCCGCATGCGCCCTTTCACCATGGTAAAAAGAGAAAAAGACGGTTCTGTCTTGGAGATCGAATATCTCCTGGAGAGAACCCTTGGCGGGTGGAATCCAATTTCTTGATATTTCTGAAACTGGGATCTGTTATAACTAGAAAATGCCAAAGGGTAATGGGCTCCTGCTGCTAACGAAACACTCAGATAAAAATGCACTGGAGTGCCTCAGCCAAGCACAAACCAGTCTTTTCATAAAACACTGGGCTTCTGAGGACATATTGTAGTAATTCCGTGTCCAGCAGCTCATGGTCATGGCCCTGTGGTTCTTTTCCCCTTTAAAGGTCTTGATTAGGCCAATTCCTTTCTTCTTTGTGTTTGAGAAATGTGGATTTAGGCTGCTTCAAACTGGAACTTGGGTTTCTATTACTTTGTTGGCATCTTGCACCCATTGTCAATCCAGTTCTCTCATCTGGTCTGTCTTGTGGTTCCAGTCAGTGAACAGCCAAAGGTCGTGAGACAGGCATATGCGCACCTACAACATCACTTTCAAAAGTACAACCATGACCTTGTCTTCTCATTCTCAAAAATCTGTGCTCAGCTGTTTCAAACCTCCTGTGTCCTTGTTAGTAATGGCCAATTAGAAATCACTGAATCCTTTCCCTATAATGGTCAGAGGCTGCCAATTTATGGTAATTTGGACATAAGTGCCAATGGGAAAGGTACATTATTCAAGCTACTTTGGCTGTGACAGAAACCCAGTGCAGGCTAGCTGAAATAAAAAAGGAACTTGCCAGCTCTTATAACTGAAAAGTCAGGCAGAGGCAGATCTGGGTAAGTACTCAGATTACGATAGGAACCTGTTTTCTCTGTCCCCAACTTTCCTTCTGTATAGAGTGCAGCCTTTTACCACATGGCAGCAAGGTAACTCCAGGCTTACTTGGGCCCAACAGTCCAAGATCCTAAAGGAAACATGTACATTTCTCTCAGTAGCACAGCAAAAGTCCCCCAGTGGACCCTGAAAAGCTTTCTGTAAGGCACATACCCATCCCTGACTCAGTAGTTGTAGCCTGAGGCTGGAGTTCTGACTAGGTCTGGGCATGTGCCTGAACTTCAGGGTGGGAGTTGGGTGGTCAGTTGGGGAGGGAAGAAGGGAGAGGATTTTTTTCTTAAAGGAAAGAAGGAATACAGGGAAGAAAAAACACTACATGCCCCCAGAAATGAGGTTTTCCACTGATAGTTTGGGTGGAGCAGAGGTGACACCATATTTCATATTGGCACCCTTGGTGGATCTGTTACTTCCAGAGGCTACAGTTGGTATGTGTTGGATGGCCCATCCTGTGACCCAAGCCTCTGTGTTTGTCTCAGAGCCCAGAAAGTAGCAGCACAAGAACAATGGGTCGGTAGGTCATAATCAATCACTTCGTGGACTGAGTAGGACTCAAGATGAAGGGTGGTCTGCTGGAGCAGGGGTGGCCTGGTGGAAGGGGTGGCCCTTCCTAACCAATGTAGTCCAGTCCAGAGCACCAAGGACATACATTCCCAGCTATGGCTTTTAGAGGAGGAGGTAGTGATGGTTGGAGGTTTTGCATATGATTCTAGGCAGAGGCCTTCTAGTTAGTGCCTACTCATTCTTCAGAACTCAGCTCAAATACTGCTTCCCCAGGGGAGCCTTTTCTGGACTCCACTTGCCAAGAGTAGGCCAGACCCTCTGGCTATGTGCTCCTATCTAATACCTTGTGTTTTCCATCACAGCACTTAATGCACTTAATGCAGTGACCTTTTATTTTTTTATGATTTTATTTATTTGAGAGAGAGAGAGAGGAGAGAGGGGAGAGCATAGAGGAAGAGTGAGAGGGAGAAGCAGACTCGCCGCTGAGCAGAGAGCCCAATGTGGGGCTCAATCCCAGGACCCTGAGATCATGACCTGAGCTGAAGGGAGATACTTAACAGACTGAGCCACCCAGGCACCCCTAATGCAGTGATTTTATGTTGCCATATGTAAATCACTCTTATCTGTGATTGCTTGATAAGTATCTAGCTCCTGCACTAGGAGGTGAGTTTCTTGAGGGTGGGAACTATTGAATACCCAGTACTTATTAGCCCATTGTCAGCATATTAATAATCACACAGTACCTCTTTTTTTTTTAAGATGAATGAATGATACCTAATTTCTGGTAATAGTGACTGATTTTTGTATGAAAATGTAACAAACTGCCTCTTCTTCTTCCTAAACTATCACATAGTTTGAACTTTTCACTTATTTCCTCACTTGCCTAAATGAATGAGGTGATATTTTAGGTAGCCTAGGTGACCAAAAAGCAGCAGCAGACTGGATAGTCAGCACCCAAATAATCAGGAGTCCTCTTTTACTATATACGATTTAAATGAAAAAAATATATCAGGAACATAATCAAAAGTCATAGAAATCTGAAGCTTAGTGAAGTTCTTGGCAGAAAACCAGGACATGCTACTCCTGAATATCACTGTTAACTACAGTTTCCTCTTGTAACCTCTAATTATGTTGAAGAATAATAATAAGTTTAGTAATAAAAATGAATGCCAAGTTCCCACCATTTTGTTTAAAACATGTCAGAAAGGGGCCCCTGGGTTGTTAAGTGTCCAACTCTTGGTTTTGGCTCAGGTCATGATCTCATGGGTCGTGAGATCTTGCCCTGCATGGGGCTCTGCACTCAGCGGGGAATCTGCTTGAGTATTCTCTCCCTCTTCCCCTCCCCCTACTTATGCATGCTCGCGCATGTACTCTCTCTCTAAAATAAATAAATCTTTAGGGGCGCCTGGGTGGCTCAGTTGGTTAAGCGACTGCCTTCAGCTCAGGTCATGATCCTGGAGTCCTGGGATCGAGTCCCGCATCGGGCTCCCTGCTCAGCGGGGAGTCTGCTTCTCCCTCTGACCTTCTTCCCTCTCGTGCTCTCTATCTCTCATTCTCTCTCTCAAATAAATAAATAAAATCTTTAAAAAAAATAAATCTTTAAAACCTGTTGGATGGTAATTTTAAGCCTGGAGTATTATGAGCATGTAGATGTATATACCTATGCATTATACCTCACCTCCGCCCGCCTTCCTCCCATGTACCATGTGTATGTGTGTGTGTGTGTGTGTGTGTGTGGTCCTTCAGGCTTTATGATCACAGGCTTATATGTCAGCCTCCTCTGGTATGGGCAACTGAAAGGTAGGGATTATTCAATTATTCAAAAAAATCCAGATTATTTAATAACATTTCTGTTACTTTTTTAAAAAGCAAAACTGTTCTGAAACTTTTTGTTATGTAGCTTTGAATTAATAAGAAACCACTAGAGAAACTAATTATGTTTTAAATCTTTTTCTCTTTCCCTAGTACAATTTTAGATCTTCATGATGCTATGTTTAATTCGATTTGCCTGGTCCCCCTGGGCACTGCAGTAATTCAGATTCTGGTTTGGAGCCCATTCTCACTCAGGAACAAGACAGACTACACAGGGGCTCTTTAAGGCCAATGCTGGCTATCATGAGAGTCAAACATAACTTCAGTTGTTTATCTGTTCTGATAGAGTTTACATTATACCAGAAGGCAAAACTGTTCTTTTTTTTGGGGGGGGGGGGATGAAACATTTTAATCTGATAGTAGCACATAATACTGTACAGGGAGCACTCCCAGCTCCAGAGTTCCCCTCCAGGTTATAAGGAAGTTCTCAAAAATAAGTGGATTTCCGAGAGCCTGGCCCCCTGCTTGTGGGAGGGAGCAGGAATGGAATGAACAAAGCAGTGAGGTCTGCTCTCTCGTCACTCATCACTCGTAGATCCAGCTCTGAGCACAGCTCTTGTAATCCACCAGCTCTTCAGGCTGGAACCACAAGCCGATCTCCTTGTCTGCACTCTCCACAGAGTCGCTGCCATGGATAATGTTCCTGCCAACTTGGATGCAAAAGTCCCCACGGATGGTGCCAGGCTTGGAGTCCGCAGGGTTGGTCTCCCCGAGCATCACTCGGCCTGTCTTCACCACATTCAGGCCCTCCCAGACCATGGCAACCACAGGCCCTATCTGCATGTACTTCACCAGGCCAGCAAAGAACGGACGGTCCTTCAGGTCAATGTAGTGCTCCTTGAGAAGGCCTTCGGAAGCCTGAATTAATTTCATAGCAACGAGGCGGAATCCCTTTTGCTCAAAACGCTTGATGATCTCTCCCACAAGGCTGCGCTGGACCCCATCAGGCTTGATGGCAATGAAGGTGCGTTCACTGTTGGCCATGGTCCCCTCCAGCGGCTCCGGCTGCAACTCCTCCAGGGGCTGCCGGCACCGGAAACATCCAAAACTGTTCTTTATAACCTCTAATTTGTTTAGAAAACAAAACAGAGAACACAAAAAAATCTAACATGTTTTAGGACATTTTGACTATAATAATAAACTTAATAAGAAAGTTAAATATGAGTTAAGTCCTCTCTGTTGGCTGTTTCCAAGTGGTCTTGTGGCCTGGTCACAACCTGTTATTCCTCACCCTTGAATCACTCCGTGAGCTGGTTTGGTTTCCCGGAGTCCACCTGACTGTTCATGCCACTTCCTTTTATTTTAAGCCCTATACTGCTTCATCAGCTGGTCGTATTAGTGAAGACATCATTTTTTTTCTTTCCATTAAGTAATACCATATCACCATCATCTGTAGATTCCCCTGTGACTGATAGTGGTCAAATCTGGGGGATTCAGGGACCGGTGTAAGAGAACCATATACCCAGATTTATACTGCTCAGGGTCTTAGGCACAGAGCTTTTAGTTATGAAGAAACAGGAATTCAACTTCAGCTATCTTAAATAAAGAGGTTTCTTGTAAGGATCCAGTAGGCAAATTCATAGGCATGGGGGACAGGACATAAAATAGAATTGAATCATAGAAGGACTAGAGTGAGAAAGGCAAGAGCTGAGGTAGCTTTCTCTGCCTCTGACATCTTTATTTCACTATTCCCTCACTCTCAATCTCTCTCTCTCTCTCTCACACACACGCACAGACACACACACACACACACACACACACACTCACACACTCAAACATACACTGAACTGAGCGCCAGAGCTTTCAGGTTAGTTGCTTGCTCTCATTTAACTGACTCAGACTCTGTGTTCCTATTGGATTCTTTTTTAAAAAGTTTTATTTACTTATTTATTGTTAAGTAATCACTACACCCACAGTGGGTCTCGAACTCACAACCCTGAGATCAAGAGTTGCATGTTCTTCCCAGCCAGGCACCCCTGTTAGATTCTCTTACCCAAGAACAGTCATTGCTTAGCATGACATGTTGTTTATATTGGTGTGCTGAAGATGCTTGACAACTGGCTCTCTGAAAAAAAAAAAGATGTATACATATATACATATATAACTTTATTATACATTTTACTAATAAAAAGGATGTGTAGCATATGACTTGCAAATAATACAATATACCTACTCCTTATTGTAAATTTCATACACCTATAATTTCAGTGTGACTTGTTATTTCTTTTTTTTTTATTTCTTAAAATTCCACTGTTAGTCTTTATAATTAACAGTAGTCATGAAATCAAGACTATGAAAAAGCTTGATTACTAGTCAGTTCAACAAAGAACTCAGGTATGTCATAGACCAAGGAGTATAGTTACAACCTAAATGTTGTTTTATATTTTTGTTTATGTTAACTAGTAAGACAAAACTGAAATAATAAAAACATACTTCTGAACTTTACTTGATCATTAATGATGTGAGCAACTTCTCTGATTGACTGATAATAGGTTTTGAATACTAGAAAGAATATGTCCTCAATTTCCCGTGCTTTTCACAGTGTAACAGCTATACACATGACAGTTTTGAGTTTTATCTGCATTATTTTATTTTAAGATTTTATTTTATTTTATTTTGACAGAGAGAGATACAACAAGAGAGGGAACATAGGCAGGGGGAGTGGGAGAGAGAGAGGCAGGCTCTCCATGGAGCAGGGAGCCCTATACGGGACTTGATCCCAGGATCCCGGGCTCATGAACTGAGCTGAAGGCAGACGCTTAATGACTGAGCCACCCAGGCACCCCTTGTCTGCATTATTAACATTTTCTTTACTTGTTTCTTAAGTCTAGACCAGAGGTTGGCAAACTATAGACTGTGGGCCAAATCCAACCTATGGTCTCTTTCTGTACAGTCTGAGATATAAGAAAAATTTTTGCATTTTTAGAGGCTTGTTAAATAATTATTGTGTAACAGGAACTGTTTGTGACTCACAAGCTGAAAATATCTGGCTCTTTTTTTTTTTTTTTAAGATTTTATTTTATTTGAGAGAGTGAGAGAGAGAGCATGAGCAGGGGGGAGGGGCACAGAGAGAGGGAGAAGCAGACTCCCCACCGAGCAGGGAGCCCAACACGGGACTCCATCCCTGGACCCCAAGATCATGACCTGAGCTGACATTTAACTGATTGAGCCACCCAGGCGCCCCTATCTGGCTCTTTATAGAAAAAGTTTGCCAACCCTTGGTCTAGATAATCAACAAAACAAAACAATAATATATGCTGATTTCCATGGTATAAGTAAATCTGTTATGGCTAACTTCAGGCTATAAATGTGATATTACTGAATACAGATTTGGGGGAAGTGATGCTCAGTAACATACCATTATAAGATAAAAACAAAAACAAAATCAGAGAGGGAGACAAACCATGAGAGACTCTGGACTCTGGGAAACAAACTGAAGGTTACAGAAGGGAGGGGGTGGAGGGAAGGGGTAGCCGGGTGATGAGTATTAAGGAGGGCATGTGTTGTGATGAGCACTGGGTGTTATATGCAACTAATGAATCACTGAACACTACATCAAAAACTAATGACGGGGGCACCTGGGTGACTCAGTTGTTAAGCGTCTACCTTCGGCTCAAGTCATGATCCCAGGGTCCTGGGATCGAGCCCCACATCGGGCTCCCTGCTCGGCGGGGAGCCTGCTTCTCCCTCTCCCACTCCCCCTGCTTGTGTTCCCTCTCTCGCTATCTCTCTCTCTGTCAAATAAATAAATAAAATTAAAAAAAAAACAACTAATGACATACTATATGTTGGCTAACTGAACATAATTAAAAAAAATAAAAAAGTATAAAAACCAGCTTAAAAAATAATCATAATACCAGATGTACATGCTGTATCACCATACAGATATAGCAGACATTGATTACATTAAAAGCATAAGTAATAGTAAAATATAGTAATGAGAAAGTAATGTTTTGAGTACTTACCACTTTTGTTTTTAATATCATTTCCTTAATCATAAACTTACATTATTTATTTTTTAATAATTGCTATGTTTAAAAACCAGCTTGAGGAATTCCTGAAAAGTTGACAAGTTTCTCACCAGCCAGGATGAGCAGGCTCCAGCATACCACTGGGTGCACATCATAAGAGTACTCACTGGGTTGCTACTACTTGGTCTGTGGGTAGATGTTCAGTAAGTAGTGGAAGGAACGTAGGTAGAGTAAGCCTGATTCATATGCTGAGTTCTCTGATCCAAGCCAGCATACTGCAGTAAGAGAATTCAAAATGGTATGTTTCCTGAATTTGTTTTCATTTTGTTTACCCCAAAATCAGCAAAGTTCTTTTAGGGCCTGGAGATAGGGAAAACTAGGGATGGGGATGGTGACTGTATTATTTTCCAATCCTGAAATGGGGAGCTAAAGATGGTGAAGAAGTTTGGACTTGTGCAAACTTTAATATGCCCCATGAGGAAAGAATCAGTGAACTTCAAGATATGTCAATAGAAATTACTCAAGCTCAAACACAAAGAGAGTGAGGAAAAAAAAGAATAGAGCACCCAAGAGATTTAGGACAATACAAAATAGTCAAACATACTTTTTAATGGAATTCCTCCCACCCCAAAAGAAAATGGAACAGGTTAGAAGAAATATTTGAAGAGACAATAGCCAAGAATTTTCAAAAAAATAATGAAAGACATCAAACCCAGAAGCTAAAGCTCTAAGTAGCTCAGAGAACCAGGAAAAAACCAGGATTAATATTAAAAACCCAACCAACCATACGAAACAAAAAACACCTAGACACATCATATGCAAACTGATGAAAACCAAAGATAAAAATAAACCACTGATGGTAGCCAGAGAAATAAGATACATTACATGGAGAGGAACAAAAATTGGATTAGCAGCACACTTTTCATCAGAAACAATGCAAGACAGAAGACAATGTAATGACATCTTCAAAATGTTGAAAGGAAAAAAACTCATCAACTTAAAATTTTATAAACAATGCAAATATCTTTAAAAATTAGGGTAAAATCAAGACTTTCAGGCAAACAAAAGGCTGAAAAAATTACCAGCAGATTTGCATTACATAAAGTATTCAAGGAAGTTACCAGATGGAAACTTGGGTCTACACCAAGGAATAAAGATCTCTAGAAATGGTTAAAATGAAGGTAAATATAAAAACCTTCTTTTGCTTATTTTTAATCACTTTAACAGGTGACTGAGGATCACTTGTATCTTGCTGGTGAAAATGTAAAGTGGTACCACCACTTTGAAATACATTTTGGCAGTTTCTTATAAAACTAAACATGGAATTACCATGAAACATAGTAATTGCACTTTGGGGCATTTATCCCAGAGAAACGAAAACTTGTATTTACACAGTAACCTGTAAATGAATATTCATAACAACTGGATTCATAACAGCCAAAAACTAGAACAGCTTAATGGTTAAAGAACTAGGACAAATTAATGGTTAAACAAACTATGATACATATAAACCATGGAATACTACTCAACAATAAAAATGAACAAACTATTGATATACACATCAACTTGGGGGATTCTCCAGGGAATTATACCAAATGAAAAATCCAATCACAGAAGGTTATATACCATACGATTCCTATTATATAACATTTGTTGAAATGAGGCAGACACTTAACAGAGGACAGATAAATGGTGGCCAGAGATTTAAGATGGGAGTGGGAAGGGTTAGAGATGAGTGTGGTTATAAAGGGCAACACAAGCAATCCTTGCGGTGATGGAATTGTTCTGTATCTTGACTGTGGTGGTGGATACATGAACCTACATGTGATAAAACTGTATGGAACTAACACCCACACATGTAAGTAAAACTCTGGAAATCTGTGTCAAAATCCTGGTTGTGATAATATGCTATAGTTTATAAGACGTTACCATTAGGGTAAAATGGGTAAAGATTACATGGGATAACTCTGTGCTCTTTCTTACTACAGCATGTGAATCCACAATTATCGCCACAAAATTTTCAAAACAAGATAATTGACTATATAAAATAAAATAGCAGCAGTGTAGGGGCCCCTGGGTGGCTCTGTTGGTTGAGAGACTGACTCTTGGTTTTGGCTCAGGTCATGATCTTGGGGTCTTGAAATCAAGCCCCACATCCGCTCCGCCTAGCACAGAATCTGCTTGAGATTCTCTCTCTCCCTCTCTCTCGGCTCCTCTCCCTGCTCGCGCACACACCCTCTCTCTCTAGAATAAATAAATAGGGGAGCCTGGGTGGCTCAGTCGTTAAGTGTCTGCCTTCAGCTCAGGTCATGATCCCAGGGTCCTGGGATCGAGCCCCACATCGGGCTCCCTGCTCTGCCGGAAGCCTGCTTCTCCCTCTCCCACTTCCCCTGCTTGTGTTCCCTCTCTCACTCTCTCTCTGTCAAATAAATAAATAAAATCTTTAAAAAAAAATAATAAAATAAATAAGTAAATATTTATTGCAGCATTATTTACATAACCAACACATGGAAACAACCTAAGTGTCCAAAGATAGATGAATGAATAAAGAAGTTGTAATGTGTGTGTGTGTGTGTGTGTGTATGCAATGGAATTTAGCCATAAAAAGAAGAAAATCTTACCATTTGTGACAATACAGATGGACCTTGAGGGCATTATGCTAAGTGAGCTAAGTCAGGGAAACAGAAATACTATATGATCTTACTTATAAGTAGACTCGAACAAACAAACAAAAAACCAACAACCAAAAAAACCCCAAACCAAAACAAAACTCACAGAAAAAGGTCAGATTTGTGGTTACCAGAGGCAGGGGAAGGAGAGGGGGAAGGTGATCAAAAGGCACAACTTTCCAGTTATAAGTAAGTACTGAGGATGTAATGTACAACATGATGATTATAGTTAACACCGCTGGATGGTATATTTGAAAGTTAAGAGAGTAAATCCTAAGAGTTCTCATACAAGGAAAAAAAAACATTTTATTTTTTTTCTTTTTGTATTTATATGAGGTGATGGATGTTAATTAAACTTATTGTGGTCATGATTAGACAAGAGATGTAAGCCAAGTCATTATGCTACATACCTTAAACTTACACAGTGCTGGGGTGCCTGGGTGGTTCAGTCGTTAAGCATCTGCCTTTGGCTTCTGGAAAGGGTAAAACCATCGGGGCAGCAAACACATTAGTGATTGCCAGGATCTAAGGTGGGGAGAGAGGTTGACAACAAGGGATGCTGGGAATTTTTTTTAGGGAATGGAAATATTCTGTATTTTGATTGACAAATGCATAATTGTATGCATTTGTCAAAACTCAAATTGTACACTACAGAGGGTGAATTACCTGACTTAAAAAATATTTAAAGACCACAGAAATTGTTTTCATTTTAGTTTTGGGAGATTGTCCTGAAGTGATTACACCAATGCCATTTGACTTGCTATCTAGAAATGTCATTTTCGGGGCACCTGGGTGGCTCAGTCGCTTAAGCGTCCAACTCTTGATTTCGGCTCAGGTCATGATCTCAGGGTCATGGGAGTGAGCCCCGTGTCTGGCTCCTAGCTGGGTGTGCAGTCTGCTTGGGATTCTCTCCCTCTCCGTCTCCTTCCCCCTCTGTCCCTACCCCTACTGCCCTTCCCCTCTTCCCACCCCCCACAATGCTCTCTCTCTCAAATAAATAAATACATCTTTTTAAAAAAGGAGATATTTTCTTCTTTTAGGTTATCTCAACATTTTAAAAATCATTATCTCATTAAAAACTTCACGACTATCGAATACTTTTTTTAGTAATTTTTTTTTATTAAAGTACATATTGCTTCTGCTAAGAACCTCTTCCCTGCCTTCTCCCTGTGAGCCATGTTACAGACCCCTATTTGCAGCCAGATTCTGAATCAGTACGCCTGGGATGGCCCAGGAACTTGCACTGTAACTAGCACCACCAGGGATTCTGATGCTCGTGGGCTGACAGCTAATAAACACTAGGAGGCAGTAGAGTATTGTGTGAAGGATCTGGGTTCTAAAATCAGACCTCCTACTTAAAAATCCTGCCTCAACCACCCACTGGCTGTGCAATGGAAGCTTTGTGTGCCTTGGATTCTTCCTGTTTGGAAAAAAAACAAAAAGGTAGTAACAATAGTATCAACCTCATTAGATTGTAATGAGGATTAAAAGAGATGCCACATGTAAAACACTTAGTGCAAAAACTGGCATCTAGTGTCCTCTGTCGTTTCTAGTGGTCTGTTCATGAAAAGCAAGGCTGTGGCCCAGATCTAGAATTTCATGTGGTAGAAATACACCCATTTTCATTTCTAGAGTGCTTTTCCTCCCAAATGCCTCCCAGGGAACTGGGCAAGCCTCACACTATGGGGGAGGGTGATGGAATGGGGACTAAGAAATGCAAGGATTTTGACTTCGGGTCATAAGCAGCTGACAATTTGTCAAGCATACAACTATCAAAAGAATAGATGTCTCTGCTTATAAACTTTGTCACAGGTATGTACTTTTTGCAGTAAATTATTTCCTATTTTGTGGAGCGCTAGGGAATTCTGAATTGGTTAGATTTATTGTTAGTGTGGGAAAAACAGTTAAACCACTTCTCTTTTGTACTATGTAAGTACAGGTATGTTTGTATTAGCATTTGGGGAAAAATCCACAGAATTCCTAATTCACAAAAGAAAGTAAGCAGGTGAAGGAACAGATCCTGTAACTGGAAGTCTTTAATCTAGGTGTACATGTACAGGTTGTCTTTATTAATTACCATTTTTACAGACAAAATAATTAAGGTGATGTAATTTTCCAAGGTCACATGGGAAATGTCAGGGACGTAACAAGAATCTGATTTCCTGCCTCCTGGTATGAAGGCTCACCCTGTTTTTGATGATAAAGATGAGAGCTGGATAAACTGACATGGGGTTTAGGGACTAGGAGTGTATTGTGGGGCAAAAAAAGACCTTGAAAGAGAACCACAGGCATGTCTGAACAACCTGGGAATGTTCACATTCCTACCCATTGCACTTTTCAGACAAACGAGGTCTGATATTTATTGGGTGAAGGAAGGCTGGCTGGCCATCTTCAGTCCCCATTAGGAGAATGATGTGGGTAAATCACCATTGCCTAATGTTTTGCTGGTATTGAAACTTGATATGTGGGTACACTGAGAATGGACTCATTACCCACAGGCACATTAACAGAACTCTCAGCCCAGTGCAAAAAATAAAAAATAAAAACACCCAAACCTATTTACTAATTTACACTGAGAAATTTATCAATGAGACAGATCCTGCGTTCCCCATCAGCACATCCCCACCATGTGGTGAGCTTGTAATGAGGGACGTGGCCATTTAGAGTGATGTTAATGGATGATGTCATGGAACCTGGTTAAAATGGATGCACCCATCTCCATCCACACAGAGAGACATCTGCTGCACAGAGCCAAGTGGAGGGTACTGCCTCCTGGGCTGATGATGGAGATCCATGACCAAATCAGCCTGCCTTTCCATTTTCTTTTTTAAGATTTTATTTATTTATTTGAGAGAGAGAGAATGAGAGATAGAGAGCACGAGAGGGAAGAGGGTCAGAGGAAGAAGCAGACTCCCCACTGAGCAGGGAGCCCGATGTGGGACTCGATCCCGGGACTCCAGGATCATGACCTGAGCTGAAGGCAGTCGCTTAACCAACTGAGCCACCCAGGCGCCCTCTTTTTTTTTTTTTTAAAGATTTTATTTATTTATTTGACAGAGGGAGACACCGTGAGAGCAGGAACACAAGCAGGCGGAGTGGGAGAGGGAGAAGCAGGCTTCCCGCGGAGCCAGGAGCCCAATGCAGGGGCTCGATTCCAGGACCATGGGATCATGACCTGAGCCGAAGGCAGACGCTTAACAACTGAGCCACGCAGGCACCCCTGCCTTTCCATTTTCTAAGGCTGACACTCCTCCCCACCTCCACCCACAATGAGCTGTTTTTTTCTGTAGAAATGTTATGACCTTCCTTCAGTCAATCTGCAGTCAAGTCTTGCCTTGGGGACCTGCCTCTCTAAAAGGTGACTTTGCATCTCTTTGCTCTAATCCATTATACATATGCTTTTACAAAGTGTGATTTTTATTTATTTATTTATTTATTTGTGATTTTTTTAATTTTTTTAATTTTTTATTTTTTTAAGATTTTATTTATTTTGTTTATTTATTTGGCAGAGAGATACAGAGAGAGAACAAGTAGGCAGAGAGGCAGGCAGAGGGAGAGGGAGAAGCAGTCTCCCTGCCAAGCAGGGAGCCCGATGCGGGGCTCCATCCCAGGACCCTGGGATTATGACCTGAGCCAAAGGCAGCCGCTTAACCGACTGAGCCACCCAGGCGCCCCAAGTGTGATTTTTTTTAGACAGCAATTTTATTTCCCTATTTCTAGAATTTTTTTCAGGGCATTTTTTTTTTCCAGGGCAATTTTAACAGGGCAGTTCTGATGATCAACTGCATGTACTGCCTATCATGTCAAAAAGACCTGAGTTAGGGGCGCCTGGGTGGCTCAGTGGGTTAAGTGTCTGCCTCCAGCTCAGGTCATGATCCTGGGGTCCTGGGATTGAGCCCTGCATTGGGCTCCCTGCTCAGAAGGGAGTCTGCTTCTCCCTCTCCCTCTGCCTGCAGCTCCCCCTGCTTGTGTTCTCTCTCTCGCTATCTCTCTCTGTCAAATAAATAAATAAAATCTTTAAAAAAAGACCTGACTTAATTTTTTTTCTTAAAACATCATTAAACATATATGTCAAAAATGTAGGGCACCTGGGTGGCTCAGTTGGTTAAGCGACTGCCTTCGGCTCAGGTCATGATCCTGGAGTCCAGGGATCAAGTCCCGCATCGGGCTCCCTGCTCGGCGGGAAGTCTGTTCTCCCTCTGACCCTCCCCCCTCTCATGCTCTCTCTCTCTCTCTCTCTCTCAAATAAATAAATAAATAATAAATAAATAAATAAAATGTAATGTATTCCTGACGCTTGTGTCCAGATATAAATTCTAAATGGCGTAAAAGAGCTAACAAATATTAAATGTTCTCAGATATGATATGCTCTACCATGTATCAAGATGAAAATATGCCCATGTCTAGAACAATGGAGAAATTCCAGTCCATGTATCAAAGAGGGTATTGGAGAATCTAAAAATTAATCCACTGTACTATCAAATAACTACAGGGATAACTTAGATTTTTTTTCCTTGAAGACTTATTCCAGGGCACCTGGATGGCTCAGTCAGTTAAGCATCTGCCTTCCACTCAGGTCATGATCCTAGGTCCTGGGATTGGGCCCCACATTGGGCTCCCTGCTCAGCGGGGAGTCTGCTTCTCCCTCTACCCCTCCCCTCTGCTCATGATTTCTCTTTCTTTCTCATGTTCTCTCTCTCAAATAAATAAAATCTTTAAAAAAAATACTTATTCCTTTGGATAATCATAATGAGCCTTGTAGAGGTAAAAATTATCTGTAAATAGGTCTCTTTATGAAAATTTAAAAAGTGCATGTAACTAACCTAAGGGAATTTGTTTAAACTTATAAGATGTTTAAAAAAAGCAGCAAATCCGGCTCCAATGTCATTTATAGTTTTGGTTATAAGATGGATTTTCCTGGAGGTAGAGCAACCTGTTCTATATTCACAGATAACAAACTATACTTTCATGAGGTCTCTGAGCAAAGCTGGCTTCTCGTGCTCTTACCTCCCAGAGCTGGTGTGGGAGGCTGGAGGAAAAACGTGGAATGGGAGTGCTATTGGTGAAAGGAAAGGCTGCCAGCTTTTTTTTTTTTTTAGATTTTTATTTACTTATTTATTTGAGAGAGAGAGAGCACATGAGAGGGGGGAGGGTCAGAGGGAGAAGACTCCCTGCTGAGCAGGGAGCCCGATGCAGGACTCGATCCCAGGACTCCAGGATCATGACCGGAGCTGAAGGCAGTCACTTAACCAACTGAGCCACCCAGGTGCCCAAAGCTGCCAGCTTCTAATGCCTGCCCCTGTCGTATCCAAAACTTTTCTCGAAAGACTTCAGCATACAAAGCTATTGAACTTGAAATAAATTTTCTATTGTAGAATAGCCTAATAGCTGTTTTCAGGATTGACTGTTGATTTTAGGAAACTGTAAGGAACACAGGATGCTTGGTAAGGGGAAATCATGAACCAGAGGAAAACAGCTGCAGGGGTCTCACCATGCTGAGGTTTTGGTTATTTGATGGCCAAATGCCTTTCCTCTGGGTTTAATGGTTTGTGCACATAATACGTTAAAGGACAATCCTAGGCTGAGTTGTAAAGCAAACTGACATTAGTTGTGGCTATTAAAAAAAAAAATCAATCACTGTTTTCACCAGAGAAGGGAGATAGTTCTGTCTGATTTTCAGGTTGCTTGATTGCTCAAGTATCCTCTTTCATAAATATATTCTTCCTCAATCGTCAGACCAGTACATGGTTGTGCAAAAATAAAATGGTCATCTTTCCATGCCAGCAGAGATGTGGTTCTGTGCTATGTTATACAAACTCTTTAAGATTCCTTATGTTTATGTATGTACATATATATTTTGTCTATTATGAAATATTTAGATTTTAAGCTTTAAAGCTTTCTCATTGTACCGTGCAATTTTTTTCATGAATTTCACATAAACCATAAGTTTGAATGTTTTATAGTTACAAAACAAAAAGGCTTTATAGTTTCAAAATAAGCATATGAAAACACAGCGGCATGAAGTGAGCCAACACGGCGCATGGGGTGGAGAGGAAGCGGCCATTCACAAGACCAAACCCACATACATGCAGGAGACAGCAATTAAGAGGCCAAGGATAGGGATGTTTTGAAAATATACTTAAAACAAGATCAAAGGAGATCTTTGGACCTTTGAAAATGCCCCAGAAAAGTGAGTGAAAAACAATAGCCTTCTCTCTTTTTTCAGAGCTCTGACTCAGACCTCCTCCTAGAAGGACATTGCAAAGTTGAATATGTTATTTTAAAATACTACATATATTCCTTTAAGTGAGTTAAACTATTATGTGCAATTTTTTTTGAAGGATCCTAAAAGCAGTCATGTATGTGTACAACATAATTACATAGGTGGCCCACCGTGAGTCTTCACGTCCTAAGAGGCTCCGAGGGCACCCCTATTTCTTTTCTCATAATTACTGCATGCACCTATAATCCAGAGGAACTTGGGCAACTCAGAAGCTCTCAAACTGAGCAAGGAGATGTCAAAACGAGGGCTTCAATGCCACACTTCCTCTGGGCAGTTCTCCCTAAACACAGCACTCCCCATACCCTAGTCAAGTCAGATTCCTCTGTTATAAGTTCTAACAATATCCAATTCTTTTCTAGCATTCAGCAGTTTGTAATTATATATTCATTTTCTAATTCCTTGGACAGGTCTGCCTCCCTACTAGACAGCAAGCTGTATGAGGCATTGTGTTTATTTTTTGTTCCACTTAGTCCAGTGCCTGGTGTATGGCATGTATTCAATAAATATTTACTGGCTATGTGAAAGTGGTATTTGTCTTTCTGATGTTATTCCTGACATAAACTGAGACAGGTATGAGATTACCATGGTGTGTGACGGGGGGGCAGGGGAAGGAAGCAATGGGGCTTAGAAGTTTCTAAGCAGGTGAAATGCCATGGTTGACATGGAGTTCTATGTATCAGAGTGCAAAAGGCTTTCCTACTAAGAAGATAGGCATCCTTGACAAGTAGGTGACTTCCATTTGCTGCCTGATTCTGTGATTTTAGGTTTGAATGTTTTCTACTTTTATCTTTCCCCCCCTTCTCATCCTTCCTTCCTCCCTTAGTTTGAAGTCTCAGGAAGGAACTTGGGAATAGACATATTATGAAGAGGAACTCTTATCAAGGGCTCTAAGGGAATGTTTTATGGCGAGTAGCTTTGCAGAGACCACAGTCATGTTAGGACTGAACATCCTTATTATGATAATGTTGGTTGAGACTTTCAGATCATCTGATTCTCACAGAGGTATTGTGATGTAGGCAGCTCAGAATCATGGCCCTTAGTTTATAAATGAGGAAAGGGGGTGGGGATCAGAAGAGGTTGAATTATCCAACTTACATTGGAAACAAGAGCAAATTAACATTTTTTTGGAGAGTTTACTATGTGTTGAGGCAGTACATTAAGCCCTTTATATTAATCATTACCACATCCCCATGAGATAGGTAACCATTATTATTCCCATTTTACAGATGAGGAGACAGACCTAGAGAGGTCAAATTATTTGCCTCAAATTGCATTATCAAGAAGCACAGAACCAGGCTTCAAACTCAGGTAGTCTGTGTCACACCACCATGCTAATGAGTTGCACTGGGAGATCTCCAAGAGTACACTGTGTTATTTGAACTTGCTTCTATAGGTCTGACTCCTGGTTTAATTCTGCTACTTTACGTTGCCAATTTTTTTTTAATCTGTTTGCAGTTTCACCTGAGCTTAGAATTTATCACTCAGAAACCACAGTGATCATTACCTATAACTGAAATTAGGTCAACCAGGTTCAGATACAAATCCCCTATATTTACTAATTAAAATAACTGCTGAATACATTTACTAATTTATTTTTTAGAGGTGCTCATTGGTTAATTACTACAGGGCACATCTACTGAATATATTGGGAAATACTTGCACTATTCTCTGACACTCTACAAGACATTAAGTAGTATTAAAAAAAGTCCATGAAAACACGTGATTTAGTTCTTTTTAGACTATTATCTCTTCAAGGAGATGACAGTGACCCACAGTGACCGGCACATTTTGTGCCCTCCACAGATCCAAGTCCCTTTTTCAATGGGTTCCCTTTACATTATATTTTGTCACTGAAAAGAGAACATGAAAATGTTGTAATCTGTAGCTGATAAGAAAATTGCAACAAAAGGTACCCTTGCTTAGAGTTCTAGAGAGGGAAGTGATCCAGTCAAGATTTGGGGCTTGTGCACTGAGCTATGACCCAAGTTAGACACCTGAACTCTTGGTCAGGAGGACAGTGAGCAGAGGTCAGTACAGGGGTGTCATTAATGTATCTTTGGAATATCACTGACTGCATTTGAAAGTCACGTTAGAAAGGATATTGGCTGGTTTTGGGCTTCTCGTGTTATCTGTGCCTCTTCCCCTCTCCATTATGGATAACTGAGGTTTTTAATTGAGGTTTTAATAAACAGTAGTGACATTCTAGTAGATGAAGGAAGGGGGCAGTCCCCGAGGGCAATCTGAACTTCTGCTTAGTATATTTACTCTTGCTGTTTTCCTTCCTCCTCATTTGTAATTCAGGAGGCTCTCTGAGAAGAGAGAGAGACAGCGAGGCTTGAGGCTTCTTAGATGGATCGAAGGATCACGAGCTGGGATACCAAGTTCTATGAAAAGGTCTGCTATTGAATTTGCTCTACCTTTAGGCAAATCATTTGATCATGCTGTGCTTTGGTGTCTTCCTGTGCTTGCTAAGTGTAAATAACATGTATTTGACTATTTTGTGATTATTATAGAGTCTTTTAAATGTGTGGGTGATTTATTTTTCCAGGCCAGCTGCTCAGGTATAAAATGAAAATCTGCTCCTTTGAGATGCTAGGCTCCATGGCCGTCAACTGACCTCCAAATCCTTGAGTGCAGCAGCTGTCTAGTTGCTTCTTGTTCATCTGACACAGTTTGCAGTCTCTAAGCTGTGGCTCCTCAGGTTTACTCTATAGTTGGGGGGCATACCTTTCTGACTCCTTTGTTTTCAGGAATGAAATATGTCACTTTACATACTCTTGCTGCTTTCACCCTCCTCCCCACCCCACCCCCTCTAAAAATATAAAGGCTTTCTTTTGGCACAGACAGAGCTGCTTTATCTGACACTGATTTCAAGAGATAGAGGGAAAGGTGACCTGGTAAACAAACTGAATTCTTCGGACTGGCTCATATAGTTTTGATGACGAGGGCCAGGACCACTAGAGGTTTGAACTAGATTTAGGAAGGTTCTTGCTCTTTGCAGTTTTGGCAGGAAGCAGTTAGGGAGTATACTGAAAAGAGAGAACACAAAGTATCCTCCCCCTTTCCCCGCCCCGTGTTTTTGTTAGTTATATAGCCTACCTCACATTAGGCAACAAGACATCCCTGTTAACCTAAAAGTGCTGAGCTGAGGTTCTTAAGAAGCTACTAAAAATGTTTGTGGGTAAAGGACGATTTTGTTCCTCATCAGTGGATCACCATACCACTGTTTCACAAATGACAATCTCTGAAGAGCAATATTGGAGTAAACGGAAAGGCTTGTTTCTTTGGAACTAAAATAAAATGTATTTACATTATTTCTAGTGCAGTGAAATTAAAAGCAGTTTCTAAACAAACCTGGAAAGGTGTTGAAGCTAGAGAACCTGTGAAATATGTTACTCCTTAGTTGTAGCTTGGTTGTAGCAGCAGGAAGAACTTCAGACACAGGAACACAGGGTAACCCTTCAGTTCTGAAACGTTGCTAAGTCTCCTCGTGCTATAAATGATCAAAGAAACATCCGGCTAAATGACTGCTTCCAGAGCTGAGTTTGCTTTAAGAGTGTTGGGTCCAACTTCCGCCTGTTCAAGGAAACTAGCAGCAAGGGACTCTGATTTGTGTGTGTGTGTCGGGGGGCTGGTCTTCATTCTTGGGCAGGGTCGTCAGTACCTCAAAATATTACTTGCAGGCGTCCCAGCTGCAGTAGCTTCCAACAAAGGCAGAGCTTTCACTGATGCCTCTTAGAAACATGTAGCCAGCAACTTGCCAGGCTCGGGGAACAGGACTGGGAGGAGGGGAGAATTTGGTGATATCCTTCCCCCCCCGCCCCCCAGATTCCTGACTGCTTTGTAGCTCCTCCGGAGCAGGGTGGAGGCCGTAGGGGTGGGGGTCTGGCTCGTCGGCTCTAAATGTAAATAGGAAACCACGCAGCCGAGCCAGTGACAGTTAAGAACTGGCAGCGTCCGTCCCAGGCAAGGTGTTGGTCTGACAGTATGGACGTACGAACGGCAGGAGACTCCCCTCTCCTCACCCCCGGGTCCATCTGCACAACCAGGTGGAAGTCCTGCCGGGGCCGGGGGGTGGGGGGATGAAGCACCCAGAGGCAACGACTAAAGCGAGGAATGACCAGAAGTCCTAAGGGCACCACTTTGGAGAGACCGGAAGGTTTCAGGAACTACCTTCTGAAGTATCGCCCCTACTCTAAGAAAATTAAAATCATCTCCGCCATTACATGGAGCCCCGGCCCAGACGGAAGGTGTGGACGCGCGCCGGCCGAATGCGCGCTCCCTTTGTCCCGCCTCCCGGCCGGCGGCTCAATCAACCGGGGAGCGCGCCCCTGTCTCTCTTACGTGCTCCGGGTGGAAACTGGCGCCGGCGGCGGCGGCGTTCCGCGGGCGGAAAGGAAAGGGGAGGCGGGAAGGCTGTGCGCCGCCCGCTCCTCCCCACCCCCCGCCTTGGCCCTGAAGGGGCTGGATGGGCAAGTTGGGCGCGATGGCTCGAGCCCGGGCGGTGGCGGCGGCGGCCGGAGGCGGCGGCGCCTCCTCCTCCTCGCCCCGGCGCCGGCGGTGATCCGAACGAGCGGCCGCGGCCCCCGATGAGACTGTTCGTGGGCTGGCTGTGCCTGAGCCTGGCGTCCGTGTGGCTGGCGCGGAGGATGTGGACGCTGCGGAGCCCGCTCACCCGCTCCCTGTACGTGAACATGACGAGCGGCCCCGGCGGGCCGGCTGCGGCCGCGGGCGGCAGGAAGGAGAACCACCAGGTACGCGGCCGGCCGGGATCGGGCCCGGGCCGGGCGGGGGCGTGGCAGCCGGGCCTTCCCGCGCTCGGCCCCGCTATTGTGCGGGGCGCCGCGGCGAGAGAGGGCCCCCCGGGCCGTCGCCCCCCGCCGCCTCGGCCCTTCAGAAAGTTTTCCCGACGTCTTCCCGGCCGGGCGCTGCGGCCGCCACCCCCGGGCGCTCGGCCCAGGGCCCCGCGGCGCCTTTTGTTCCCGGGCGCGGGCGGAGAACGGCCTCCCGGTTCCTCCCGGGGCCCGAGGGTGGGCCCCGGAGCCCCGCATTGTTCCCGGCTCCCGGGCGGTGATCGCAAGCGCCCGGCCGCAGGGCGCAGGAACTTTGGGGCGGGCGCGTGGCCGCGGGCATCCATCTGGCCCCGGGGCCTGCGGTGTAAAGGACCAGACCGAGCCCATTACCCTGGACTGCCTTTATAACTCCCGGGAATCAAAGCGAAAAGCCGGTCCCTCTTTTTGTCTGGTCGAATCTCTGAGCATACAAAGGGCCATAAAGAAATTTAACCATGCATCGTGAGCCATTTAACTCTCTGGGCTTATTCGGGTGACATTTTCCCTCGGCAGTTAAAAAAAAAATGTGTTTGACAGGTCCTCACACTCCCATCCTCCTGCACCTTCCCCCTCCGGCCTAAGAGAGCTCTCCTTTAAACTTCGGTGTTGGTTATCTGACCGGAAAGATGTGGTTAGGAAAGAAGATGATGCAAGCTTTTCCTGGAAGGGTTTTTTAAAAAACAGAATTAGGCAGGAGTGAATTCCTTTCAGAGTTGCGGATCGTGAACCGTGCGAGGTGACCGGTTAGGTCGTCTTTTCATTAGCTGAGTTTTGTGCCACTTAACAGAAGTATTTGCTGGTCAACTGCAGAATTAGGAGTGATATTTCATTTTTGACTGTAATGTAGTTTGTGGTTAACCTTGAATTCATTGAAAGGAGGCTTTCGAACTCTGCCGGAGTGTTGGCTTATAATTGCTAGCATTTATAGTGCATTTTGCCTTTCCAGAGAGCAGTAAGCGATTATTCCCCATTTTGTGTCTCATCGTTTTCATAGATTTCTCATTTTCCTATGTTAGGTTTCTTACTATGCCAGGCGTTCAGAGAGTTTACACTGGGGTGGATTCCGTGTATTCTAATGAAAGTAAAGAATTATCTAAGGACATAAAGCAATTCATTAAGAAAAGTAGTGTTTAGTTTTTATCTAGTAATTACTGATCGTGGCCCCTTTTATATTTTTAAAGGAAATCATACATTTCCATGAAATTTTTTGTGATCCCACAGCTATTGTAATTTGTTAGGTAATCATGCCTATGATATTGTTAGGAGTGTACTTAAAGTCAGTAGGTGATCCTAAGTTGTAAAACCACATTCTTTGCAATGGGTTAATTACTTAACACTAATCATTCTCAGAGAAAACCCTAAAGTACTGCAGTGATAATGTACAGTTACCAGAATGTCACATAGCCATATGGAATATGGATGGTGGTGTAAAACAATGAATTAGAAACGTCATTTTCAATAATTGGTAGAAATAAGGTTCTGGGTAGGATAAAAAGGAGGCAGATTTCCACTGTTGTGGAATTACGGTTGAGTCTCTTAGCTGTAGGTATTGATGACTCCTGATTATGTATACTATAACACACTTGATATGTTTTCACTGCTTATGGAGGAATTGGTTATATTTTAAAAATTGAAAAGCTGTTTAAGTAGTTTGGTTTTTTTTGGAATAGGTAGACTATAGATAGTGCCTCACATTATCTCCTAACAGGAGGTACTTTCTAATTTGTACCTTTTTAAAACTGAATCAGTTAGGTTCTGAGGAAAACTGATACTGGTTTCAGATATCTCCTTTACTTTGTTACACTTCTGAGCTACTCAGGTATGTGTGTACACAGGTGTGTTTTAACCAGTTGGACTAACAGTTTGGCAGCTATGTTCTCCAAGGTGAAGACTAATCTGGTACTTTCTGAATATTTAGGGGGGGATTGGCCCTTTTCCTTAGAGTGATCAATCCAGAGGTTATTTTGAGGTGATGCATTGACATTATGAAAATATTGCCCATGAATAAAGATGAAAATGAACAAAAGAAACTGTGTAGAAACCACAGTGAGATAAAGTAAAAGAGGGGACTGTCCCCTCTGCAGAATGCTGCGTTGATGATTTATATTCCAGGATCCTAGGTTTGCCTTATAAACTTTCTGACTTGTGAAGTAACTTAACTCTAACATTCTTTCCCCCTTCAAATTTATAGTTTCATGCAAGGTTTTCTGGTGTTCATTTGGGTGTGTGGGTTCCATAGCCAGCCACATCTGGTTCTTTTGGATTTGCATGAAAGTGGGGTTATGGATTTAATTGAACCGTACTTAGCACAAGTTTTCTTTATGGTTATTTTATGAAGAAATTATGGTGGAGGATTCTCTGGTTAAAAGAGAGGTCTTATTTACTATCGCCTAGAGATGAGATGCAAGGCTCCTTTGAGCTAAAGTCGCTCTAAAATTGTAGGAGCAGCACCATTTTAATAACTTGGTTGGGTGTGCTAGCTTCAAAACTGGGATTATTTTTCATTTTGGGCAAGGGAGAAGCAAGGAAGGGCTTCTCTTAAAGCCAGGATATGGCTTGCAGGCCAAATTGGGCTCACTGACTTGTTACAGCCTATGAAGTCAGGTTAGTTTTACATTTTTAAATGGTCGCAAAAAATATATAATATTTTTGTAACATGTGAACATTTCTTATATGAAATTCAGATTCCAGTGTCTACAAATAAAGTTTTGTTGGCATAGAACCACCACATTCGTTTACTTGTCTGCAAGTACTTCATGCTGCAGCAGCTGAATAGCGTGGTTGGTACTTTATGACCTACAAGTGGCCCCTTCTAGAAAATGAGTTTTCCCCAAAGAAACTTTCCAGCTTCCTTCATCAGGAGCACATTTCTTAATCACAGGTTGCACAGTGGATGGTTTGACTCATTGGGAAGAAATAGAGCCAGGCAGTGAGAAACTAGATATGTCACTTTTCGGTATTGGCAGGCTTGGAACTTGAAGATAGCAACAACAAAAACTTTGGATCTAGTGTTTTTGATGCATTGTACCTACTACTTAAAGTTAATGCAACTATTATGGAGCTACTGAAACTTGAAAGGACTCTAAGGCCCTGCTAACTAGGTTCTTGATAATAAGTCATTCAATAGTTTCTGAGTCGATGGAGCAAAAAAGAATTGTTATGGGACTCTGTGGAACCAGGCCAAGACAGTTTCTTCAGGTGATGTACTGTAAGGATTTTTAAGAGCACAGGTAACATTGGTTATCTGGAATTAGTAAGGTGTAACTTAAAATTGGAAGTTTGTGTGTATCTGCCTTATTTTTTCACCTTTTTAAAAAAGTTCAGAACTGTGTTATGTTACAAGCAGGGATTTAAGATAATTGAAACGATTGTTTTTTTTCCAAATAAAAAAAATACTTGGACATCACAGCCATAGGTCAAAGGTTGTGCTGTGGACAGATTCGACCTCCTGTCCCCTCTTCATTTACTTGTGGAGGCTGACCAAAGTCAGGCATGAGTTAACAATGCTCAGGGGCAGTTGCCAGCTAGCCAGATGGACACTGGTGGATTTGTGTCCTCTCCTGAACTGCCTTCCAGAACCTGGAGGCCTTTGTAGCCGAATACCAAAGAGATTTTGTAAAGAGTTTCTTTCCTTATAATCTGTGTTGAAACCCTGTATAAGTGTTTGCCTCAATTTCACGGAACACTAGGATCTCTCTCTTCTGCTGGATATACCAGAGGCCTTTATGTTCCCCTTTGAAGGTATTTGAGGGCACCCTGGTAATTGCCAGTAAAAGACAGTTGTTCAGACCTTCTGAAGCTTTGGTAAAATCTTAGGATTATAAAATTCTAGCAGTGAGTGAGTATTTGAAATGAAAATTGCCAATAATTTATTTATTAAATCAGAGCTGAAACAACTTAATCTAATCCATATGAATTGTTTCCCTACATGGACGTGAGGGTGCCCTGTCATTCACATCTCACATAAAGAGGTTGAAAATCTCACATAAAGAGGTTGTTGGTTTAGGTTTGTGTCATTTGTGGAAAAATAAAGAATGGTTTGAAGATTTACTCTTATGCTGTGCTTAGATGCAAGAAAGTGTCAGTGATTGAATGTCTGGACTGATAGGACTCATTGCAAAACTTAGAATGTGATTTTTGAAGCCTTAGCTGTGAGGTCAATGTCGTCAGGCCTGGTCTGACCACCCCCTGTAGTAGAAAAGATTCTGTGTTCATGGATCCCATCAGTGGAGCCTTTCCAATTGTTTTTAGTGGTACTAAATGCCTCAGGTCTTTGGTTACTCATTCCTTTTGAGAATGGCTGGGTGCCCAGACCTACAGTGTGGCTTTTAGGCATTCCCTTGAACTTCAGTTCTCTGACTGGCTTTTGTGGGCCTTGGACAGGAAGGGGAAGGAAATCAAGTTATTGTGCTTCTATTGTGTGCCAGACGCTTTAATGTATCATCCTCTCTCATCCTCGTAACAACTCCCGGAGGTAGGTGCTACACCCCCTTTTTTGATAGAAGATTGAGCCTAAGAGAGAGAAAATTTGCTCGGGAGACAGTTGGTAGGTGGCAATTTGGGTTTTGACCCCAGCTCTGTCTGGTTTCAAGGCCCAAGCTTTCCCCACCTTTTCATGATGTCTCTCCTAGGAAACTTTGTGTTGTCAGAGGGTCTGTGAAAGTAGGGTGCCTCCTTAATAGGTAACTGCCTCCACTCTAGTGGACCTCTGTGTAGACACTGAAGCTATGTAACTATACAAAAACACCAGTTGGAGTTTTGCAGCTTGTGAGTTAGACAGGGATGGGACAACCGTTCCAAGTTTGGGCCTTCATCCAGTTTGTGCATGCTTTGGTCAAGCTTAATGTTGGGGAAAAAAAATCTTACCTATGGTGTCTTTTTTTCTAACACCAACTAATTCTCTGGCATTGGCTGGGTGTCCTACAATTCATTTCTTTTCTGACACAACCCAGAATTAACATCCGTCCAGAAGTTTAAGGGCTCCATCCTAGAAGACTGCCCTCCTTTCAGATGCCAGCTGCAAGTTGTGGGTGCACAGACTACCTACCCATGCTTCTGCGCAACTTGGTTACAAATTCTGAGGTTCTTACAACCCTCCATCAGGTTAGATAATTTGCTAGAATGACCCAGAACTTAGGAAAATACTTTACACGTTTACTGGTTTATTATAAATTATAGGCTGCAATTCAGGAAGAGCCAAATGGATGAGATGCATAGGGCAAAGTATGGGGGCGGGTGGACGGTGGCACAGAGCTTCCGTGTCCTCTCCAGGTGAGCCACCCTCCCTCCCAGCACATCAGTGTGTTCAGCAACGTGGAAGCTCCCAGAACCCTATAGTTTAGCGGTTTTATGAAGGTTTCATTACCTAGGCATGACTGATTAAATCATTGACGTTGGTGATTGAACTCAATCTCTGGCTCCTCTCCCTTCCCTACAGATTGGCGGTGGGGCTGAAAGTTCCAGTAGTACCCCCCCCCCCATCGTATTAGAATGCCAAATATTCTCTTATCACTCAGGAGATTCCCCAAGGGTTTTAGGAGCTCTGCCTGGATCTAGGGGTTAAAGACCAAATATTTATTTTTTTATTATACCATATTACCTAAAATCAGGACGTTGGCTTTTTAAAATAATTTTCTAATTCCAATTCTACTACTGTGCTCAAGTCCTTTGTATTTTGGAAGAAAAGACTATTATATAGCAGACGCTTGACTATTGAGGAACTCAAAAAGAAATTCAGAAAAACTTCTAATTGTGTCCCTCGGTCTGATAAGCAAATATAATCTTATAGGAAAATTGCATTTATGCTTTGAAGGAATGATTCATCCACCAAGGTTATATAAAGATTAGGAGATGTTCAGGGGCTTAATCTGTAAGACCTGACCTAATACCTTATTATTTTGATTAGTGAATACTGTCATATACACGTTAAGAACTCACGTCTACCTGATTTGGCTGTTTATGTGTCTAATTTTTAGTATCTTTATAGTCTGCTGCAAGTAGGGATAACATTGCTATTTACTGTAATTTTTAGAAGATGTCTTGGTTAGTTATCACATTCTACTTTGTACTTGGCATCAGTAGATGACTGCGTGGCATAACTTGGTTTGATTAGAACTTGTTATTTAAAAGATTTCCTTACTTATTTGGATTGAAGAAAATTCAAGTAAGCTTTAAAGGAGGTTGCTAAGATGACATTTTTCCAGACACCAGTCTCCAGCTGAGGAGGCCAGCCTACTGTAAGTTGGATGGGAACACAGTCCTTCCAATGTGAACATTTAACAAGCTGGTGCTTTGTTCTTGCCTGCGCACCTTGGTCTCTGTCGTCTTTGAGGAGCACACATTCAAAGAACTCACCTGCTTGAAAGTGCATGGGAGCCTACAGACAGGCCACCAGTGCTGTGAGCTCGTTACAGCTTTTCATTTAAGCTGGATTGTCTGGAGAGAGGAACTCCGGGGGACCGCCAAATGGTTGCAGGGGCTCCTGCATTGATTTTCTATCAGCTATCTAATCTTAGAGCAAGGGATTGCTTATTTAAGGCCTGAAGGTCCTGGCCAAGATCATAATCCCATTATGATTCTCTCGGTTCCCTTGGTTTCTGATTTTTTTCTCCTCTGGAGTGTAAGTTCCTGGAGGCTAGTTCATCTTTATTTTCCCTGGATCACTGTTAAGCTGTGATAATTAGGAAACACTAATGAAATTTTCTGGGTTGGCCCATGTAGTCATTCTCAAGCAGTAGTGATTTTGCCTCCCAGGGGATGGACGTTTGGCAGTGTCTAGGATGTTTTCGGTTGTCATGACTGGTGGGGAGTGCACCTGGCATCTGATGGGTAGAGGCTAGGAATGCTGCTAAATATCCTATCATGCATTGGACAGATGCTGTAACAAAAGGATTATCTGGTCCCAAATGTCAGTAATGCTGAGGCTGAGAAACCCTGTAATTTAGTTGCTATCTAGATCAGATTATCTTTTCTCTAAACACACCCAGTCCAGTTTAGTTAGACAGAATGGTCCTGCTTTCTTTTCTGAAAATGAATCTCAGACACACTGGGTAGACTAAAGAGAAGCTTCTTTGAAGGAAACTTTTATAAAACAACACGCACCTAGAATAGGAACCTGAATCAGCTGGAAGTGCTTAGAAACCCCAGGCTTCCCGTTTATCCAGAAGTTGTGAGGTGGTAAATGAAATGTGAAGCACTTGGCCAGGTGCCTGGCACAAGGTAGGTGTTCAGTCAGTGTTGTCCTTTGTTGCTTGCTTGGGATGATGCAATTTTGTGGTGAGTGGGTAGGTTTAACCACTGTTTGCAGAAGTGGGTTTAAGCAAGGCCTTTCAGGGGCACCTGGCTGGCTCAGTCAGTGGAGCATATGACTCTTGATCTTGGGATCATGAGTTCAAGCCCCACACTGGGTGTAGAGATTACTTAAATAAAGTAAAATAATAAAATAACTTAGGAAAAGCAAGACCTTTCAAAAACCTTGAAGTTTTAGAAAATGACAGAAACCCAGTGACAGCTATCTCTGTGGCTGTCCTTATATCCCCTCTAGGATTTTGCTAGAACCTCCAAATTCTGTGAGGCTGCCTGTGATTTTTTTTTTTAAGATTTATTTATTTGTTTAGAGAGCGAGAGAGTGCGCGTGAGCAGGGGGAGGGGCGGAGGGGCGGAGGGAGAGGGAGAGAGAGAAGCGGACTCCCTGCTGAGCACGGAGCCCAACCAGCGTTCCATCTCAGGACCCTGAGATCATGGCCTGAGCCAAAATCGAGAGTTAGACACTTAACCCACTGAGCCACGCCCTTAGACTGCCTGTGATTTTAACAATGATTGATTTGACGAACATTTATTGTTCATTGTATCTGTGCCAGGCACTGAAGTCAGTCATTGTCCCTACCTTTATGAAACTTTGTCTCCCTGGGAGGATAGACACTGAAAATACAATTATGTACAGTTATTCAATTCAGTGGTCATAAATGTTGCTGAGGAGATATATGGTATATAGGAGAGGGTATTCGAATGGGGGGGGGAAACCCTGCCTAGTCTGCAAGTTCAAGGCAAACATACTTGAAGAAATATTTAGGCTTAGGTCGAATTAACCAGGTGAAGAGAAAGTGGGTTGTGGTGATGCGGGAAATGCAGGGGACAAAGCAAACACCATGTGAGACAGCCATGAGAAAGGAGCCTTCCAGAAAAAGAGAGGGGTGCAGTGTTGTGACATAGCAAATGACCAGGGGTTATGGGTGGCAGACAGTGTTAGGAGGTAAGGCTGTGGACACAAAATGGACAAACTGTGTAGGGCCTGGGAAGCCATATTGAGCATTTTGGGTATTAACTTTAGACTTATGTGAAGCAGGGTTGTGATGTGATCAGATTTGCATTTAAAAATTTGCATTTTTAAAGAGGTTTGCCGGGTCACTTAAATTTTCAAACCACTTTTAATTTCTGGAAGATAAAAATGCCAGAAGTATGTGTATGTAAAAAAAACACCTTTATTGAGATATAATTCACATACCATAAAATTCATCCTTTTAAAATGCACAGCTCGGGGGTGTTTAGTGTTTTCACAGAGTTGTGCAGCCATCACCACTCTAATTTCAGAGCATTTTTTTCACTCCAGAGAGAAACCCCGTATCCATTAGTAGACACTCCCTCTTGCCAACTACAATCTACTTCCTGTCTCTGGATCTACCTATTGGACACTTTATGAGAGTGAAATCGTATTATTTGTGGCCGTTTGTGACTGGCTTCTTTCCCTTAGCATAATGTTTTCAGAGTTCATCTATGTTGTCACATTAATCAGTACTTCACTGCTTTTTATGGTTGAATAATCCCTATTCTGTTGTATGGATCAGTCATACCTTGTTTATCCATCAGTTGATGGGTATTTGGGTTGTTTCCACTTTTTGGTAATTACGAATAATGCTGCTTTTGGAGTTGACTTTTGTATCCTGCAGATGGTCAGGAGGAACACGGATTTCAACCTTTATCTTTAAGGAGGAGGGCTTTACTCCTTTTATTCTGTAGCACATTCTGTTCAGTAAGCAGTTTCTTTTCTTTTTTTAAGATTTTATTTATTTGAGAGAGAGAGAGAGAGTGAGGGAGAGCAGGAGCAGGGAGGAAAAGCAGGCTCCCCGCTGAGCAGGGAGCCCGACACGGGGCTCGATCCCAGGACGCTGGGATCATGACCTGAGCCTCTGGCAGGTACTTAACTGACTGAGCCACCCAGGCGCCCCAGCAGTTTCTTTTCTGAAACCTTGTTTGGCTATAAAGGTTCAACCACATGTGTTAATGTCAACAAATTGAGAGAAATGCTGTTAAGAACTTGAGTTTTCCTCTTGGTACTTGAAAGCAATATTTGCAGTTAATGATGCCAAGTCTTGCTTAGTTCTGGAAGTCAGAGTCCATTGTTGTTCCAGTTGTCCATTTACAAGTGGATGCCAAGGGAATTCTTAGCTCCTCTGTTTCACTTGAATGGCTTCTTGTCTGCGTTAATAGAATGTACCTGATTGCCTACTACCAAGGTGATGGCTTTCATCTTGATTAGTCATTTCAGAGAATAAAAAATAAATAAAAGTCAGAGTGGCCTCAGTATTACAGAGTTAAGAATGTGCACCAGAAGGTCATGAGTATAATAAAAAATGGTTTATGACCTGCACTGGGGCATAACTTCAGGCACAGTGAATATTAAGAGTTAGTTAATGATTAAGCAAGAACATTTTCAGACCAAGGAAAAAAGTGTAGACAGTAAATATAAGAAGCTTCAGAGCTTACCATATAGAGTAGAAAAAATGAAAATTGTTTTCAAGTCCAAGCAGTTTTGGTAACAGTGTTTAAATGGTGAATTAACACAAATCAGTCAACAGCTGGGAGATTTGGTATCTAGTTTGGATATAGGGTTTGTAAAAAAGATGAGTTAATCTTTGTGATTTTAATGTGCCTGTTTGCTTGTTTGTATTAGTTTCTACCTGGTTCCTTTCAATGTTAGTGTCAGGAATGTTACCCAGGATTTCATTCAACATTTAGCAAGCTTTGGCTGACTGTAAAATTGGTCCACCAGTTGTGTAAGCAGTTACGGGACACCTGCTGATAAATGGTCATATTTGTGAGGGGGAAGCAAATTACTTTTGGCCAATAGACTGTTTACTGGGAAAAATTGATTGTTTCTTAGCAGATAATGGATTAATGAATTATGAATTCATTTCATATGAATGGATGGAATAATGAATTAATGAAACCCTACAGTTTCATCATTGTAATTAATGGCCTACTCTTATTTATCAGGCCATGTTAGAGGAATCTCATTGCTGTTATTATAGGATTCTTATGTGTGTCTGGTACTATATTGAGGATTTGGCTGCATTATCTTGTTTAATCCTCTCAATACCCTACTAGGATAGATAGATACCAGTGACATCTCTAGTCTACAGATGAATGAACGAGGCTCAGAGATTAAGTGACTTGTCTGAGTTTACACAGGAATGGCAGAGCCGGGACTTGACCGTGGAGCTGACTCTAAAGCTGGCCTACCCTACAGTCTACCTCCCCCCTTCCCTGGTATGCTAACTCTAAATGAAAATGGAAAACATTTATTGTGGAGGATTACATTTTATCCACGGTTGAGGTTCTTGAATTTTGTTCTCAGAAGTGTGTTCTGGTTAGAGCCTGTTCCTAGATACCTGGTTCTCCAGCATGTAATCACTTTGTCTTCTTGTTGTTGCAGTGTGACCTTAAGTAACTTTTTAATCTTTCTCAAGCACATATTGCCCCTGTCTGTGAGAATGTCATATGACCTCGCTATTTCTATTTTTTTTAAAGATTTTATTTATTTATTTGAAAGAGAGAATGAGAGAGAGCACATGAGAGGGGGGAGGGTCAGAGGGAGAAGCAGACTGCCCGCCGAGCAGGAGCCCGTTGTGGGACTCGATCCCGGGACTCCAGGATCATGACCTGAGCCAGAGGCAGTCGCTTAACCAACTGAGCCACCCAGGCGCCCGACCTCGCTATTTCTAAAGGCCTCTACATAGCCTATAAGAAGAAAGGCAGATTAATCTGGTCACCGGAGTGTTAACTTCTGCTGCTTACTCTGCCATTGATTTGTTTGGTGGTTTTGAATTAAATCACTGCATTATGTGACTGTTTCCTTATCTAAAAACAAAGTTAATAATGCTAGTTTTTGCCTTCTGATGTTGATTTTCAGTGAAGGAGAGGCCAACAGAACTTTCCTAGATCTCAGGGTACTGGGGGTATAGAGACTGAAATATTAGGCCAGGACTCAGAACACCTGGACTATGGCCTGGCTCTGCCTCCTACTAACCTACTAAAGCTGCATGACTCAGAAACCTGTTCAACCTTCCCACACTCCCCCGCAAGACCCCGAATGAGAATTAAGTGAGAAATTATGTATGTAGAAGTATTTTACGCTTTATAGGTCATCTGAGTATAAGAGATGATTATCCTCAAAGTGCCAAGTGCCATGAGATTATAATATTTGGAAATACTAGATTTGATTTAGTCCTCTGGCTTTTGTTTTTGGACTTCTTAGATGACACTTTAGTTGTGTGTTTTCACTTTTTCTTCTTCTTTTTTAGTGGTATGTGTGCAACAGAGAGAAATTATGCGAATCACTCCAGGCTGTCTTTGTTCAGAGCTACCTTGACCAAGGAACGCAGATCTTCTTAAATAACAGCATTGAGAAATCGGGCTGGCTATTTATCCAATTATATCACTCTTTCGTGTCATCCGTTTTTAGCCTGTTTATGTCTAGAACATCTATCAATGGGTAAGTGAATCTTACGTACTTTTTCCTTATCCTTAGATTTATAAAGAGAAAATGAAAGAGAAAAGTTATTTTGTTGAAGGTGTTGACTACCTCAGCTATGACACTTCTACTAGTCAGAATCCTTGCAGTGGGTCCAGTATCTTCAGCCTTCTGCAGTTATGCTTTTTAAATTCACCACAACTTGATAAAGAACCTCGTTAGTCTGTATTTCTACAGTGGAAGTTCTCCTTGGAGCAGTGCTTCTCAGCTTTGATGTGTACAAGAACCAACCTGGAGATCTGGTTAAAATAGAGATTGTGAGTCAGTAGGTATAGGGCCTGAGATTCTGCATTTTTAACGAACTCCCAAGTGATGCCCATAATGCTGCTAGTTCCCTGTGGTAGAGAGTAGCAAGAACTAAGTCCTTAACATAAACTGAAGAGTAAAATCTTTGCCTTAAGCACACTTCCTAGGAGCAGGTTTTTTGGGGGGATTTAATTAATCAACACAACAACATGTGATGGTTTATTTCAAGTGAAGTTTACAAAATCTGTTCTTACATAATGTCTAGGCTCACCAGAATCTTTTAAGCTTACTGTGGAAGTACCTATCTCCAGAGTGATTCTCGCATATAAATCCATGGAAGAAACTTCAGGAATATTTTTTATCTTTCCTTGGCCAAATTTTCAAACATCCCCAAGGCCCAAGAATCTAGAATGCCAAGGAGAAAATCAGTAGGGTTCAGGGTTTACGAAGCCTTGTTGGACTGCTTAAAGCCACTGGTTGGGCCTACTTTTTTTTCCCCTTGAGGTTTGGAGCCAGTTTCTCCTGAATGTCTGGATCCCCAGTCTATCATCTGGTCCTTAAATATGTTTTTAGGCACCACCAGCCATTTCTCAAGATTTCTTCCTTGATTTTCTTCATTGTTTATATGAAGTTGCCTTGTTTGCTTCAGGAAACAGTTGTTATTTTTGTGTAGGTAGTTGAGTTGATACAACTTGGTCTGACATTTTGTTTCTAAAATTGGCTGCTCTGAGGGTCTGTTCTGTACTGTATTATTTTTCTTTGGAAGGGGGACAAGTCACTGTAGCAGTAATTCTTATCCTTTATGGGGTCCTTCACCTCTTTAAAAATGATAAAAGGTAGGAGTCCTCTCTTCAAATAGTATTTACATTCAACATTTCACATAGAATTTTGGGAGATTTCAAACTCTGAACCACCTCTCACCTTCACTCCTACCCCTACCCCCAACTTCCACCCCATTGGATCCTGGTTAAAATTCCCTGATTTGGAATTTCACAGTTTGGTCAAAGAGAGGCAACACATTTAATCAATCCCTTTGGGTTTCCTTATCTATGGCTCTCACCTCCCACTCTCCCAAAACATGTCTTGTCCTGGGTCCTATCTCACCTGAAAGCTTAATTTTGAGCCTGTTGGTACTTTCCATCCATGATAGATTATTACCATGAATGCCCATCTCTTTCTGAAATAATTACAGGCATACCTCATTTTATTGCACTTCTCTTAATTGCACTTCACAGATACTGCATTTTTTTTATTATTTAATTGGAACCTTGGGATAACCATGCATCACACAAGTCTATCAGTGCCATTTTTCTAGTAGCATTTGCTCATTCTGCATCTGAGTGTCATATTTTGGTGATTCTCACAATATTCAAAAGTTTTCCATTACTATATTATGATAATCTCTGATCAGTGATTATGGCTTGGTGAAAACTCAGCTGATGGCTAGCATTTTTTTTTTTTTAGCAATAAAGTATTTTTTAACTAAGGTATGTACTTTTTTTTTTAGACATAATGCAGTTGCATACTTCATAGACCACAGTATCATGTAAATGTAACTTGCATATGCACTGGGAAACCAGACAATTTATTTGACTTGCTTTATTGTGATATTTCCTTTATTGAAGTGGTCTGGAAGTGGACTTGCAATATCTCTGAGATATCCTGTACTGTATGGTACTTTCTTGAATTAAGAAGATACTTATCAGTCTTCCTTTATATCATCAAGGGGAAGGCCAAGTCAGGATAGACTTGATAGCTGTTTTCAGAGTTTATATTATAAGGAAAATATTGATAAGGAGGCACACCTTCTCTATAGATTCTACATCTAGAGAGAACTTAGATTGTGGCCAGAGAACCTAGGTTGGTTATTAAACACTAACAGCCCCGCCCCCCCCCCCATGAACATCACTAACTTTGGAAGTTAAAGACAAATTAGGGAGCCATACCTCTGCATGGTATGTGTTTGCTGGAAACTTTGTATTGAGCTAGGTGAGTGTCTTGGTATTTTAGGTGGGATACTTATTGTGTGGGACTGACCCACATGTATCAGGAGATCTAGCTTTTCTGGCCTCCCTCACTGACAGCATTCCCAAGCCATTGGGACTATCCCAGACTTCCCCACCTGCTCCCACCTGCTACCCCAGACTCCCCCACCTTCTCCCACTGCCCCCTAGAAGGCAGAGTTGGTCCTGGTTGAGAAACACTGGGCTTGAATTTTGATTCGACAGTTTGAATCTTTTTGTGGAGCCTCTTTTGCTCAGGATCTTTGAAAATAGGACAGTGTTTCTCTCTTTGGTGCCTTTTAAATGTAGATAAGTCAGATGACCTCCTGAGCTCTGACCTCAGATGACCTCTAGCTCTAGAGTTTTAGGATTATCACGTCCAGGTTCCCTACATCCCAAGAAGTTGGCTAGGGAAGCATGTTATTTTATAACTAGGAAAGTTTAAGCCAAATAACTGTTTTTGCAACTTGCTTTTGATCCTGTGGCAAGTCAGCACCAACTCAGGGAATATGTGTCCCCCAGGCCATGCGGCCTGTACCCTCTTCCTGCTCGGACTCTGGCTTCTGTGGGAAACTTTGTAAAGCTCTTCCAGTCAGTTCAGTCCCTTTTCGCAGATTTGCTTTCTGCAGCCTATTGTTCCACTAGCAGATTAAAAAAAAACAACTGTCTTGGAGGAAATCGCTTCTCTCTGTAAGGGATAGTTAGCAGTCTCTGATGTCCATGCCCCCTAGTTTTTAGCGTTTCTGTGGGGCAGAAGATTTACTGTAAACACACTATTAGATATGGTTAAACTCTCCTAAGGCCTTAATGGGTAAAGGGGAGAGAGGGAGTTTGTTATATGAACTCTGCAGTTTTAATCTTCTCTAAAACTGGTCTTACCAGGAGCACCAGGTTGCACGCATCTTTCCAGTCACCATGTGACATGTTGTACCTTATGATTTTTTCCAGAAAGTAGCAGTACAGTACAGATTTCCCTGCCATTTCCTAGATCCGTGGTTTTCAAACTGTGTTCCAGGGTCTGAAGAGGAAGTGCCTCAGGAGCTGCTTCAGGCTGCAGGGAAAGGCCCAGATGTGGTAGCTTCTCCAAGGCTCTTAACCTTATTTCTGCAGCAGCTCTCCATTTACCATTTCTGTGTCGTCTCTGAGCTCCACTTCATTTCAAGAAAGAGTTCTACCGCTTAAAGGGAGTTGAAGAATCCCTGCCCTGGAAAGACTAGGATTTGAGCTAAGCGGGGAGTGTATTCTGCTCCCCAGCATGATGCTTCCGTGAGACTTGGTTTGAGCCACAGCTCCTGTTCCAAGAGTTCTCTCTGATCCCCATTTAACTCCTCTCCAGCTCTTTTTTTAAAGGCATTACTGTGATTTTGAATGTTTTCTAGGATCTTAAGAAATAATAGGACCCAGACAATTGTGTAATATATAAATCGATGGAAGTATGAGTCTACTTTTTAAATGCAAATTAACTGATAAAATAGGGACCACTCTTCTGCTTTTCTCCAGTGTCTCTTAAAAATCTATGCTAGTGAAGCTGTTTTTTTCCTCACCCATTGTTTAGTTTGATAACAGCTTTTTTTCCCTATTTGATTTTTCTGCTTAGTGTTACTGGCTGGTGCTACAGTCTGATTCTGTTGGCCTGTAACAGAAAACATTACTCCATCCATCTCTCCTTCCTAGTTTGATGTAAATTCTTCACATTCACCTTTTAATTTCTTACTCATTCTTCTTCCCTTCCCTTCCTCTCTCATTCATCCTGTTTCCTTTCCACTTTTTATTCCTCCCCCTTCCCCACTCTTTATGGAGTATTATTTGTAATCTCAGAGCCGAATGATACCTGGAGGTATTTTCTTATTTTACTAATTTTGCTTTTAACCCTATAAATCATATAAGAGGTAATGTATAATTTAACTATATAATCACATAAAATAAACATTTTGTAGGTTCAGGAGGCTGTTGGGGCTGAATTACTGTAGTTGCTCTGAATGTATGTGGGGGTGCTTAATTTGCATGGACTCTTCCATTTTTGTCCTTTTTTTCCAGGTTGCTAGGAAGAGGCTCAATGTTTGTGTTTTCACCAGATCAGTTTCAGAGACTGCTAAAAATTAATCCAGACTGGAAAACCCATAGACTTCTTGATTTAGGTGCTGGAGATGGAGAAGTCACAAAAATCATGAGCCCTCATTTTGAAGAAATTTATGCCACTGAGCTGTCTGAAACTATGATATGGCAGCTTCAGAAGAAGAAATACAGGTATAATTTTTAGACATGGTTTGGGGTATATTTCTTGGTTTTAGATGTATTTCTTCTTATTTAGTAAATGTGCTGCCAAATCGAGCATTTGAGGAGTATATTATTTAAAGGATATGAATCAAACAATTTTCCATGATTAGAAATTTTTTAAAACTTTCCATATTACAGTAAAGTAGAAACAGAGAGAAATCATCTTTCCTTGTCAGTATTATTTTGGACTTGAGGGGACGGCACTGTAGAAGGAGAAGGGCAGGTGAAGGGCAGGTGAAGGACAACTTGGTAAAGGTCGAGCACATGGAGAGACTTTTCCCTGATTGGAATCTGACATTCTTAAAGCCTGGATTTTGTTTTTCAGTGAAAAAAAAATTTTTTTTACTGTGGTAAACTACATAACATAGAATTTGCCATTTTAGCCATTTTTAACCACTGACTGTAGTGTTAAGTACATTTATGCCATGTAACCACTGACTGTAGTATTAAGTACATTTATGCCACGACCATCCATCTCTAGAACCTTTTAGTTTTTCCCACTGAAACTCTGTACCCATTAAACACTTATTCCCCAGATCATTCCCCCTCCCTTTCCCCGGACCCTGGCAACCACCATTCTGTGCCATGTCTCTACAAATTTGACAATTCTGGGAACCTGAAATAGGAATTACACATTATTTGTCCTCTTGTGACTGGCTTATTTCACTAAACATAATGTCTTCAAGGTTCATCCATGTTGTGGCATGTATCAAAATCTCCTTCCTTTTTAAGGCTGGATGATACTCCGTTGTAGGGTTATACCACACTTGGCTTATGCATTCATCTCTCAATGGACACTTGGATAGCCTCCACCTTTTAGCTATTGTGAATAATGCTTCTGTGAACACGAGTATACAAATAACTGTTCAAGTCGCTGCTTTCACTTCTGGGTATATACTCAGAAGTGGAATTGCTGGATTATATGGTAAGATTGTGTTTAATTTTTTTAGGAATTGTCATACCATTTTCCACAGCAGGTGCACCATTTTACATCCCACCAGCAATGTACAAGTTTTCCAGTTTCTCTGCATTCTCCCCAATACTTGTTATTTATTTTTTGGATAATAGCCATCCTAATGGCTTTGAAGTGTCAAATCTTGGTTTTAAGGCCATCTCCAGGGGCGCCTGGGTGTTGTTAAGTTGTTAAGTGTCTGCCTTCGGCTCAGGTCATGATCCCAGGGTCCTGGGGTTGAGCCCCGCGTTGGGCTCCCGTCAGGCTCCCTGCTTGGTGGGAAGCCTGCTTCTCCCTGCTTGTGTTCCCTCTCTTGCTGCATCTCTCTCTTTCAAATAAATAAAATCGTAAAAAAAAAAATAATAAGACCATCTCCTGCTTGAAAGACTTAGGAAGAAGGTGTTCTTAATTCAGTATGGATTCTACTGAATGGGGGAAGAAGGTGCTGGGGACAGAATGTGGGAGGTGAGAATAGGGCCTGCTTCCTCCCCTGATATTTTGGAAGCCAGGCTGAGCCTTACAAAAAAGGGAATGAAGAATTATGCACTCACTTTCTTGTCCACCATAGTGTGTATGTTTCTGCTTATACACTCTAACCCTAGAGACTGAGCATTGGTGTAGCTCTTGGAGCAGGACTGGATTGAACTTTGGCAAAATATGGAAATTTTTAGCTTGAAGAAAAGACCAAGTCGGAAAGGGGTGGGAGGGAAGGTCACGATCAACAAATGTAATGGGATTTTATATGGAAGGAGAGTAAGTGTTGTCTTTGGTATAATCATGCACAGCTAGCTCTCAGAAGTTGAGGTAGAGTTAGGGACATTTACCTTCCTAACAGCTTGAGCATCCAAGTCCTTGCCAGCTCTCCGTGTTTAAATAGCTGTTAGGGGTGCTATTATAGGAGACTTCTATCTGTGTGAGGTTGAGCTCCATGATTTGTAAGGTCCCCTTTAGCTCCAGTAGTCTGTCTTAGGTTAGATCCTGGAGGGCCTGTGTGGTAATAACTGAAGTATTTCTTCATTTAGACATTAATGCATCAGGGGTGCCTCAGTGGCTCAGTCGTTAAGCGTCTGCCTTTGGCTCAGGTCATGATCCCAGGGTCCTGGGATCAAGCCCCGCATTGGGCTCCCTGCTCCGTGGGAAGCCTGCTTTTCCCTCTCCCACTCCCCCTGCTTGTGTTCCTTCTCTTGCTTTGTCTCTCTCTGTCAAATAAATAAATAAAATCTTAAAAAAAAAGAAAAAATTAATGTATCATTTCAAAACTTGGAATGTTTTGGCCTTTGTTTTAACAATGGTTTAAATCATGCCTAATTCCTAATCTGGTGCTCTTTTCCCACTTTAAAAAAAATGTTTTGAAGGTGCGAATGGGGAGGAAGGTGTTTGAAACGTGTTCATTCTCCTACCCACTCTTGCCCCTTTCGTTCCTTGCTTGTCTTTGAAGCCTTTTTTGAGACTAAATGCCTGAATGGAATTATCAGTGGAACTTAGACATTTGAATTAATAATTCATTGTATCTAGCGTTTACATGCTATGTAACCTAGTAGTAAACTTACCTCCAGATGAAAAATACTTAGTTTAATTTTTTTCCTGATGTATAGCACGTATGCCAAAATCTATTCACAGTTTTACCTAAATAGGAAATTCATGCTGGTTGATATTCCCTCCGCCATATTATTAGGATTAAAAACATACTCACAGAAGTGGTGTTTTTTGGCACAATCTGAGTTTTTTTTGTTTTTTTTTTTAACAATCTGACATTTTAATGAGGAAGTAGTATCTCACTAAGGTTGGGATTCATCCAACCCATGATGGCAGGGCAGACTTGTAGCTTAATACCTTGTTTTTTGGCTTGGGAGCTAGCTATTTTTTGTTTCTCTGCAATGTCTGAGTGCCTGAAAAACTGACTTTTTAATAAAGGTTCTGGATATCATTTTTGAAATAATACACAGAAAACAGCCGGGTTTTTCCTCTGTGTTGCTAAGATATCATTTATTTATGCCAGAAAACCCAATTGTAGAACTTAAGGATATGGCTTTGATTTTTAAAACAAAACAATAATTTTTCTTTATACTGTTGGTGTTTTGCTTTTCATTTAGGATTTATCAAAATATTGATTGCTTTGTCACGTCTGTAAAATATATTTTAGATGCCTGTGTGGCTCAGTCGGTTAAGCGTCTGCCTTCGGCTCAGATCATGATCCCAGGGTCTTGGGGTCAAGCCCCACATCAGTCTTGCCTGGTGGGCTCCTTGCTTGGTGGGGAGCCTGCTTCTCCCTCTCCCTCTGCCTGCCACTCCCCCTGCTTGTGTTCTCTCTCTCTCTGACAAATAAATAAAATTCTTAAATATATATATAATATACATATATATATATACACACACACACACACATATATATATATTTTAAATCCTCCTGGAAGGTAAGCTATTACTTTAACTTGTGTTCTTGAAAATAATAATTCCAGGGTTAGAAATAACCTGTTTTGCAAAAGCCAAAACAGGTTTTTGCAATTTATGAATTTAAATAGGCTGTTTGACTAAGATATTAATATACAAAGGAAAGGATTATACAGTTAATTTTTGATTGTGGGCACCATTGAACAGTTCCACAATTCAAGTGACAGTACATAAAAAAAAATGATTCTGTGGCAGGGAAAAATTTTGGCAGCATGTTTTCCTTTCTTGGTCTGCTTCACCAAAAGTTAGTGGCAAAATTAGTTTAGGTGATCTGAAGGGAAGTTAGTAGATGGTGGAGGAAATACAGGTGTGGGAAGATGCTGAGCTGCAAAGGAGGGTGGGTTTAGAGTTAAATTCACATAGACCGTTCCCATGTGGGTAATCAAAAAGGAATTGTATGTACATTTTTAACACCAGAGAACAGATCTTTAATGTAATGTAATACAAAAAATATTGTAGTTAAGAATTCTGTTTCTCATGTTAACATCCTCTTTATTTTCTCTTTTTAATGAAAAGATGTTGGAGACTGCTCTTCTCTCTCGACCCACCACCCTGATGGCATTCATTCACAGACCCATTGTCAGGCTCTTTCTCACCTTATCTGGGGAGAGTGGGTTCATTGACCTGAATAGCGCATGCAGTAGGAGAGTTTCCCAGTTGTCAGTTTTACTCTGCGGCTGACTTGCATTGTGATTTGGACAAGTCACTTCTTCCACTGTTCTCATGAGGAAGTCTTCACCATGTGTCTTATTCCTGGGCTAACATGCAGTTTGAGTGGAGCCAGTACATTTGTCTTCATTGGTGGAACTGAGTTTATAAGTGAAAAATCACCAAACAGAAGTAAAGATGAAGTTGGGCTTCTAAACATGTAGCTGTCACTGTCCCTGTGTTAAAGCCATAATTTTCTGTTAGGAGCATGTCTTTCAAAACCTGCAGGTAATTCAGAGATGGATTTTGTGAGATTATTCTAGATTAAAACATGATGATAATGCTTGGCTTCTGCTTCCTTATAGATGGGCCTAAGACTTTTTGTTTTTGTTTTAAATCAAGTATATAATTTGTTTTTGCAATTTATGAATTTAAATAGGCTGTTTGACTAAGGTATTAATATACAAATAGTCCTTTTTAATGGTTCATCTCGGTTTTTAAAATGGGAATTGAGGGGCACCTGGGTGGCTCAGTTGGTTAAGTGACTGCCTTCAGCTCAGGTCATGATCCTGGGGTCCTGGGATTGAGCCCCGCGTCGGGCTCCTTGCTCAGCCAGGCGCCTGTTTCTCCCTCTCCTGTTCCCCCCACCGCTTGTGTTCTCTCTGTCTCTGTCAAATAAATAAAAATCTTTAAATAAATAAATAAAATGGGAATTGACAGTATTTGTATCCCAAAAGTACGCTCTTTATAGTTTGAATGAGCTACATCTAGTTTCTTAAAATCATCATTGAGTGGGGTGCCTGGGTGGCTCAGATGTTAGGCGTCTGCCTTTGGCTCGGGTCATGATCCCAGGGTCCTGGGATTGGGCCCTGTGTGGGGTTCCCTGCTCAGCGGGAGGCCTGCTTGTGTTCCTTCTCTCACTGTGTCTCTCTCTGTCAAATAAATAAAATCTTAAAAAAAAAAAATCTAGACTGAAAAGAAGATGCGGCTGAGTGGTTTGTGCTCCTTTTATTCTACTATTCGAAAATGCTCTCAAATATCACTATGCTAATGAGTTTTCTAAAACAGCCCTCATTATACTTTTAGAATTTTCTAAGGTAACTGTGCTGTATCTACTCAGCATTATCAGAGACTTGTTTACCAAAGATCCTTTCTCCTGTTGCCTTCCACCTCACATGCCACATTCTGATCGTCATAACCAAGCAGGAGTGAGTAATGTACAGAATTGCCTTAATCATGTGGCTAACAAAGACTCTTTTTTTTTCAGTGGTTAACTTTTTTATTGTTATGTTAATCACCATATATTACATCATTAGTTTTTGATGTAGTGTTCCATGATTCATTGTTTGTGCATAACACCCAGTGCTCCACGCAGAATGTGCCCTCTTTAATGCCCATCACCAGGCTAACCCATCCCCCTACCCTCCTCCCCTCTAGAACCCTCAGTTTGTTTTTCAGAGTCCATTGTCTCTCATGGTTCGTCTCCCCCTCTGACTTACTCCCCTTCATTCTTCCCCTCCTGCTATCTTCTTCTTTTTCTTTTTTCTTAACATATGTTGCATTATTTGTTTCAGAAGTACAGATTTGTGATTCAACAGTCTTGCACAGTTCACAGCGCTCACCATAGCACATACCCTACCCAATGTCTATCACCCAGCCACCCCATCTCTCCCACCCCCCACCACTCCAGCAACACTCAGTTTGTTTCCTGAGATTAAGAATTCCTCATATCAGTGAGGTCATATGATACATGTCTTTCTCTGATTGACTTATTTCACTAAGCATAACACCCTCCAGTTCCATCCACGTCGTTGCAAATGGCAAGATCTCATTCCTTTTGATGGCTGCATAATATTCCATTGTGTATATATACCACCTCTTCTTTATCCATTCATCTGTCGATGGACATCTTGCCTCTTTCCACAGTTTGGCTATTGTGGACATTGCTGCTATAAACATTGGGGTGCACGTACCCCTTTGGATCCCTACATTTGTATCTTTGGGGTAAATACCCAGTAGTGCAATGGCTGGATCGTATGGTAGCTCTATTTTCAACTGTTTGAGGAACCTCCATACTGTTTTCCAGAGGGGTTGCACCAGCTTGCATTCCCACCAACAGTGTAGGAGGGTTCCCCTTTCTCCACATCCCCGCCAACATCTGTCGTTCCCTGACTTGTTAATTTTAGCCATTCTGACGGGTGTGAGGTGGTATCTCATTGAGGTTTTGATTTGGATTTCCCTGATGCCGAGCGATGTTGAGCACTTTTTCATGTGTCTGTTGGCCATTTGGATGTCTTCTTTGGAAAAATGTCTGTTCATGTCTTCTGCCCATTTCTTAACAAAGACTCTTGATAAGAGAATTCCTTCTCTCGGTGGTAAAACATTGTAAAGGACTTAGAAGTGTTCTGAGAAAGAGAGGGAGGGAGAGATCGAGAGACTGAGGGCTGAGAGTGGTGTGTTAACTGCGCTCTTCCCTTACAGTTTTAATAGGATGTCCTGTGCTTTATCGTTTTCTGTATAGTTACTCAGATATGAAGATCCTAAGTCTGAGATGGCATCTGTCTCCTGGGAACAGAGATGTGCTCAAAAGGCCATAGGTTGTAAATGGAAATTATCTTATACCACCCCCAGCCATTCTTAAAAATAGGAGGGACCCCAGGAATAGAAAACACGAATATCTGATGTATTTTATGATTAAATTCCAATGGATGTAGAAAGTAGGGTTTTTTGTTCATTTGATGTTGAAGAATTTGATGGCCTATTTCAAAAGATTTGTTTATCCATTTTAAGAAAGAGAGGGGGGGCAGTGGGGGGGGAGAGGCAGAGGGAGAGAATCCTTTAAGCAGATCCCCCTACCCTGTGGCTGAGCACAGAGCCCGATGCAGAGCTCGATCCTGTGACCCATCAGATCACGACTCATGTGATCATGACTCATGAGATCACGACCTGAGCCAAAACCAAGAGTTTGATGCTCGACTGACTGAGCCACCCAGGCGACCCTACTAACCTTGATTTCTAAGCTTAGAACTACTAACTCACAGTTCCCTGGATCTCAGCAACTAGTGGAGTTACTAAAAGAAAAGGTGACTTCTTGTATTTTGCTTAAAGTTCAAAAGAGGTAGTTTTAAATGAATGAAATGTTTTTAGGTAAAAAAAAAAAAAGGAATCTGGTGGCCTAGTTATAACCATTTTTATCACTTTATATCTTCATATGGTATTAAACATGATTAGTTCTTATAAAGGAAGTATATGTTTTTAGATTTGGAAATAGGTGAAATGCTAAATTTAAAGGAATAGGGTTGCTGTTTTTCTTTGCCTGGCCATTTTATTACTGCAAATATAAATGACAAGTGAATGATCTTGCATTTACTTGGATTTAGAAGATAAAGTTAGAGCCTGGTACTGGCATGTCAGTTATTCTTAAAGATGTCTTTAAGCGGGTTTGTATCAATCAGGTTCTTTCTGATGTTTTCAGAGTGCTTGGTATAAACGAATGGCAGAATACAGGGTTCCAGTATGATGTCATCAGCTGCTTGAATTTGCTGGACCGCTGTGATCAGCCCCTGACTTTGTTAAAAGATATCAGAAGTGTCTTGGAGCCAACTAGAGGCAGGGTGATCCTCGCCTTGGTTTTACCCTTTCATCCCTATGTGGAAAACGGTAAGTGTGGTCTGGTCACCTCTTACCCAGCATAGAGATTTATTGGTGTTTGTGAGTCTGTTTTCCTAGAATAGCCTAGAATTTAAAGGAATATGGTTAACTCATGTAAAATATCACCTTGGTTAATGCTCATCTTAATGCGGATTTTGTAGAATTCTGGTACTCCCTTTGCACTGGTAATAGTGAATACTCAGCTGGGTCTGCCTGCTTGAAATTGAAAACCTGAAATATGTCCATATTTTCTGCTCCGAAATCGAGCCTAAACCATTTGTTTATTAGCTTATAAGCTGAGTCAAGAACAAAGTGATGCATTTTAATTTACCTGTATATATTGCTGAATGTCATAGCTGCTTTGTACTTTACATCTCTTGTTCCAGACTGTCAAAATGATAAATGCTGTTATCTTTTTTACCCTTTCTGAAGACCATTTGTGTTCCAGCATGTATCATTTCTTTGTGTGACATTTGGTTTTGTGATTGCATAGTCTTGCTCTTCAACAATACTGAATGAAGAATATATTAAAAGAAATAGTTTGATTTCATAGGACTTCATATTTACTGTGACCTGGTTGTAGTCACCTTAACTCATGGTTTTAGCTAACATGGTTTGCATTTCAGGTCATGTTGAAAGTTTCAACTTTAAGCGTCTCCTTTGCATTTTCATAAGTTAATGTGCAGTAATATAAAAACTATTTATTATGTAAGTAATACATGTTAATATTTTAAAATCTTTAGTTTTCCCATTTTACTGCCTAGTTCAGCCTTGGATTCAAAAGCTCCAAGAGCTTGCAGACATTTTTAAGAAATCCATTACTATTTTGCAAGCGTTGTAGTTATCAAATATCTGTGAAAATCTGTCTTAGGGAATAATGCTCATGTTTGCTTATCACCATGGAAATCCAATGTAAATCATTGCCACTCACTTGCTCCTTCATTTCTTTTTCTCCTTATTTTTTCCCCCTCAGGTCATAGTCCCTTCATATTAAATGCTTGCTTTAACATTGACCAAATGATTTTAGATTCATGTTGATGATGGGGGAAATGGCGAATTCTTTAGACATAGGAGAGTGGGAAAGAGTGCAGGTAGACCTGATAGTCCTTCCCCCATCTGACTTCTCCATTTTTACATTCCTGGTGTAGAATCGCTTGTCATGGTAAAGAAAACATTGCTTTAAGTGTGTGTGTGTGTGTGTGTGTGTGTGTGTGTGTGTGCGCGCGCGCGCGCGCGTGCACACATGCGTACGACAGTGAAAACCCTAGTAAATGTCCTTGATAATTCAGCAACCTGACCTTTTTTCAGTGCTGTTCACTGTGTAATTAAGTCTCCGCTCCATCTCTGTATTGCAATCACTAGTCATCAGGTTGTAAGGTCCCAGTTTCCTGTGTCCTGTTGGGCAACCACATGATAGAATTTGAGTGCTATTTCCTGGCATAGCAGGAGGTGGAAGAGCAGGGGAAGAAACATCAATTTAACCATGAATTTTATTTCCTTGTGTTGCTCACACTAAAAATTGAGAGGAAATCCAACTGGACAAGGCCTGAAAACAAGCTCCTTGATTGTGGGCACATAGCGCAGAATTGAGTCCAAGGAGTCTGACACGTGACACATAGCAAACCTGAGACAAGAAGCTTTGTTGCTGTGGGTGACCTTTAGTGACCTATACATTTTGCAGATTGCTCCACGGCACTCTATTATTGCTTCCTTTCTCTAGGTTACTCATTAGATCCTGATGATTTCCATGTGACACGGTGTGAGGACTGTGAACTGCATAGTGACCTTGCCGTGTGAGTTCATGAATACTGGGCTGTTTTAAGAATATAGGAGTGTGCTTGGCCTACTTGGCTCAGTCTAGTTTTTAACAGAAAGCAATTGTAGATGAAATGATCTTTTTATAATTCTTGGATTTGTCTTTAAATCAAACCACAGCAATTTTGTTACTTAGGTTAAGTTGGAAAAAAATGTAAAATGTGTTCTTTCTAATTTCAATTTCAGTTTATTTGGTTTACTGACCCAGTTTTGGTTAGGGGTCATTAAATGTTTAATTTTTTTAAAACTAATTTTTATAAAAAATGCAGTTCATGGTAAAAAGAGTTCAAGCAGCTAGCAGGAGGTTATACCTGAAAATTTTCTCATCCATTCCAGTTCCACAGTCTTGTTCAGGTCTCTTGAATATTCTTCTTAAGATAGTCTATGCAAATATAATTCTGTGTGCACGTGAAAAAAATGATTATATAATTAAATCCCATTGTAAATCCTTTGGTTGCCTTTTTCCACTTAAGTATATCTAGAAAATTGTTCCCTATCAGCACATATGTACCTACATCATCATCTGGATATAAGCAGTGGTATGCTGGAGCTGGTTTTACTGGCTCATGAGAGCTGATTATTATATTGTCCTGAAGTTAGTGAACTGGTCATTGAACACGACTGTTCTTGAAACTGACCATTGTATGGTCAGTGGTGGGAGCACTTAAATCTTGGAAATTGGCAAACACTACAGTATTGCCTCTCTCCTCTCCAAGGTGGTTGGTAAACATTTACCAGCACCCCACTGGATGTATAACTTTACTTGATGAAGCCCCTGTTTATGTACTTTTAGGTACCAGCAGTTTGCTTTATAAATAACAGTGAAATGAACACTCTTAGGCAGGTCTTTGCATATATGTAAGTATGTTTTAGGTTGCTTTCTGCTTTAAGAAACAGAAGGAGCTGGGTGCTGGGTGGCCGGCCAACACTTGGTTTCGGCTCATGTTGGGCTCCTACCAGTGTGGAGTCTGCCTAAGACTCTCTCCCTCTCTCTCTACCCCCGTGCACGCCCCCTCCCCAATGCTCGCTCGCTCTCTCTCTCACACACACACACACACAAATAAATCTTAAAAAAGAAACAAGGAATAACTAAAAGTTGCTTTTAAAAATTAAGAGTTTATTTTAGGATAGCGATTCTATGGTTGGGTTAATTCTGTTATACAGCTGTTCTGTTGAAGTTCAGAGCTTGCTTTCTTTTCTCCATCTTCAGTGTATTGGCATTCCTCTTAGAATTACAAAATGGATAATGTAGTGCCAAACGTCATGTGTAGGCATGACAAAATCTTGAAAAGAGAGAGGGTCAGAAGGGTGGCTCAGTCAGTTAAGCATCTGACTCTTGATTTCCACTCAGCTCATGATCTCAAGGTTGGAGCCCCACGTCGGGCTCTGCGCTGTGTGTGGAGCCTGCTTAAGATTCTCTCTTTCCCATTCCCTCTGCGCCCCCCTAACCTCCCCACCCCCGGAAAAAAAATCTTGAAAAGAGAGGACCATTCTTCCCCAAACATCATTTTTTTTTTTTTTTTTTTTTTTTTAGTGAGGGAAACCTTCCCCAGAAGTCTCCCCATCACTTTAGGGCCCATTGTCAAGGATAGGGGCACATGTTCCTGCCCAGCCAGCAACTGGTGAGGGGTCTGGGACAGTCATGATGCACTCTCTGGGTGTGGAGGAGCCCTCCGCCCTGAGCATATTTACACTGTTGGGCTGGGCTTGCAATGAATGTGGAAGGGAATTGGTACTCTTATGCCACGGATTATCTTCATTCATTTAAAAAAGTATTTACTGAGTGCCTAGATGCTGGAGATATAGCAAGTGGAAAACACGCAGATAGTCTTGCCCTCATGGAGCTTATTTCTAGTGAGGAAGACAGGAAACGAATGGCATGCTGTTGGTGATAAATGTTACAGAGAAAATGAACTATAAAAGCAAGAAAGGGGCATCGGGAATTGGGGGTTGGGTTTGGGTGCTGTAATTTTATTTTTATTTTTTATTTATTTATTTTTTAAAGATTTTATTATTTGAGACAGAGCGAACGAGAGAGAGCACAAGCTCTCTGTCAAATAAATACATAAAATCTTAAAAAACAAACCTGAAGGAAGTTAGGTCTAAGGTTATCTGTGTGATCCATTTCTAGAGGTGGAAGTGCTTGTGAAAAACAGTTTTCCAGATAGCTAGCCTGGGATCTTAACCCCGTTTATGGAATAATCATCTTTTCCCCAGTGCTTTGAAATGCTACCTTTATCATAGACTGAAGTCCCGAATGGGTTTGGTTTTATTAAGATTCATCCTTCGGTGTGTGCCAATACCAAACTGTTGTCATTACTGTAACTTAGCATACATTTTCATGTCAGAGCACCAGGCCCCTTCTAGCAGTTCCTTTGCAGATTTTTGTTGGCTTATTTTATTTAAGGGATCAACTGTAGCACTTAGTTAATTTATATATTAATTTAGGGAATATTAAGTCTTCCTAGCTAAGAATAGGATGTGCCTTTCATTTTATTCAATTCTTTATCTTTAGTAACAAAATTTTCTTCATAAAGGTCCTACACAGTTTTTTTGGATTTATTCTAATGGTGTGTTTGTGGGTGGGATATTGTTAAATAGAAAATTTTCTTCTATCATTTTTTTAACTTTCAAACTTCTTCCCAGCTTTTGGGAAATTGACAAAAATTATGTGTATTTAAGGTGCACAGCGTGATGATTAATGTACGTATACATTGTGAAGTTATTACTACAATCTAATGAATGCATCCACCTCACATAGTTACTCTTTTTTGTGTGTGATATAACACTTAAGTCAGATCTCTTCTTTTAGTAAACTTCGGGTGTACAGCATAGTATTATTAACTGTAGTCATCATACTGTACATTAGATCCCCAGAACTTACTCGTCACTGGAAGTTTGTGTCCTTTGACCAATGTCTCCCTGTTTTCCCCACCCTTCAGCCCCAGGCAGTCACCATTCTACAGTCTGGTTCTACGAGTTTGACTTGTTTAGATTCCACCTATGAGTGAGATCATGCAGTGTTTGTCTTCCTGTGTCTGCCTCATTTCACTAAGCTTAATGTCCTCCAGTTCATCCATGTTGTTGCAGACGGCTCTTTCATCATATTTTAGAATGATTGGTAGGTGTATATACCCAAGGAATTGATTTTTTGAGTATATACTAATTTTGTAATCATTTACATTTCTAAATTGTTTTATTGTCTCCAGTAGCTTCTGTATTGATTCTCTCGTGTTTCCTTGATCTGCAAATAGTTTTGCTACTTACTTTTCATATTTAAACTTTTTTTGCCCAAGTGAATTGGTAGTTCATTCCAGAAAATGTTTTTAAAAATGGTAGGCATTTTTGTCCTGTTTTTTACTTTAATGAGAATATTTCTACTTTAAATATGATGCTGTCTTTTGGCTTGAGATTGCTGTTGTTTGGCTTGAAATACATATTCTTTTAAATCTTGTTTCATTAAGAGCTTAAAAAGTCAGGAATCGCTGTTGAATTTTGTTACCTGTATATTCAATATCTATGGAGATAGTCATTCTCTTTTTTTCTCCTTTGACTTGTTAAATTAATAGTACTTGTATACTGTGTATCCACCCTTGCATTTCTGGGCTTAGATGGGATAGTCTTCTTGTAACTCATTGCTAGATTGTATTTACAGAATTTCTGAATAAATATATTAGCAAAATATTAATGAATAATAATTGATTTATATCTGATCTTTATTTGGAGGATGTTATCTTCGTCATGTTTTGGTGTCAGTGTTCTGCTGGCTTTGTAAAAAATAATTTGCAGCTTTTTTCTCCATACGCTGGAACAATTTAAATTGCATGTGGCTCTCTGTTCTTGGAAAGTTTGGTAGAATTCTCCTGGGAAACCAGCGAGGCCTGTGCCTGTTGAGACGTAGACTTTGGCAACTTTCTTACTTTCTTCTGGTTAAATTAGGCATATTTAGTCTTAAAACTCCCATAAGTCTAAATAGAAATAAGCAAGACTCTGGTAGGACTGTTGCATGGAAAAGAGCTTGGGCTTTGAGGGCTGGCCCTGTTTGAAACATGGGCCTCTTGTTAAGGTTAGTGTTTCATCTCTAAGAGTGGGGCTAATCCTTACCTCAAGGTTTGTCCTGAGTATTAAAGAATCTAATGTATAGGAGAGTGCCCTACCGTGTCTGTCTCAGTGTTGATATTTAATACGCGTTAGATATAGGTCATCCCATTCTGTCCTGTTACTTTATTTTTGTTTGTGGCTTTATTGATCCTATTTGTTCACAGTCCTTCAGTTTGAAATGTTTCTCAAGTGTCCTTCAGGTCTGTTTGAGACCTCACTCTTTTCACAGTAATCATCATAATTTGATGACTTCATTAGGCATCACAACTTTGTCTCCAAGTGTGTACACTCTCCATTGGTTTATGTGACTTGACCCCCCAGAGTCTTCACCCTGTGCCTATGAGCCAGGGGTCTCCGATTCACTCAGGTCTTATGTAGCAGAGAGAAAGAAATTACCTATTCTGAAAATCCTGCTAACATCTTTCGGTATGTGGTTTAAGTGCTCTTGTCCAGAGGGTAGGGTGTATAGACACTAGAACCACGTCTTTGTTGTTTCCCCCTTGTTGGGAGTAGTTTCAGTTTATTCTCTTCTCATTGTCATGGGAAACTAATCCTCTAAACAGAAAGCTATAGCTTAATTTTTTCCAGTGAAAATTCTGGATGCTCAGCTAGTAGGAAAATTAATACTGCCAGGGATTCTGCTTACAGTGAGGGGTGAGGGTCAATGGCTAGGGAGTGAATTGTGCTTCATATCTCAGTTGACATGCTGAAAAAATATTTTTCTATAGAAACAGTGTTCATTTGTATTCATATAAATGCATTGGAGTGCCTAGTTTTGACCAGGCAACGCCAGGCAGTGGAAATACAAAGATAATGACAAACTTGCTTCTAGTCTTAAGATATTTAGAGAATCATACAGAAGATAGATGTAAGCAGACAATGGCAGGATAGTCTGATAAGAAATATGACAAAGTACTATGGGTTTAGAGAAGGAAAGACCCATTAACAGCTAGGGGAGGTTATGGAAGGTTTCATGTAGGAGGTGACATTTGAGCTGTGTTTGTATCTGAGAAGCATTTTACCAGGCAGAGGGAACAGCATATGCAAAAGCATGAGGAGTGTGAACAAGGTGGGATTAGGGAAGGACAAGGTCAGTGTGGCCCAAGGGTGGCATGAAAGAAAGGCCTTTGACTGGATAATAGTCTAGTACCCAGTAGATGTTGTTGGCTAGATGGATGAATAAAAAAATGAATATTAATATATACATCAATAACTGATATATATGACCTAAGGGAATGTAACTACTTTCCCAAAGAAGAGCATATCCCAATTTCAGCTTAAACAGCAATCTTGGAAACACAGTCCTTGTTGCTTTGGGTAAGGCTTATTCTAAATCAAATACTAATTTATCTTAGGGATTTTGTCTGTTAGTTAAGTTACACAAAGAACAGTGTATTTTCAGCCCTGGGAGTACCAAAATGTAATGACTCCCAGAAATGAAAAGTAAATGATCTAATCTAACACATTCTGTTTACCTGGATAGTTAGTGCTTACCCTTTTTTTGCCATCTAGCTTAGAAATTCATTTATTTCATCTAAGACAGCAGTCTCAAAGTAGGACTATACACCCAGGAGAACACAAGACCATTTATTTTGGGTTATAGGAAGAAAACATTAGCATTTCTATTTCTATGACTTTTTATGCCAGTTGTTTAATTTACACACATACAGGTACACATATACACTATACCCAACACACACAAATGCACGACATAGGCACGCACACATATATATAGAAACACACGCTCCCCCCTCTCTCTTCTTTCCATTTTTTCCTGGCACATGTGATTACATGTGTTGGAGACCACTGACTCAGGCCATCACTGCAAAACATTTTCATAGGGATCTTAAAATATTTTAAAATTCTGGGTTTTAAAAATAGAATTCACCTCATTTAATACAATTTTAAAAGAAACACTTTAATGAAATAAAAATAAATATATATTATAATTATATATAATTCATTTTTAATAACGAATGCACACTTATGGGTACTTTAAATGGAATTTTACAATGAGGTAGCTTTCAAAGAACAATCCATAGTATGTTTTCTCAGTGACATAGTAATGATTCCATAAACATCTTTGCTGGACCCCACCCCTTATCTGATACTCCCCTCCTAAATTGGTTAAAAATCAATATTGCAAAGGCACAGGTAAACACAGTGTCTTGCCTGCTGCTTCCCTGGTGCTGTTATTTGGCCCAACACTGACATCTAGAGTTGGCTGGGGCTTCTGTGTTCTGAGGTTCTGAGGTTTTCTGTTTAACCTCCCGCATCGGAGCTTCTGTATTTTAGCAATCATATTCTTACTCTATTTTCACTTTTTGTTGGTAGCATGATGTAAGTCATTTTGCATATGCAGGCAGGAAAATGTGCACTCTACTGTTACCCAGTGGCAATACCAGGAGAACAGTATTTGCTCCAAGGTACTTTGCAAGATGGTTTTTCTTTTCTTCTTCCCTTTTTTTTTTTAAACTCAAATTTTGGCACTTCCCTTCCTTTTTCCTCTCCCTCCCATCTTAGTCTCATTGGCCTATCACTTCCACAACCATAAAGACAATTCTTCCACTCAAGACAGAAGCAGACAGAAGCATGTGGTGTGACTTCTAATCTTCAGGGTAGGAGTCCTCACATACCTTGTATGTCAAATGACACAAATAGAAGATATATGTTAGGAAAACGGAAGTTTTTTAAATGCTAGACTACGCAGAATTCTGGCAAGTTAGAAAGTATTTTTCAGTTGTATTTTGTAGGGTTTTAGTATTTCAGGTAATTACTTTTAGTGATAGTTTCTTTGTACTGTGGCATCCTTCCTTGTGGAGAATTGTCTTCCATTTGCCTTTGATTGTTTTTTTAAAGCCCTGATGGGCGTATGTCCAATAACACTGTCATAACTTCTGGATTTGGACTTTCAGTTACTTAATTGGAAATTAAAACATTTCTATGGTCTTTCATAGTTGGAAAGTGCTCTTCTGTTTTCGTAAGTGTTGCCTTTCTCCTGCAAGAGTAAGTAACAAGCCATATTTAAGGTTATATAACCAATGATGTCCCATTGTAAGCAACATATAAACTAGTATGCCCTCTTGCATTCTGTGTCCCAAGTAGCCTCCAGTAATCTTAAAGGTCCAGTTACTATTCTTCCTATATTTAGAGTAAGATGTGGAACTGAAAATTAATTTTCTTCTCTTTTTTTTTTTAGCATTTTTTTATTCTTTATTATATATATATTAAGATTCCCTTCAGTTGCATTTTTGTTGTCCATGTTGTTGTAGAAGCAACAGGATTATTTGGCCTGTAGTGTTTTCCAGTCTGGGATTTGCTGACCAGAAATTTGAGATTTTGAGATGCTGTTGGGAGAGTCCTGGTTTACATAACAATAGTACTTACTTCTAGACTTGTCTTCAGGACACTTATCATTGTCTGTTTGCAGAAAAAGATGGTCCGGCCTCAGTAAGGAAAGAGTGAACAGGCATTCATAATTATTCAGAGTGATATCTATCTTAGGTGATTAGACCATTTCTTTATGTAATTTGTATACACACTGAAGTATGAAATGACTACTTAGACCACACTCTCTCCTGGATGAAAATCCTTTTTAAAAGTTGTATTAAAAAAAAAACACAACACCTCATATCAGACCCTTGTTACATTTGCCCTCTTGGCAGCTGTTTAAGAAAAAAAAATCCTTAGTTGTATATAAATTCATTATATTATAGTATACAGTTTAATTTAAATCTGAGCGGCCTGATTGTGCACCCTCGTAACTATTTGTCCCACTAGCACTAAAACAGCATCTTGTTTGAAAAACCTGTTATAAAGGACTTTAAAGAGACACTGTCAGATATCTCACAGATAATATGAATGCATTCTTCCTGCCACTCTAACCTCAGACTGAAGAAATACTTGATTTTTATTTTCAATAGCTCCTCTTTTCTAATGTGAATTTTTTCTGCCTTGTTAGCAATAAGTGATGTTTTCTGTATAATTTGACTCACAGTTGTTTGCAACATTTACTTATTGCCTGCTACTGCATGCATGCAAGGATCTTTTAATCCCAAAAGCACCCTTGTCTGAATTGAAAACATTGCCTATATCCAGTGTGTTTCTGAAAGATTCCATGTCACTAAGATGTCAACCTGGTCTCTATTTAATATTGTATCAGATGTCCTTTGTTATGTATTTATCAAAACAGGTTCTATATAAAAATGTATTCTATATGAAAGTCCTCTTTCATATTCCTCTATAGGAAAACATGATTATTGATGGCTTGTTGGTGGCTTAGCTTTTTCAAGCATGCTTTATATCTGCATTACATCTCTTTGATATTTTATACTCACAGGTGGTTGTCTTGTTTCCACCTGTCTCTTACTATATAGTTCCTGAGCAATTTCCTGAAAAATACGTCGGGCACTCTTCTTCTGTAAACACAAAGGAGAAAAAATTCCTATCTCTCTTAGGACTAGAAGAGATGATTATTGCACATCATCTGAGCTTTGTCTTTCTTTACTGCCACCAGTCAGAGACACTACCGCCCCCCCCGCACACCCCCAACCCCCAGCACATCTACACTGACCATTAACTCTTGTATTTTGAGTATGTTAGGTAGGATTTATGGTTGAGAATGATCACATTTAAATCACAAAGTTTACCACTTGAGATTATCCTTGAGTTTCTCAGTAATGAGAAATGGTTTCTGTGGTTGAATATTACCATGATGTTCTCTGTAATTTTTTCATTATTTTGGGTTTGAAATATTTACAACCAGCCACCGTTTGAAGGGTATTTTACAAGCGTTGGTCTGTACCTTTTGTGAATATCCTGTTTCTTTGTTTCTTAAAGAGTTAGATTTTGACTGTAAAGAAGAAAAGGAAAAGTCTTATGAGACATTTTATGCACTCAAAACAGTTGTGGCAGATATCTTGTGCCATATTAAGATTAAACTAACTTAACATTTAAATGATATACAGTTAGAGTTAATTTCTATGTAATTCCTGAGATGCTTTTATTATATTAATAAAATAATTCATATTGATGTTGACTATAGGCTTTGTTGTGATCCTAATATAGCATATATGTACCCCCTCTTATAGCCTATGAACAGCCAGAAGATATTCCTTCTCAAAAACTTTAGGCCTTTTAAAAATATTTTAAGGCAGCTTCTAGTCTCTTTGTTAACCCCTTTTTGCTCTTAAAGGCTGTTCTTAGGTCTTTTATAGATAACAGTAATGCTTCCCAGTGGAAAGATCGCAAATAAGATAGTTTATAAAGAAGGATTTCTTATTCTCATATTACTGGTTTTAAAGAGAAACCATTGCAAGTTTTGTACTCTGATTAGTAATAATTTCAGTCATGAGAATTTACACTTCCATAGACTGTTCCTGCAGGTAGTGTTTCCTGCAGATGTACAGAAGGATGTTAATTAGGTGAGCAATTTCTGAGGCTCACATGTGGAGAGATGGAAATCATTTCCTTATGATAATATTCAAGGCTATAGGGACATCTAGTGCAAGGAAATTTGACTTACTTTGGAAAGGATTATGAAGATCACAAGTGCACCAGTAACATAGATGGAGAGCACTGACACAGCAGCTATCAGGGGGCTGTGTAGTTCCTTCATTTCTTTGTTAATTACAAAAACAGAAAGAGCCACAATCACTATTGAAACATATTATTGCAAATACATACATAAAGTATAACTGGAGCTACAAGTGTTAGAGGTGAAACATGAACTGCTCTGCTTGGCTCTTCTTTTTTTTTTTTTAAGATTTTATTTATTTATTTGAAAGACAGAATGAGGGAGAAAGAGTACAGGAGCAAGGGCAGTGGGAGAGGGAGAAGCAGACTCCACTGCTGATCAGGGAGCCCGAAGAGGGGCTCTATCCTGGGACCCTGGCATCATGACCTGAGCCGAAGGAAGATGTTTAACCATCTGAGCCACCCAGGCGCCCCTTGGCTCTTCTTTAAACATTTATTCAGGGTCTCTTGATTCAGAAGACCCTCAAGCATGTGATAGAATTAAAACCAGTTCATCAGTTCTTTAAATATGTTATACCAAAATTGTTACTCATTTTGAAAACTAAAAAAATTTTAAATTCAATTAATTACTTGTCATAATGCTCAGAATCACTTTTTATATAACACATTATTTGAAGTTAGATAAACATTTTAGGACAGTTTGTTCAAGGACATTTAAAATTTCTTTTGATAGGGGCGCCTGGGTGGCTCAGTTGGTTAAGCGACTGCCTTCGGCTCAGGTCATGATCCTGGAGTCCCGGGATCGAGTCCCGCATCGGGCTCCCTGCTCAGCAGGGAGTCTGCTTCTCCCTCTGACCCTCCCCCCTCTCATGTGCTCTCTCTCTCTCATTCTCTCTCTCTCAAATAAATAAATAAAATCTTTAAAAAAAAATAAAATTTCTTTTGATAGAAATGATGTACAAGGGTCGCCAACAGTCTGTTCGTGGAGTTAAGATATTTTTGCCATGTATTTGTGAATGCTGACATTTGTTAACCTTGAACTGTTTCGTATAAACAACTGAATAGTGCAGTCTGTTCAAGGATCTGAGAAGGCCATACGTGGAGGATCTTAGGGCTTACTACGCCTTTAAACGACAGGCATTGTTACATGTGCCCCTTCTTTCTAATAAAGTTTTGGAAGTAGAATTATTGAATCCATTTTCACATTCTGAATTTTGCCCTCCTTGTAGGAAGTGTCCCATGCTCTGGGTGGGGATAGAGCAACATGCCATGTCTTCTATTACCTGATTATTTGAGGCACAAAATACAATTAGATTTGTAATTATTATCTGAACAACTTGTACTTTTCAACGAAATATCCCATAGATGCTCATCCTGTGAACTCACTTTGTACAGCATACATTTTTGTAACAAATTAGCCATATCTGTAAGATTTTTTTAAAAAGTTTCAAGTGCTAAATTAGGAGTTCTGTAGAAGAGGCAGGAAATTGCTGTGTCTTAGTAATACTTCCATTTCTGCTCTTAGAGAAGAATCTGTCTTCATATGAACTTGCAGTCTTGAGACCTTTCATCTCTTTACAAACTATTTTTAGTTTTGGCTAACATTTTTTATGGAAGATTAATACAGGTCTCCAAAGTTGTATATTTGTTTTAATATCTGTAGCTGACATTTATTTAAGCATACTTGCTATAAGCCAGGCATCATCAAAAGTGCTTTGTATGTATTAACTCATTTATAATTTATCTTATGGGTGAGAATAAACTAAGGTTCAATGACAATGGGATACCAAAAGCCCATTAGAATACCCCTAGTAATTAAAAGCAGGAATTATAATACAGGATGATCTCGGGTCCCTAAAGTCCTATTTTAAAATGGTAGGGCTGGTTGATTTTGAGTTAATGTTTAAATGATTTCAGTGCTCATCGTACCAGAGTCCTTTCTAACGGAAGAGATCCAAAAAAGTCAAGGACTCTTTCCCTTCTCTTCTTTCCCCCAGAATTGTGTGAAGCTTTTTTCCTGAAATTTCTTGATTTATAGGATGTAGCTAGGTTCAAGACCCTCACTTGAATGAGGAAATTGTCATAGGTTTTAGCAAATCTCAAGAAGTCAGTGTCACACCGATCCCTTTCTGTTTTTCTGTCCGTGTAGAATGGGTGGGGTCAGAGGTCCCCCAGTGGCTTCTCCTCAAATTTGTGTTTATTCTCCATACTGCCTTTTTTCCCCCCCGGGTCCAATGTATTGGTCACTTATGCTTTGTTCTAGATAGTGCAGTGCCAGCCCAGTTCCTGAACAAGCTGCTCTCTAATCATCCCAAGTTTCCCTTTGGACTTGGCACATTACCGGTCACTGTCATTCACAAAAGGAGGACCTGTTGGCCAGCCTGCGCTAGTAGAGTCTGGGCACAGAGAGACAGAGCCCTGACTTTGTGTCTGTAGAGGCTGGGAGATGGGATTGGAGTAGTGCTTCAGTGTCCTGTCAGCTTGTGTCAGATCATGCCCTTCACTGGCTAGGGTGTTGAGTTAGCACATCTGTCCCTTCATCTCGGCATATAAGTAACGTAATGCATTTAAAGGGCTGAGCAAAGCCTCAGCTGACTGACCTCTTACCACCAGTATGGTCCCTTCTCCGGTCCGCTTAGCTCCTGGTTCCTTTGAGTTGAGAAAGACGATTCCACAGATGTAGATGGCGCTGTCATTCAGAGCCACCCTGTTTACAGTGAGGGAGACTGCTCTTTCTGTTAGGGCTTCCTTCACTGTGAATTTGCCTGCATCACCAGTGCAGCCATCGAGGCATAGGTTCTCAGTCTGGTCTGTGCCGTAGCGAAACCACAGGCTTTTTGGTTGCACTGAAGGGCACCCCGTGTGGGAGAAGGAACACTGAATGGTCGCGGCCCCTTGAGTGTGGGCTACTTCGAGGTAAGGCGGTTGATGGACAAAGACCATACACTCACGTGTAGCACCTGTGGGAGGAAGCGCACGAGCCATGTTTAGGAGGCTTCTCACTTCCCTTTGCCTGTGCTTCTGTTTCACTGACATTTGAGGGCTAGGGAACTCCAGAGTCCTTTCTTTTTCTTACCACTTCCTCAGCACAAACAAGACTATACTAATAAGACAGCAGTGGTCCTCACTTTTCCTAACCCCTCGTACTTGCTGACCTTACCCTGCTGTCAGTTATGATGTCTGGTTACTTGAGGACAGAGAGGTGCCAGTAGAGTCAGCGTTGCAGGCAGAGGTGGTGGCAGATCTGGAGTCAGGAATTTGGGGTCCCCAAGTTTACTCTTGGGGACCTTATAAGCTTTCCCTTGATTGCTAAACGTCCTGCCCCATCTGTACCCCTGGCCTCCCAGGAGCGGTGTGGTCAGCGCAAGTGTTGCTGCTGACTGAGCACATGAGTGAGGGGATTTTCTTTGTCTTTGGCCTTGTGAGGGTTGGGATTGCTAGGAATTCATGGCAATTCACAATTATTCCTTTGTAAGCCTGGTTGTCTCTACAGGAAACATAAAAGACAAGGTGCACACCTGGGGAAATACAGACCTGGCTTAGCCTCCAGCATATTTGGTTACCAAGCTGAGACCTAATGAGTTAGCCATGCCACAGTGAGCAGATTTGATTTCTTCCCTGCACCAGCACCCTGCTCTGTAGTCCCTGGTAGCTTCTGTCTTGTTTGATGAACAGTGTTGTGATAAAGAGCACAGACTTGAGTTCAGATTCTAGCTCTGTGGTCTGTAGCAAAGTGGCGATAGTATATGCAGCTCGAGGGATTAGTGGGAGGTTTAAGTGAGGCCATCGATGCATAAGGAATACGTAGTTGGCTAAGCCTTAATAAGAATTTAATAAAAGGTAGCTAGTTCTGCTGCCGCGCCTTGTCTCCACTTCTGTTCACATGGTGTCACATGCCCGTTTTAGGGATAATCGTGGGTATCTCAGCGGGCGTCTCAGCGGGCGTTAGCAGGCCCGGGACCAGACACCACGTCTAGTGCTTTCTCTGCCACATGCTTCATCCACATTATGCTGCCTGGGTCCCCATCTTGGCCTTCTAATCCCAGGCCCGTGAGGTGGAAAGCCACTCTTTATAGATGGGAAGATCTGCCCTAAACCCTTTTTGGAGTAAGGGAGGGTCTATGTAAAATAGTATTGGTTGAGACAAATTGGAATTTATGCAAGTTTTTAGTTTGACTTCTGCCTGATTATGTGTTCCAAATGGTCTTATTTTTCTGAGTTTGTCCTTTGCTACTGTAAATGAAATTGGAATAGTAATCCAAGTGGTCTGATGCTTGAATTTCAGACAAGAGTTTTGTGTTTTGTTTTTTCACTTAATGGTTTTCTTAGTCTTCATCCAGAACTAGAAGATAAATTAAAATTAGAATTGTGGCATTTGCGATGCAGATATATTCTCCCCATGTTTTAATTTTAGTATATGTACGATCTGAGATGAGCTGGGAGTGTTTTAATGACCTGATAAATATAGACCAGAGGAGAGTGTAAGGTCACCTGGAGAAAGACAAGCAGGCTCCTCACTCGTCTGCAGGTGAGGGATTGGACTCACTCCTAAGTCTGGTAAATACAGCCTCATGTCTCCTACTCAAAGGCAGCCCCATTAGAAGTACAAACACTTTGCAAGTTATAATGATCAATATATATTGGGGGTTTCAAATGGAGTTGGGCCTGCCAAAATCTAACAGTTAACTGACAGCATCTCAGTCTGAAGTCCTTTTTCAGATAGTCTTAAAAGGGAAGAAAAAATTTTGGAGAACTAATGTTCCAGGGAAGAAGAAATATTTGCAACTTTGTAGTTTCATGTCTCCACTTACTTCCGACTTCTGAACGGTTAGTTCAGTGTCCGAGAAGAGCGGTCAAGGATTTCCTTTGAGAGGGCTGATGGGTGAGGAAACAGCTGCCCCTCCCCCGCACCAGTGACACAGCCTCTTTGCAAAAGAGAAGTTTGGGTACTGGGTCACACCAAGCCTAGTCCTGCAAGAACTTCTCTTTAAGAATTCTCTTATCCTATAGGATTCTTTTTTTTTTTTTTTTTTTAATGCAGTACCCTCTGCAATGGCTGAAAGTTTATCTTCTTGGTGGAGGGGAATAAAAGAAAGATCACTTTCGGGGCACTTGGGGGGCACTTGGGTGGCTCAGTCGGTTAAGCGTCTGACTTTCGATTCTCTCTCCCTCAGTCCCTCCCCCGCCCCCCTCTTAAAAAAATCACTTTACTGTGATCCAGGCTGGAAAATAAATAGAAAACTGATTTTTGACACTTCATCGCATGGAGAATTTCAAGCATACGCAGAAGCAGCAGGCTAGCACGGTGAACTCCCTGCTACTTGTTGCCCCAGTCTTGTCTCGCCTCTCCCCCCACCTGCTCCTTCACCCCCGCACCTGCTCCTTCACTCCCACATCATTTTTGGGTAAATCTCAGATATTCTCTCTTCATATCTGTCAGAGTAGATCTTTAAAAAATAAGAATTCTTTCTTAAAATAATACTAATGAAAATAGTTTATGAAAGTCATTTATATGGATTAGGAAAAAAAATCAGAATATTACTGAAATCACTCATAGTCCTTGTACTCAAAATAACCATTGTTAACATTTTGATATATTTCTTCACAGATGAGAAAAAAACAATTTTAAGAGCTTTTGCTACCTTCTCTGTCCTATGACACAGACTTTGTGAGCAACTCTGAGATTATTAGCTTTATTACAACTATGATGAGATGGATTATTAGAACCACTTTCTCCTCCTCTCCTAGAGGAAAAAGTCAGTATAAGCAGAATTTAAAAAATATATCTATTATGGGATGGTTATGTTCTATGGAAGGAGCCATGGCAGCTTTTTTTTTTTTTTTTTTTTAATGACAAGTACTTTTTAATTTACCGAAATCTGGCTTTTCAGACACTTTATTCTTTGAAAATATTCAGCAAGTACTGTGTAGTGCCTGTCACGTGCAGCGCGTGTTTGCCTTACAGACACGGCATCATTGTGACCAGCACATGCGATTTTAAGAACATTTTCAACCCTTTGTTTGGTGAGGTGCTCTTCTTTAAAGCAGCAAAGGGAATTTTCAAGGTTAATCTGAAACTTCCTCAGCTATTCTTTTATTACACTATTTGTCTTGGGAAAAAAGACCATTTCCATAGCATTAGACATTGAAAAATTAATCTGTAGGGGCTTAAAATATAAATGCATTAGATGAGGAATAGTGATTGATTAGATAAAATGGAGGAGAAAAGAAAGAATCTTACCGACATAAAAGAGAATCAGATTGATTTCCAGGCCGAGAATGATCCTGCCTCCCTTCACAGTCTCCATTTCTTGGGGTGTGTGTGTGCGGTGGTGGTCACTGTGCATTTGAGGAGAGTTGGCTCTTTTTTTCCTGCCTCTTTAGAAAAGAAGAACTGAAGAGAGGAACTCTTATTAAGGAACCATAACCAGGAACTTTTTGAAATTGTGTAAAAAATTGTTTGTAATCCAGTTTCACCACTTAGAGTTGAGATTTTAGCCTAGAGCACATTTCTAAATATTCATAAGGTTAATTTTTTCTTGGGCTTGTAGATGTTTTGAGGGAGATTTTGACTTACACGTAGTGTGTATTCCCAGGAAAGAGTATTGTTTGACAGGTTATTGGTACTTTAAATTTCCAGAGTCGTGTGGTTGCTGATGCTGGGGCACCTACTGTGTGCTCAGTGCTGGGCCATTGACACTGGAAAGCTGGAAGAAGCAGAAGGAGGTGTCTTCATGTAGAGAGGAGAGAAAAATTAGTGACCAGTACATCGTGGTACAATGAAGAAACATGTGTGGCATTAACGAGTTGTACCTCAGATTTGTGTAACCCCTTGTTACTGTGTTGTTGAAACCAAGTGTGGGCCCTCTGTGGTGGTTCCCTCTTGCCCCCTCTCCTGCCCCGCGGAGATCTCATCAGTCAGGTTCTTCCCTGGAAGCATCAGAAATGGACTCTGGCTGACTTCAGTGAGAGGGAATTGACTGGAAGGATTCGAGGGTAGCTCACACAGTCACGGGAGGCTTGGAGAATCCTGTGTGGGGTCTCCAGCCAAGACAGACGCTTCAGATTATGCTGCAAAACTGATCAGAAGGGTGTACTGCTGCTGCCAAGCACTAGGGACTGTGGCACGGACCACACTCTGTTCATACCACCTGATGCCGTGCCAGCTGCGTGGTCTTGTGGCCATTTCTCTGGGTCACTTGTGCTTCATCCCACGTGTCAGGCGGGTGTGTACGAGTGTAGATCATGTGCTAGTGCCTGCCTTCGCTGCCTCTCCGACACCATTCTAGGAAGAGGGTTCAGGTGCTGGGCCACCAAGACGAGCGACAGATCTTTCCACTGTAGTGTTTGGACTCTTGGCACCTATTGATGATGTCTTTTCTCACAGAAAGCTACTCTCTGTCTGAAGTTAGTAATACTTTTAACGTGTGCATTTTTTTTAACATCACAAGTCCTAAAAGCACCCCAGAATTGACATATATCATTATCTTTGTGTCCACATGTCTGGACCCAGTGCTTGGTGTGAACTTGAAGGCCTGAAGACCTTATCCAGGCACCCCAACCCCCATTCCACAGGCATCTGATGCTCATGGGCTTGGAAGGAACAGATTCAGACTTTAGCCACTAGTCCAAGAAATGCTAGACTGACGCGTCCGTTCTAGCACTCTACCTTTCTCTGGTTTTGGAGCTTAACTTTTATAAAAGTGTTACAAAAGTTAGGGAGTGGATCACCTTCCCTTGAAAAACACACCAGTGATCTGTCTTTATAAATTAAAAGCCTTCATTAGTCTATTTTCAGCCTGATAAACCTTTCTAGTTAATACATTGCATACATTTACTACATCATGGGTATATTTTCTTGCATTTATCCCTAAACCTTCTTTCATATTTTATGGGTAACTCTCTGCTTCCATTTTCCTGTATTTAATGAGGAGTTCTCCAAAACCATGAACACTGACAACTCAGTTGGTCTAATGGAGGGTAAGATCTAAAACTGTCAGAGAAGGTAAAAGTACGGGCTTTGGATCCAGATAAACCTGGGATTACATTTCTGCTCTTACCCTCACTAACCTTGCAAGCTTGGGCGAGTTCCTCAGCCCTCTGGGTCCATACTTCATCTCTTTGTCCTCCTCAGAGGGTATCGGGGAGATGAGTCATCGAAGTACCCAGTGCTTGACACATACCAAGTCCTTGGCAAATGTTGTTTTTCGTCCCTTCTCTCTTTGAATAACTTGTTTGTTCAAGAATTTAACTTAATGTTTCTATTTGTTTTAGTAGGTGGCAAGTGGGAGAAACCATCAGAAATTTTAGAAATCAAGGGACAGAATTGGGAAGAACAAGTGAATAGTCTGCCTGAAGTTTTCAGAAAAGCTGGTTTTGTTATTGAAGCTTTCACCAGACTACCATACCTGTGTGAAGGCGACATGTATAATGACTACTACGTTCTGGATGATGCTGTCTTTGTTCTCAAACCAGTATAAACACGTGGAGGTCCGAGTCTTCAGCGCCCACCCCAAGAATGTACACTCCAGAAAAGGGTCTGCGTTTGTGATTATGTGAAGGGAGGACCTTTGGGGACTGCCATTCTGAATATCATGTAGGAATTTAAAAAGCCAAAATACTAATTATTTCTTTGTAGTGTGTAAAAGGAATGTTTTTAAAAAACAAAACCCAACTCTTTGAGGATTTTTATCAACTCTTTACTCAGTATACAGGTCACACTCCAAGTATGGAAGATATTTTTTATACTTAATTACAGTAGGGACTCATTCCCAGTCAAAGCAATAGTCATGACCTCACATGGAACCAATAAATATGGATGATTGTTTTTAATAAAATGAAGACTGGCAATAAAGCTGTCCGTTCAATTGCAAATATTTGGTTATAAGGTATAGCCACTGATACTCTTTCATGTTTAGAAATTCTTTGTCATTATTCAAAAAATGTTTTTAATCATGCTAATAAACTTTTTTGGAGATGACTCTGGCATCATGTTTGAGTTAATATAAGGCTTCCTTCCCTAGGATCTTTTATTGTATTGGCTTCAGGGGTGCCCAAATAGGAGCAGTATGTGACAGTTGCAGTCAGGACTGTTACTGGGTGGGAGCCAGGGGATTATTGCAGACTCTGGTGAGCACTGAACCAAAGCAGTCTAGATCAACCCTTGGAAGAACAACCTCATTCAGATCTAGTACTTCAGGGACCACCCCCCGTTCCCCCATTTCATGTTGCTTTGGGAAATGCAAAACACTGGCTTCTGACTTTGGGATAGCTTCCACCCTATGCTCAGAATTCTGCTTTTCTGGATAATCTCAGGTTCTCAGAATTGAAACATTTGATGGTGGCTGCTGACAAAATGCAGCCTAAAAATGTTTTAATTCCACTTCTTTCTCTACACGTGTATACCTCTTTCCCAGAACCTGGTTCTTCCTGAAATCCATAACTGAGTTTATTTGCCAAGAATATGGATTGATGAAGACCCTGTCAGACTCCTACATTCTAGAATCCGTGAGTTCCTCCAGCCATATACCCCCAAATGTTGCAACAGAGGAACTCATTAGCAAGATCAATAACCATTATGCATATTCCAAAGAGAGCAGAGCACTTAACCCAGAATCTAAAATCTCAGTAATAACAGAGGCACAGATTTGAGATTGTGGTTATTAACAATATGTTATTCTCATGACTTTCTTTTTTTCAGCCAGGTGTTTCATTAAATATTCTCATTTATATGCTCATAGAAGTCATCAAGTCAACACATTTACTGCAACACCTGGGTATAAAGGAGAACGAAAGCCTTGAGAAGAATTACTTTATTATTCATTAAGAACAGCATTCCCACATCCTCACACCAGTATCTTCCACTGTTATTGTGTTGTCATAAGAAGAGTTGGGTTATATGATATATGCAAAACTGTTACTGGTGCATTCTAGTGCTCCCCCCCCCCCAGGAATTCAAATAAGTGAAATGCGAATACTTAGCACCCTGGATTATAAAAATAGAGGAAATGAGTAAACTTAATGTAGTTCTTAAACAGTTGAGATTTGTTTCTTTATAAACTGTCATAATCTTGCTGTTTAGACTGTCGAACAAGAGTGCAAGAGTAATGGATGTTCAAAGAGGCAGGTTACCGCAAAGTGTTACATAATTTTGAAATCAAGAATTTGATGGTCTATTAAAAAAAACAAAAAACCTCTCTTCTTTATCCCCCCAAAAAGAGAAAGCATTTATGCATTTCAGAGATAAAAAATAGTTTCTCAAAATCAGGTTCTCTGAAGACCAACATACTAAGAGTTCAGTTTTAGGATGAAAATTTAAACCAGCAAATCCTAGCACATTTGATACCTGGTCTTGAAAGTCTTGGTGGTGTGTCGCCACTCCACTAGGTGGCAGTGTTGCTTACTGAGTGTCAATGGCTTTTTTCCCCCCTAAATGGAATCCTCTGTTTTTTCCCCAAAGTACAATAAAGCTGCCTTCTTGTCTGCACCATTCCTCGTGTAAGTGCTTCATATCAAATTTAAGGTTGTGCTGGAGAAATTAAGAGGAGCTCTATTTGTGGTCAAAGCAAGTTAACCTATTGACCTGGAAGGTCACGGGGAAAGGCAAGGCAAACTGCACCGGTGATTCACAGCCCCTTGCACCTGCAGCGCCAGCCCCTTGCACCTGCAGCGCGAGCCCCTTGAGTGTTGAGCCACTGGTTACAGAGAAGGGAAGGAAAGAAGGTAAAATACCCTCAGTCATTTCTCCCTTGTGCAGAGTAGTTAAAAGCAATAGTGTATTTTGCCCTTCTGTATGTCTTACCAGTTTCTACGCGGTTGACCTTTAACAGCAAAGAAGCTGGGCTGGGAAATAAACTGAAACTTAGTTGTTTCAAGTCATCTTTCTGATTAAAACTTTGTTTCCCCTTAGATCTGAGTACAGCGTTTAAATAGACTCGTCACTGAAGAGTTTTCATCAATTGCTTCCCACTACTTGGTTACTGATTGAAGTGTTTCATGATCCTTTTCTCTAACAACTACAGCACATATTCAACATGGACTTCCAGTGGCTGAAGTGATCCCCCACGTTTGTGCAGATGGCTGTGTACCCCCAAATTCGCTTCTAGCCAGCGCCTCCATATTACAATGGAAGACCCTGCGCCGAGTCAGGGCTGTCTGGTGTGACTTGCACTACCTAGGCACCCACTGAGCACATACTTGGCTTATAATTGACCTGAAACGGGATGCTCACAACCTTACAACCAACTTAAAAGATAAAATGGCAGGAATTGGCAGAAGGAAGTTCACATTGTACCTGTGCTAAGAAACATTTGTTCATAATCTAAGTGAAAATATGCACCCAGAATCATTAAGGAAATATTGCTGCAATATAAAATTCAACAGCCTGCCTATTTGCAGTTAGTGGATGATGAGGCGATAGTTAGGCGACAGTGAATGGCACAATAAAAACTAAAATCATATCTACTGTAGCTATGTATAGGCATTCATATTTTGCTGCTTCCTTTATCAATTCCAATATATTTGTGTTGTCTTTGTCTACTATGTGGGAATTAATTTGAACTTTTTTAAGTTATCACTTGCTCTTTAAAAATTTATTTTTAAATAAATTTTTATTTTCATATAATGTTAGATTTGGAGAAATCTTACAGAGATAGTACAGAGAGTTCCTCTATACCTTTTACCTCGTTTCCCTAATGTTAACGCTTTATGTAGCCGTGATGTGTTTGTTAACACTAAGAAATTAGCATTGGTATATTAAGTAAATGCCAGTACTGGGATTTTGCCCATTTTCCCATTAATGTCTGTTTTAGGAGCCAATTCAGAATATCATATCCCATTTAGTTGCTTAGTTTAAAAATTATTAGGGGTGCCTGGGTGGCTCAGTTGGTTAGGCGTCTGCCTTCGACTCAGGTCATGATCCCGGGATTCCGGGATTGAGTCCCGCATCAGGCTCCCTGCTCAGCGGGAAGTCTGCTTCTCCCTCTGCCCTTCACCCTGCTTGTGCTCTCTCTGTTGCTCTCAAATAAGTAAATAGTGTTCTCTGACATGACCCCATTATTTATCTTCCAATTTTTTTAAGTTGCAGCAAAATACACATACTAAATTTACCCTTAGTCATCTTTAGGTGTACAGTTCAGTGGTATTTAGTACATTCATACTGTGCAACCATCACCGTCTATCTTTAGAACTATTCATCTCGTAAAACTGAAACTCCGTGCCCATTAACGACTTCCCATTCCCCCTTCCTCTTAGCCCCTGGAAGCCACCATTCTGTTTTCTATTCATTTGACTACTTTAGGTTCCTCATGTATGTGGAATCATACAGCATTTGTCCTTTTGTGACGGGGTTACTTCACTCAGCATAACGTTCTCAAGGTTCAGCCACGTGGTAGCATGGGTCAAAATTTCTTTCCTTTAAAAAATATTTATTTATTTGACAGATATAGCGAGAGAGGGAACGCAAGCAGGGGGAGTGGGAGAGGGAGAAGCAGGCTTCCCACGGAGCAGGGAGCCCGATGTGGGGCTTGATCCCAGGACTCTGGGATCATGACCTGAGCCGAAGGCAGATGCTTAATGACTGAGCCACCCAGGCACCCCCTTTTTAAAATTTTTTTAAATTTCAGCATAGTTAGCATATAGAGTTATATTAGTTTCAGGTGTACAATATAGTGATTCAGCAGCTCCGTATATCACTCAGTGCTTGTCAAGAGAAGTGCTTTCACTTCTTTTGAGTATATGCTCAGAAGTGGAACTGCTGGGTCATATGGGAATTCCCTGTTTACTTTTTTTAGGAATTGCCATACTGTTTTCCATTGCACCATTTACACTCCTAACACTGCACAAGGGTGTTCCGATTTCTCCACATTCTTCCAAATGCTTGTTCTTTTCTGTTTTTCTTCATAGTAGCCATCCTAATGGATGTGGGTGTTAACTCATTGTGGGTTTGATTTGAATTCCCTATGATTTGTCTTTATAGCACAACTTATATGCCATTGGGTTTCATTTACTAGTAATTTGTGCTTTGTGACTCACTATATTGTTATCACTGAATTGGAATCTGTGCTGATACCAAAGTACTTCTTTTTGGCTATGACATTTTATACTTTTGGAGAATTAGGAGAGTCCTGTTACATAACTAGAACTTAAGATTTCCCTCTGGATTTTGGAGTCAGTATGCTGTAGTCTCATGAACTAAAAACCAGTATTTTTGTTACAAGACCATTTAAAAATCATTTTGAATATATGCAAAAATGAAAGGATTCCCCCCCAAATAAATGATCATGTAAAATTGGAATGCCTTATACATCTGCACTTCTTAAGTTCTGGAAAATAATTAAGAGCAGGTACAATGCCCGAATGTTGTTTTCTTATAGCCTGTTTAGAAGTCAACACAGAATATTGTGTTTTGTTTTCAGAATATTGGTTTTAAATACCCTTGAACTCTCAACATTTTTCAAATGGTAGAGTTGAGGTGGTTCAGAATACATTGGCAGTCCTTTTTATACTCAGCAGAACAAAACAGGTTTTCCTACACTTGATTTTGCCACTTTTTTTTTTAGTTTTAAAAAGTTAATTTTTATTTTTTTAATGTAAGCTCTATACCCAACATGAGGCTTGAACTCACAACCCCAAGGTCAAGAATCACATGCTTTACCAACTAAGCCAGCCAGGCACCCCTGCCACTTTGTTTTTATTATTTATAAGGTGGCTGTGACTGATCATAAAGCCCTACTGGCTTTTGCATTTTAAGTAACATGTTTGTTACAGACAAAGTGGAAATACACATAGGTGAAAAGAAGAAAGTGCAAATAAACTTCACCTAGCCTACAACCCTGAGAGAACCAGTATTAACATTTTAGTATATGCCCTTTCAGACTTTTTCTGCACACGTATGTACCCCCCCACATATTTATAAACTTTTAATATTAAAAAATATAAAAATGAAAAGATACTCTTATCCTTCCAGGATGAATCATGTGAAACTCATAGACACCTGTTTTCTTTTTCTTTTTTTTAAAGATTTTATTTGTTTGACAGAGAGACACAGCGAGAGAGGGAACACAAGCAGGGGGAGTGGGAGAGGGAGAAGCAGGCTTCCCGCAGAGCGGGGAGCCCAATGGGCTCGATCCCAGGACCCTGGGATCATGACCTGAGCCGAAGGCAGACGCTTAACGACTGAGCCACCCAGGTGCCCCGACACCTGTTTTCTAAATCAAAACTTGACAAAGGATGAAAGACATTTCCCATCATTTAAGGCTTGAGAGTGAGCTTCTTGTTTAAAGGATTAAACCAAGAGCTGGGGATAAAAGAAATTTTTTTTTTTTGAGAACACTAAACACTAGTATTATATAAATATTGACCAGATGAGCAACAGAACAGTACAGGTGGCTATTTTTTTTTTTTTTTAGATTTTATTTATTTGAGGGGCGCCTGGGTGGCTCAGTCGTTAAGCGTCTGCCTTCGGCTCGGGCCCAGGGTCCTGGGATCGAGCCCGGCATCGGGCTCCCTGCTCTGCGGGAAGCCTGCTTCTCTCTCTCCCACTCCCCCTGCCGTGTTCTCTTTGGCTGTCTCTCTCTGTCGAATAAATAAATAAAATCTTTAAAAAAAAGATTTTATTTATTTGACAGAGAGAGACACAGCGAGAGAGGGAACACAAGCAAGGAGAGTGGGAGAGGGAGAAGCAGGCTTCCCGCAGAGCAGGGAGCCCGATGCGGGGCTCGATTCCAGCACCCGGGGATCATGACCCGAGGCGAAGGCAGACGGTTAAAGACTGAGCCACCCAGGCGCCCCTAGGTGGTCATTTCTGAAGAGAATCTCTAATTTTGCCACTGACAAAATAATGTCGGCTTTAGGCATTTTAGCTATTTTTAAAAAGTTCAGGTACTGAGATGTGTTTTGTTAAATATTAAGGATTGCAAGGAAATCTCTAGAATTGACAATTCTATTTTCACTAGAAAAGAGGTAAAAGTTATCCATAATCCCAAACCATAACACTTCAATCGACTCCCTTCCAGTTTTAATAAAAGTGCAATTTTTTATTAATTACTTAATATTTAATTTTTGGGTTCTAAAATCATTTCCTTGTGTTACTATTACATGGTCTTTGTTACAATGCCCATTTTAATGGCTATGGAACCCATAGAGTTGCTGTATCACACTTGATGTAACCATTTCTTTATTGGTGTACACTTACACTGGGTCTTTTTCTACCACCACTTGCTGTGTGTGTATATACTTAATGCTGGGGCAGTAAATATTTTGGTGCACGAGCCTTTTTTAACTTGGGAGGAATTTTTCTTTTTCCCTTCAGATAAGTCAGGTCACATTTACGGACCAACCAGTCTGAACATATTCACAGTTCTTATTATTAAAAAAAAACTTTCATTATGGAAAAATCCCAAGCCCTTAAAAAGGAAAAAAGGTAATAATTACCCCTCTTCACTGGTTTCAACGATTATCCACGCATGGCCCAATCTTGTTTCACCTAGGCTCCTGCCACTTCAGGGCCCCTTTATTGCCAAGCAAATCCCAGACATCATGTTTCAGTTTTGCAGACATATATCTACAAAAGAGAAGGACTTTTAAGAGAACCACATTACAATGCTCACACCTAAAAAACTTAACCTTTGCCTATCCAGTGACCACACTGCTCCAACTGTCATAATTTTTTAACAGTCTGTTTGCATCCGGATCAAATAAAGTCCCTACGTTGCACGTGGTGTCTCTGTCTTCACCTCTTCATCCTCCCTGGCCGGCCGCAATCTCAGAGAGGGGCCAGGCGGCGTGCATTCTGTGCGTCTGCGTCTGGCACGCTGGGTTCTGCGACACCCCCCTCGGCCCGCCCCGGGCTCTCTGTGCGGGGTTTCCACTCGAACCCAGCAGGGAGGAGGTCGCGCCACGCAGGCTGGCACCGCCCCCGCCGCTCCGGCCGCCCCGGGTGAGCCCTGTGGCCCCGCCCCGCGCCCCCCTGCGCGCGGGACTCAGAGCGGCCCAGCGGCACCGCAGGTGAGGCGCGCGCGGCGGTCCCCGGGCGGAGGACCACGCGGGACCGAGCGCAGGGGGCTTGCGCGGGCTGGGGGGGGCGCCGCGGGGCCTCCCCAGGGAAGGGGACCGAGGGGTTCATGGGGCGGGGGCAGCAGTGGAGACAGAAAGGAGAGTGGGCCGAGGGCAGCCGCAGCTTTAAGGGCTCTTGGGGGTGGGGGCGTCCATGGGAGAGAGAGTGTGCACAAACTTCCAGGAAGGGGCTTCGAACCCACTTAATAGTAGTAACAAGAACAGCAGTGATGGCAACATTTGTAGTAATAGCCGTAAAAACAATAGCATCAGTAATAATAGCTACTGTTCATCGAGTGATTCTGTGTGCCAGTGCTGGGCTCCGTTCTTTACCTGTTTTCTTTTTTAATTTTATTTATTTATTTGAGAGAGAGTACAAGCAAGGGGAGCAGCAGGGAGAGGGAGAAGCAGGCTCCTGCGGGGCTCAATCCCAGGATCCCGTGATCATGACCTGAGCTGAAGGCTCAGTCGGTTAGGCGTTTACCTATTTAATATACAAGGCAAATTCTTTACATATTTTCCGTATTTTACCTCATAGCTGTTGTGAGCAAGAAATGGGCAAGTGTAGGTAAAGCAAATTCAGCACCGACTGCGCACTGGATAAATTCATGAACTTGAAAAATGTTTACAGAGTCTTGGTGAGGAAGCTACTGTTGCCGTCCCCATTGTACAGAGGAGGAAATGCAAGCCCAGAGAGTTTAAGGACTATGTTCAAGAGCACAAATTGGGTGGGTCCAAATTAAAGCGGGGCTCCTATCCTTGAGACAGCTCCGGCCACCTGGAGTTTGAGGTTCCAGGTGGTCAGCAGGGAGGCTGGGGAGCAAAGCTGGTCAACGCTTTGGATCTCTTGGCTCTGGGTTTGGGAACAGCCCTTCCACTCAGTAGCTGTGTGACCTTGGGCTGGTCATTTGACTTCTTGGAACCTGTTTCCTCCTCTCTGAAGTAGCAGTAATGGTAATATTTGCCTCAAAGGTTTGGGGTGCCTGGGTGGTTCAGTAGGCTAAGTGTCTGCCTTCAGCTCATGTCATGACCCCAGGGTGCTGGGATCAAGTCCCGCATTGGGTTCCTGCCCCTCCCTCTGCCTGCTTCCCCCTCTGCCAGCTGCAACCCCTGCTTGTGTTTGCTCGCGTTCTCTCTGACAAATAAATAAAATCTTAAAAAAAAGAAAAAGGGTTCCGCAAGGATTCAGTGAGACAGTGTATGTAGAGGGGCATATGCTTCGTTCTCTCTCATTCAGTGGTTCCTGGAATTAGGACTACTATGGAGCCAGGCAGCCCTGCATTGGGACCCCCTTTCTGTCATTTGCGTGCTGTTCATTTGCTTGCTGTGTGACCTCATGTGCCCACAGAACTCATCTGTGAAACCCAGTGGAGAAAAGCCTGGGGCTGATGGAGAGAATAAATGAAGGGATGGCCTGGCATGATGCCAGCACAAGGGAGATGCTCAGTGAGAACTTTCTTCCTCTCCTTTTATCACAGAATCCCAAGCCTTCCATTTTGCTCTCCTGAGATCAAAAGAAAGGAAGGGGAATGACTGTCTAGAGTCTTCCCATCAAGGGAGGGGCTGGGGCAGGAGCTCAGGCCTCCATGCCTCTAGTCCAGAAAGTAACCACTTCTTTGACTTCTGTACCCACCGTGAGCCTGGCCATTCCAACACCAAATCCAGTTCAATCAGCCTGGTATTCTACAAGCCAGACCAGTTAGCCCACTTCACATTGATAGCAATGAAAATTGTATTGTAATTTGGGGGGGGGCAGAAATCTCCAGGTTGGTATCTGGATGGCCCATAAATGTGGGTCCATGTTGCAGACCTTAAACAGAGCTGCTTTACAGACAGTAAAACTCCATGTAATTGTGAATTGTTGGTTTCTGTCGGGGATGGGGTGTGTCAGCGTTGGGGAAAAACCCCCAGCATTTCACCAAGTTTCATAGAGGATGAAATGTCTCTCATCCGTAGGGTGACCAACTTATCCTGGTTTGCCTGTGACTTTTCCTGTTTTAAAAGTGAACTGCGTGTCCCAGGAGAACCCCTCAGGCCCAGGAGACCAGGGTGGTTGGTCTCCCTGCTCATCCAAATGCTCGCTCCCCATTGCTGAGGAAACCGTGTTCATTTCTGGTTTGTGGTTATTGTTGCTGTTTGCATTTTAGGTTCCACCAAAGCAGCCCCTAGCCTGCTTGATTTCTGCCAGCCTGCAGTGGGGAGCCTTTGGTGGGGAGGGAGAGGGGCCCATGGAGACAACAGTCAACCCCCCGAATCATTATTGCCTGCACAGTCCATTCAATCCTTTTGGGCCAATCTCCTGAAAGAGAGTGACCCAAAGGGCTTTTAATTAAAACCAAATCCCATACTGGTGATGCTCTGGGGTTTCCTTGGAATGAAGACATTATATGCAGCAGAAAGCTGGGCATCTGTTTCAGTAATCCTATACCTCTCCGTTGAGTTAATAGGGAGACCCTGGCAATAAAGCACAAGAAGCCTCATTGTCTGGGAAACTGGAGAATTATGAATGAGGCCAATGCCCCAGGGCAGCTGACCAAAGGGAAGGGAAGAAAAAAGGGCCAAAGTTTCGCCTAAAGCCCAAAAGACCCCCAACCCAGTGAGAGTTATTATGAGAGTTGAATGTACCAGCTGGGGCGGGGGGGGGGATTGGTGGGGCAGAGCGTGTCTACAAAGGGCTTTGGGATCCCCTTCCCTCAAAACCTGTTGGAATGTGTGCCTTTTGGTGTTTGTAGGTTTCAAAAGTTTCAGTTTGTTTTTGCCCTGGGCAGTAAAATGAGCATAATTGTTTGCAAAGCTGGTTGTGGAAGTCCCCTTGTGGGTTAGAGGATCCATTTGCTTGACAAGCTAGACAATACCAGGGAAATCTATAAGAAAGAATACAGGGGCGCCTATAAAATAATCTCAGGAAACCGTGGGTGGGCATGATGGGGGTTCCCTTCAAGTTCCTGTTAATACCCCAAGAGGGTAGTATCCCATCATTGGGGTGTGGGCTGCCCGAGAGTCAGGTGAAGCAAAAAGGGCAGCCCCCAGTTTTCATCTGATTTGACCCATAAACAGATTTTGAAGGGTTCCCCCCTCCTTCCACTTGACCTGAAGGACCCATCCCCACCTGTTTCCCCCCCCAGTTCCTCCCCTCCTGGCAGCTTCCGTCTCCTTTCCCCCTCATCTCTCCACCCTCTCTCACTAAAAAAACAGTCTCTTCCGTTGCTTTTTCTTTTAAAAATCATTTATGTGCAGAATTTCAAACACATACAAAAGCAGACATAAGAGTATAATGAGCCTCATGTGCTCACCACTCAGCTTCCACTGGCAAACCCATCCTCACCTCCCACCTCCCTCCTCCCCTATTATTTTGAAGCCATCTCTCAAACACCACATTTCTTCTGTAAATATGTACATGTGTCGCTTGGCGAACTTTTTCAGCAAAGGAACAGAGAAGAAATATTTTCGGCTTTGTAGACCACACTGATCTCTGTTGCACTGACTCAGCCCTGCCACTGAAGCTCGGAAACAGCCACAGATGATACTGGCATGAACGGGCCTGGCCCGATTCCCTTACAACTTTGCTATGGACACTAACATATAAATTTCGTACATGAAATTTCCATGTGTTGAGAGATACTGCTTTTTTTTTTTTAAACTATTTAAAAAAATAGCTTGTGAGGGGCACCGGGGTGGCTCATTCGTTGGGCGTCTGCCTTCGGCTCGGGTCATGATCCCAGGGTCCTGGGATCGGGCCCCGGCCCCGCATCGGGCTCCCTGCTCAGCGGGAAGCCTGCTTCTCCCTCTCCCACTCCCCCTGCTGTGCTCCCTCTCTCGCTGTGTCTCTTTCTGTCAAATAAATAAATAAAATCTTAAAAAAAAATAAAATAAAAAATTAAAAAATAGCTTGTGAGCCCCAGAAAACCAGGCGGCTTGTTAGAATTTGGGTTGTGGTTTGGTGACCCCTTGTTGGGGGAGGTCATTTGAGAGATCACAGGACTGTCGGGTGCACCCGTGAGCTGGCGCCTGGTAATCGGAGGCTCCTCATCCCCTCCCCTGTCCTTGGAATGTGCACGGTGCCCACCATTCCCACACTAGGAGCCGTTTCAAGGAAGCAAACTCCAGGCAGCGAGTAGTAGGTCTCCAGGTTTCCACACAGTAGGTCTTCAGGTTGCCCACAACTTCTGTGTGAGGTGGCTGTGTTGCCAGGTGAACTTAGGGAGACCCCAGGCCCTGGGGCCTCGACCCAGCCAGACCCGAAGGAGTCACCGAAGGTTCTTGGTCCTGTCACGAGAATGAACTCGAGGAAAGACCCACAGCTCGGTGGATGACTTAACACGAGCGGGAAAGTTTATTAAAGTGCAAAGCACACTCTCGAGATATGAGAGCAGTGAGAGAGAGAGAGAGAGAGAGACCGAGCACACTCAAGAGACAGCTGCCTGTCGTGAGGGTCGGGTTTCTATCCTTTACTGACAGTTGTCAACTCAGGGGTGAAAGAGTCATGACTTGGGGTGGCAAGCAGGGTTTTGTGATTTTACTTCCTCATTTGGCCAGGGGTTTCCTGTCATGGCATCCACCATCTTGGGCCTGGCTGGTTTGATCCGGCTTCTCGTGGCGTGCTGCCAGGACAGGCCTCTGACCTTCCCGATAGCTGGCCACGACCTCCTCGTTGCTGGCCTCCAGGCATCCTGTCAGAACCTCACCAACTGTCCAACAGCTACAAATCTGAGGTTCCCACAACCTCTTCCTCAGGTTTGGTCAGTTCGCTTGAGCAGCTCACAGAACTCAGGGAAACACTTTTACCAGTTAATGAGAAGATATGATGAAGGATACAGATGAAGAGCTAGATGAAGAGATACATAGGGCAAGGTCTGGGAGGGTCCCCAGTGCCAGAGCTTCTGTCCCTGTGGAGTTGGGGTGGGTCACCCTCCTGATGTGGATGTGTTCACCAACCTGAAAGCTCCCAAGCCCTGTACTATTGGGATTTTTTGGAGGCTTTGTCGCACAGGCATGATCAATTATTAACTCCATTTTCAGCCCCTCTCTCTCCTCTGGAGGATGGAGGTGGGACTAGAGAAGAATGGCTTGGTTTTTCTGGTGACCAGCCCCCATCCAGGAGCCCACCAGGAGCCCACCCAGAGTCGCTTCAGTGGAACAAAAGATGCTCCTAGTACTTTTACCACGTAGGAATTTACTAAGGTTTTGGGAACTCTGTGCCAGGAACCCAGAGCAGAGACCAATATATATTTTGATGTCAATGGTTTCCTTTCTCTTAGAAGCTCCGTCTTGTGCTACCTGTTGTCCAATGTCTGGAAGCCTTCGCTTCATTGTTTTGGTTGGTTTTCTAATTATTTAAGGCAGGAGGGTTTATCTCCTTCCATGAGACCTGGAAGCAAAAGTCCAACTTATTTTTATTGATGAGTGATGTTCCATTGAATGATACGTATTGAGCCTTTCACCTCTGCCTAGACAATTGAGTTGTTTCCGGTTTTGGGCTATTATGAATGAAACTATACAAGTGTTTGTGTGGATGTAAGTTTTAATTTCTCTTGGATAAATACCCAGGGGTAGAATTTGTGGATCATAGAGTATTGCCTATTTAACTGTATAAGACACTGCCAAACAGTTTTCCAAAGAGGTTCTTCTTGCTCCACATCATCATCAATACTTGGTATTGTCAGTCTTCTTAACTTTTAGCCATTCTAGTATATGTAGTGGTATCTTTTTTTTTTTTTTAAGATTTTATTTATTTATTTGACAGAGAGAGAGAGTGAGCATGAGCAGGGGAAGGGGCAGAGGGAGAAGGAGAAGCAGGCTTCCTGCTCAGTGGGTCTTGATCCCAGGACCCTGGGATCATGACCTGAGCTGAAGGCAGACACTTAACTGACTGAGCCACCCAGGTGTCCCTTTTTTTTTTTTTTTTTAAGATTTTATTTTTAAGCAGTATGTACACCCAATGTGGGGCTCAAACCTACGACCTCGAGATCAGGAGTTGCATGCTCTACCGAATGAGCCAGCCAGGCGCCCCTATGTAGTGGTATCTAATTGTGCATTTCATTTGCATGTTCCTGATGACTAATGATGCTGATAATCTTTTATGGGTTTACTGGCCATTTCTTTTGTTTAAAATGAAACTTAAGTTTGTATCTTTTCTTGCCTCTATCTTCTACTTACTGAATTGTAAGAGTTCTTTTTATAGTCTAGATATAAACCCCTTGTCAGATAGAACAGAGCCCATGCTTCTAATCACTCCTCTCTGCTGGATTAAGGAAACAGGAGGAGGTGTGAGGACATAAACAGGCCATTGTCATCAAGGAGAGAGATGATTGTGTCTTTGACTAGCACAGGGGTTTAGATGGAGCAAAGTACATGGAATTTAAAATGTAGTTTTAAAAAGAGCTCAAGGGGTTCTGGGCCTATTTGTTTTTTCCTTTTGTCTTCTGAATGTTCTCTTTCTTTTTTAAAAAAAGATTTATTTATTTTAGAGAGAGAGAGAGCTTAGGGGAGGGAGCAGAGGGGGAGGGAGAGAAATCTCCAAGCAGACTCCCCATTGAGTGTGGAGCCCGACTCGGGGCTCCATTCCAGCCCCCTGAGATCATGACCTGAGTCGAAATCAAGAGTTGGACGCTTAACTGGCTGAGCCACCCAGGTGCCCCAAGTCTTCTGAATGTTCTTAAATATATTTTAAAAATACAAACCTGAATCACTTCTGTGCTTGAATTAACTACAGGAGGATGTCCCAGGAACCTAGGACATATTTTCTTTTCCTGTTCCTTTTTCTGAGCCATGGCGTGGCAAGTCATAGAGTTCCAGATTCCAGGCAGGGTAAGTCCTGAGGGAGGAATAATCTGCCATAGTTTCCACACATCTCAGGGAAGATAGTGGGATGGATCAACTTAGGTACAAGGTGCTGTAGAGTATCCGGGGTGTGTGCATACATGTGAGTGTGTGTGTGCATGCACACATATGTGTAGGATTTTCAGGATTATTCTAAAAGGGTTTTCAAACCAGGGTTTTCTCACCCTGGGGACACAACAGCACAGGTATAATTAAAATTCACTAAATTTTTCCTTCACGAGTGACTTTTTTTGGGGAGGGATCTTTTCCTAACCCATATGTATATTTCTTTTTTTTTTTTTAAGGATTTTATTTATTTACTTGTGAGAGAGAATGAGAGAGAGAGAGAGAGCATGAGAGGGGGGAGGGTCAGAGGGAGAAGCAGACTCCCCGCTGAGCAGGGAGTCCGATGTGGGACTCGATCCCGGGACTCCAGGATCATGACCTGAGCCGAAGGCAGTCGCTCAACCAACTGAGCCATCCAGGCGCCCCATATGTATATTTCTGAAGATTACAAAATTCAATTCTAGTTATACCTTCAATGGCTTTCTTACAGATTTGCATCCACTGTTGCAAAAAATGGCGGTGAGTATCCCATTTTCTTTTAATCTAAATCTCTTCTACTGGAACTGCCAACTTTTGGATGTTTTAGTTCACATTATTTCTTTGCCTTTTAGGAAGAAATAATAGATGGAAGCTATCTGAATGGTAATGTCCCCCCTCTGTCCCCACTTTGCTGCTTCTAAAAATTTCAGACAGAATGTGCCTGTGATCTCTCTGGAATGATTCTTTTAAAGCTGTCTTTTTATTTTATTCCCGTGTAGCATTACTGGATCTCATACAGTTTCAAAGGTAACCCACCCTAGAGGGGAGGGGAAAGGATGGGCTAGATGTCCGATAAAACTTCCTAAGGGGGGGGGGGTGGCGTCTGGGTGGCTCAGTCGGTTAGGTGTCTGCCTTCGGCTTGGGTCATGATCCCAGGGTCCTGGGACTGAGTCCTGCGTCGGGCTCCTTGCTCAGCGGGGAGCCTGCTTCTCCCTCTCCCTCTGCTTCTCCCCCTTCTTGTGCTCTCTCTCACTCTCAAATAATAATAATAAAAAATTCCTAAAGGGACGTCTGTTAATTGTAAAAAGTAATGTGTATGTACATATGCATTACAAAAAAAACATCAACCAGTGCACAGGTGTTTTAAAGCAGATACATTTGTTTCACAAACTTTTATTCCTCTCTGTTCTGGTACAACTGCTAACATTTATTGAGTGTTTACTATGTAGCAGTCCCATTCTTAGCACTTCATAGAGACATATCCAATCCTCACAGATCCCCCAGGGAAGGTCCTGTTGTTTTCCCATTGGACAGAATAGTGAAACTGAGGCACAAGGAGGGTGAATCAAGGTCATGCAGCTGGGAGGTGTGGTGGAGCTGAGGGGTGTATCCAGTAGTGGGGCTCCAGGGCCCATTGCCCTGTCGTGTTATATACTGCATACAGAATGGTGTTAGATAACGGGGATGGGGGGCAGGGCACTAGAGAGTCTTGTGGAAAGACAAATATTAACAGATAATTCTAATATGATGAATACTATGAGGGGGAAAATGGGGATTTGGGGGCCCATGACAAGGGCACTCAATTATGTTAAAGTGAAAGAGTCCCCATAAACATTCTTCTTCCTAATGTAACTAACTCCAGTTGATAGTTTTGGATATATTCTTTCAGGCTGAAATCTGTCTGTCTGTCTATCTATCTATCTACCTATCTGTCTATTTTTGTGTTCATTTATTCATCCATCTACTTATTTAGTAACAAAAATGGGATTATAAAGGCCTTCCAGTTGTTGAAGGCAGGAAGATTTATCTGCGGCCAGTTACTCCATCATAGCTGGAAGCTGAAGTCCAACTCATTCCTTTTTTATTGATGGGTGACTTTCCACTGAATGGACGTATGATATTTATTTAACCTTTTGCTTGTTGTTGGACATTTGGGTCATTTCCAATTTTTGGCTGTTCTGAATGAGATTGTGCATTTTCTATGTGGTTGGGTACTGTTTTAAGCACTTTACATGTGTGAACAACTAGAATCTTCACAATTTTTAGCTATATCACATAGAAAGGGAAACTGAGGCACAGGAAAATTCGGTAAATTGCCTGAGGCCACACAATTAAGTGGCAGAGCCAGGGTTTGAATTCGGGTTTTGAGTTCACACTCTTAACTATGCTATTCCAGCCTCTCATGATATACATTGTATCTGCTTTTTAAATTTAGCATAGTAAGGACATCTTTCCAAGTCAGTTTGTTTGGATTGTAGTTAATCCAAGTGGATTGTTACAGGAATTAGAATATTGCACACAGCTCAGAAACTGATAATTGTCTTTGAGAGAATGGGATCCTGGAAGATTCTTAGATTGGGGAACTTCCCCACCACTGTGCCAGGTTAACAAATCTCCTACCTCTCCAGACAAGAGGTTCCTAGCATCCCCGGCCCATTCCCCACATCCTGTCTGAACTCTGGTCTCCTGGCCACTTGGCAAGTAGGAGAACCACTCATCATAGGGGAACCTGTCATTGTGACCTTCTCCTGTCTTCAACTGAAGCTCCCATGGGTGGACGGCAGACCTGTCTCACAGAATCCTGGCCTATCTGAATTCACGGAATGTCGCCTTCACCATCCCCAGCCTGCAGGTGTGTACCTGAGACTCATCCCTGTCATGTATTTCCCTCTCAGCACTCCAGGGTTGTAAACTCAGGGGCCAGGTAGGATGGGGAAGTGGACTATAAGGTATAGAGCTAGTTTTCACTTCCACAAGGAAACGTGTCCTGTCCAGTTGTTTTGAAACATGACACAAGTTCTTTTGTGTTTTTCCTCCTTTCTGCCTCTGCTGGAGACTTGGTGTATTAGGGTGTAGGCTGGGCTGCTGTAACAAAGAGACCCCAAATTCCAGGGACACAAACAATGTAGTTTATCTCTATCTCTTGTTAGACAGTTCAGAGCTCGGTGGGAGATCCAGAGAAGAGAGGAAGCTCTCTTTCAAAAGACTATCCAGGGGTCCAGCTTCCTTCTACCTGGTTGCTTTGTCATCCTCTAGGGAGTTGTTGCCCACGTGATTGAAATAGCACATCTATTCTCCAGTTCAGGAGAGGGGGTAGTGGGAAAGAGGAAGCAAAGGGCGAGCATCTTCTCTTTAAGGACATGACCTGCAAGTTGCCCCCTTCTTCCTGCCCACATCCCATTGGCTCATAGTCCACAGTCACATGTCAGCAGTAAGAAGAGAGGCCTTTCTGAGAAGCCACCTAGTCTGCTAAAACTTGTGGGATTCTTTTGCTAAACAGAATTACAGGAGACTGGCTCTTTGGGTGTAATGATCAGTCTCCTGATTATGGGTTCAAAAAATATTTTTCTTCCCTTTTAACTCTACTGTAAGAAAAACAGTAGCGCAGGCATGGTAATAGATGATGAAGATTTTTGTGGAGCAGTAGGGCTTGCCGGGGACTGTGGCAAACTGGACAGCATGTGCCTCATCAGCATGACCGTCAGCCCAGGGTGGTATGTCGTATCTTTACCATTATACTGTGAATAGCACAGAAAATTGAGGAGATATTCTTTCAGTATTCAAAAACTCTCCGACTCAGCAAAGAAGTCATGTCATTGACGAATGAAGTTGGGACATCTGAATGAATGAAGTTCTGACATCTGAATGAATGAAGTCCTGACATCTTCATTGTTCCAATTTTTATTTACTTTATAATGAAAATGAAAATATCAACCAACATTCACATGAGAGCTACATTCAGGGAGTTGGTTGCTAACCCTTTACCAGGACACCCATTACCTGGAGGTGGCGGTTGGCCTCATGGCATCTGCTTTCTTTCTTCTCTTCATCAGTCTGTGGCTACCTAAAGGCAAGTAATATGCCTGCCCCTTTTCTCTCCAGCAGTGTTTTCTCATGAGATGTGTATATTTTAACCTGACTAGTAGATATCTTCTCTCTCTTCCTTTGTATAAATTTATTTATTCATTCAGTATCTACTTATCTAACCTCTGATCTCTGCCAGGCATTATTCTAGACACTGGAGACTCAGAAGAGAACAAGGCAGTCACATTACTACCTACATGGGCCTTTCATTCTAGTGGGAGAGTCACTGAGTAAATCATTATTCAACGCATGCAAGATAGGGAATAATGGGTGACACTTATTGATCTATATGCTAGGCACTGTTGAAAACACTTTACACACACTCCTTTCATCCTCATAAAAACCCTACGTAGTAAGTTTCTACGGTGTCTATTTTTCAGCTGAGAAAACTGAGGCCCCAAAGTAGTGTTGCCTGTTTAGCAAATAAAAACACAGTATTCCCGGGGCACTGGGATGGCTCAGTCGGTGGAGTGTGTGACTCTTGATCTTTGGGTTGTGAGTGTGAGTTCTACGTTGGGTGTAGAGGTTGCTTAAAAAAAAAATAGAGTGTTCCCGGTTCAATTTGATTTGCAGATGTACAATGAATAATTTTTTCAGTATATATCCCATGCAATTTTTGGGACATACTTATGTCGAAAAATTATTCACTGTTTAACTGCAATTCAAATTTAACTGGGCATCCTGTGTTTTATCTACCAATCCTAGTTAAATAACTTGTCCCAGGCCACACAGCTAGTCGGTGGCAATGTGGGGATGTTCCCATGGGTTGTCTGGCTCTAGAGCCCAGCTTTGCACATGCCATCACAATATGCTGCCTCTCTAGAGCACTTTTATTTAACGGAGATTTAGAAAATAATTCCCCAGACAGCAGAGGTAATCTCTTTTAGGAGACGCTTTTGTCCTCTCCTCCTCACTTCTGAGGGGATGCCAAGAGGGAGTTTGTTCATGCTGCCTGAATTTTGCTTCTACGCTGGTAGCTTGGGGCGTGGGAAAGGGTTTGAGCCGTGCCAGTCGGGGGGTGGTAAACTGCCTGGACAGAGGCCAACTGCTCTGGACTTGAAACCCCAATCACCTATAGGGACCAGGCAGGCCACGGGGAAATCGGCTGGCTGGGTGGGTGGTGAAGAGGAGCTTAATTATGGGGAAGAGCTTCTCCCCGGCCTGCTATTCTCACCAGGAAGGGGATACGCCTAGCATTGCCAAATCTTTGTGTTTTCCAAGAGAACTTGGAAGTCTGGATTTTTGTGGGGAATCCCCTGACTTTGAAACGTTGGCAGCTAATGAAAAATTTTGGAGACATCCAAACCAAACATGAGGGCTAGCTGCCAGCTGGTGGGCTCTGCTGGGAAGGAGGTGGCCTGGCTGGGCTGCTGGCCGTGGTGCTGACCATGTGCTCCTGTTCTGTCCTCACTGTGTCTTCTCAACACCCCAAATCCAGGCAGCCGTGGAACACCACCTGGAGCAGCGTCTGTACCAGCCCCAGAAGCTGCTGGAGGACCTGAGGGAAACAGATGCTCAGCAATTCTGCACCGCCATGAAATGCCTCTTAGAAGACAAGAAGGACCTCTTGGTGAGGTGTTTTTGGCACCCCGGGAGTAGGGGAAATCCAGAGCCAGATGGTATTTGTTGAGTTGACTCCAGCTGAGCCTGACTCAGGCCTTCTTTATGTCTTCCTCCCACCTTCTCCCTTCAACCCCCCGCCCCCACCAGGAGCTTGCAGACCTTGGCTTTCTCACTTACTTTTTCCAAAGTTCAAATGAAGAGCCTTATGGTATATATTCTTATGGGAACTAAGAGATGAGGGGTACCAAGGAGCTTCTAATAGTTTGGCTCAATAAACATCCATAAATGATTACTATGCATCAGTGGACACTGGGTTGAAAGATGAACGACAACCCCTGCCTTCAAGGAGTTTACAGTCTGGGGGTAGGAAAAAAACCCAGAAATAGATTTCCACAAAATAAAGTTGGCGATCAAAGAGCATCATCACAGAGCAAGGTCTATGAGACCCAGAAAAATCCTTGGGACCCAGAAAGGTGAGGTTTAGAGTTTTCTTTATCAGAGACACTTTAATGTGGGAAACAGTGTTTCCTAGAAGGAGTTGAACTGTGTAAACATTTTAGTAGTTACAGACTTACTTTAATGTCTGTTATTAAAATAGAATGGGTACATCCAACCTGTGAGTTTGGTAGAGATGTAATGTTTCCTATTGAAATGAATTTAAGTTTAGGAAAAAAAAGAGTCGGTTAAAAAAAAAAGTCTGAGGTAAATAATAGTAAAGGCAGTGCAAAGGTATGACAAAACTGAGGATACTGGTCTATGAAAATGATATTGATTAATGTTTGTTGAGGGTTTACTATGTGTCAGGTGTTATTCTAAGGGAACATTCAGCAGGCTGTTTCTGTAAAGGACCTGATACTAAATATTTTAGGCTTTGCAGGCCATGTATTCTCTGTCACAGCTGCTCAACTCTGCTGTTGTAGCAGGAAAACAACCATAGGTGGCAGGCAAATGAATGAGCATGGATGTGTTCCAATAAAACTTTATTCACAAAAACAGGCAGTGGGCCAGATTTGGCCTGTGAATCATAGTTTGCCAACACTGTTCTCAGGGTTTAGCGTGCATGGACCAACTGAATCCCTTCCAGGACATTCTGAGATAAGGACAATAATAATCTTACCATTTCAATATTCACATAAGGAAATGGGTTTGGAGAGGTTGAATGAATAACCTTGCATACACAGCTCGAAAGTGGGAGGTCTGACGTTGGAACCTGGGCTCCTGACTCCAGCTGTGAGTCCTTCTGGCATCTCGTGAAGCCCATGGGCCCCTTCTCAGAATAACTTGTGAAAAATCTATAAAATAAAACACAAAGGATTATAAAGGAAGCCAATTCTATTGAAGGACATTTATTAAAATATATAAAACAAACACATTTGGATTATAGTAATTGATGTGCTTAACACATCCAATGACAAGATTTAACTCTGAGTCAAATAGCTTCTGTAATTTTGAGGAGGTATTGATTATAAAGGAGATTTCAAGGTATCTGTGACAACTGTAATGCGTTATGAAAGTTTCAGATTTCTACTGATGACAAATCCAAGGTCCTGCTAGTGCTTTGGTGGCTTATTGTCTACATTCATTCCTGAAGGAAATGCTGGAAGTAAGTTCTGTGGCAGTAAAATGAAGGTGCAGTTTCCTCCAGTGTTTACTTATGCCCTAAATTCTATCCACAGACCTCTGCTGCAGAACTCCTGAGCTGCATTCCTAACCACTACACTGTTTACCCCCAGAGAGTAAATGACCGAAGTTAGGAAACACTCGGTCATGGTTAGAAGTGTGGGCTTGGATGCAGATACACCTGTTTCAGATCCTAGCTCTGTGTAAGTTTGGGAAGGTTGCTTATTCTATCTCTTGTTTACATCACCTGTGATCTTGAGATAATAGCATATAACATTTGTTGAGTGTGTGGTCTTTGCTCAGTCAGTGATGGTTATTATGTTTGCAGGGTGTGCTGGGTGAAAGACAGGTGCCAATCAAATTGTGACCAAGCCCTGTCAGCATTCCTGGGTTCTGTGGTTCAAAAGAATCATTCATTCATTCGTTCATTCATTCATTCATTCATTCATTCATCCTAACAGGCTTTCTCAATATTTTCTGGATACCAGGCATTCCACTAGGCACATGGTGTGGGCCTCAAGGACTTTTCTGGCTCAACCCCTACTGCACACTATGGTCAGCTACCTGGGCTCCACCGAAGAGCAGTTAAATCAGACTCTGTATGGCGGTGCTGGGATCACCTCCCCAGGGATTCTGATGTGTAGCCAGGGTTGAGAACCATTGGCATGGAGGAAAGACAGGCCCATAAGCGTCTCTAATGCATCATAGAGTTTGGCTCAAGGTGCATTTGGGAGCACTTAGTGGAGGGAGATTTGATTTGACCAAAGTAGGAGGACATTTGGGAAGACTTCACCAAGAAGGTGATGACAGTTAAGCTTATCCATGAGGGATGAGCTGGATTTCACTAGAGGAAGGAGGTGGGGAGGGAATTCCAGCTCAAGCATGTGCCTGAGGTGTGAGTCATGTGGTATACCTGGAGAGTGAGAAGTGGCCTAGTGTGGGAGAGGCAGGTGAGGGCCTCAACTTTGTTCTATAATAAATGGAAAGTTCTAGAAGGTTTGACAGAGCAGTGATGTTAAACAGTGGTCCTGAATTTCCCCACTACTAAGTGTGGTTCCTCCCAGGGCTTCCAAATCTAGAGGCCTCTCACAAGACAATCCTAGCTTCTTTCTTTATTTTAGGAGCTGGAAGACATTGTTATTGACTTGGGAGAGATCCGGAAACAAGCCTTGCAGAGCCCTGGTGTGAACCGCAGCCTGTTTCTCATCACCCTGGAGAGGTGTTTCCAGGTGCTGAACTCGCTGGAGTGTGTGGAGATCCTGGGCAGGGTGCTGAGGGGCTCCTCAGGCAGCCTTCTGCAGCTGGACATCGCAGAGAAGCTCCCCCGGGACCTGCGTGAGGACGCTTTCAAGAACCTGTGAGGGTTTCCCCCAGCCCATGAACCCCACTCCCCATTCCTCAGAGGTAATATACGGCAGAGGGGAGAAAGCAAGGGGAGCAGGTTAACATGTGAGGCCTGGAGCAGAGCTTAACATCTGTGGGGTTTAGAAATGGTTTGACTAAAGCAGTGCCTCCCAAATGTCGGTCATTCTGGTACCACCCTCACAATTTTTGCCCTATCTGTACACCACTGATACTATTCTTTACTTGTTTTTTTTTTATAGTGACTCATTATTTTTATTTTTAAAAGATTTTATTGATTTGACAGAGAGAAAGCACAATACAGGGAGCAGGAGAGGGAGAAGCAGGCTCCCCACTGAGCAGGGAGCCTGATGCAGGGCTCAATCCCAGGACCCTGGGATCAGGACCCAAGCTGAAGGCAGATGCCCAACTGACTGAGCCACCCAGGAGCCCCATGACTCATTCTTTTTAATTAACATTTATTTAAAAAGTAACTTTGATATCATTACTATAAGGTCAAGTCATATTGGGACTAAATGGGACTGCTGCGTATGGCAACAAGGAGGTCGTTGGTGACTGGGACCACGAGGAGAGGTGTGGTGGGGAGGGGACAATGTCAGATATCAAATGATATCAAATGATAAATATCAAAATGATATTTATCTGACATCAAAATGTCAGATAAATATTTGCAAATGACATATCTGATAAAGGGTTAGTATCCAAAGTATATAAAGAACTTTTAAAACTCAACACCCCAAAACCAAATAATCCAGTTAAAAAATGGGCAGAAGACATGAATAGACATTTTTCCAAAGAAGACACACAGATAATAGACGCATGAAAAGATGTTCACCATCACTCGGCATCAGGGAAATGCAAATCAAAACTACAGTGAGATACCATCTCACATCTGTCAGAATGGCTAAAATCAACAACACAAGAAATAACAGGTGTGGGTGAGGTTGCGGAGAAAGTTCTTTCTTTATTTTAGGAGCTTCCAGCTCCTAAAATAAAGAAAGAACTTTCACACTCTTGGTGGGAAGGCAAACTGATGTAGCCACTCTGGAAACAGTATGGCGGTTCCTCAAAAAGTTAAAAAGAGAACTATCCTATGATCCAGCATTGCACTACTAGGTATTTACCCAAAGGATACAAAAATGCTATTTTGAAGAGATACATGCACCCCAGTGTTTATAGCAGCAGTATCTGCAATAGACAAATTATGGAAACCACTGAAGTGTCCATCAATTGATGAGTAGATAAAGAAGGTGTGATCATCATATATATATCATGGATATTACTCAGCCATAAAAAGAATGAAATCTTGCTGTTTGCAATGACATGGATGGAACTAGAGAGTATTATGCTAAGTGAAATAAATCAGGCAGAGAAAGACAAATACCATATAATTTCACTCATATGTGGAATTTAAGAAAACAAATGAGCAAAGGGGAAAAAGAGAGAGAGAGAGACAAACCAAGAAACAGACTCTTAACTGCAGAGAACAAACTGATGGTTATCAGAGGGGAGGTGGGTAGGGGATGGGTTAAATAGGTGATGGGAATTAACGTGTGCACTTGTGATGAGCACCGGGTGTTGTATGGAGATGTTGAATCACTATATTGTACCCTTGAAGCTAATATTACATTAGCTAACTGGAATTTAAACAAAAACTTAAAAAAAAACAACAACCCCAAAACCAGATGTCAGATACTAACCAGTGTCGGTGAGGATATGGAGAAAATCAGCACCCTCATATACTATGGGTGAGAATGTGAAATCATGCAGCCTCTTTGGACAACAATCTGGCAGTTCCTTGAAAGGCCAAGGACAGAGCTGTCATCTAACCCAGCAATTCTGCTCCTGGGTATCTATCCAAGAGAAATGAAAATGTCTGTCCGCACAAAAACGGGCACATGAGTGTTTACAGCAGCACTGTTCATAATAGATCAAAGGTGGAAACAACCCAGAGGTCCATCAGCTGGTGAATAGATAAACAAAATGTAGCAGGCACAGGCTGTGGAATAGTATCTGGCCCTGAAAAGGCCATGAATGGAGTGCTAATGCATTGTACAACATGCATGAACGTTGGAAACATCATGCCAAGTGAAAGAAGCCAGTCACAAAGATGACATATCGCCTGCTTCCATTTATCTGAAATGTCCGGAAGAGGCAAATCTATGGAGACAGAAAGTAAATTAGTAGTTTCTAGGGGTTGGGGTGACTCATAGTTGGGGGGTGGTAGCTAAAGGGTATGGTATTTCTTTTTGAGATGTTTATTTTTTTATTTTTTTTTTTAAGATTTTATTTATTTGACAGAGAGACACAGCGAGAGAGGGAACACAAGTAGAGAGAGTGGGAGAGGGAGAAGCGGGCCTCCTGTGGAGCAGGGAGCCAGATGTGGGGCTCGATCCCAGGACCCTGGGATCATGACCTGAGCCAAAGGCAGATGCTTAATGACTGAGCCACCCAGGCGCCCCTCTTTTTGAGATGTTTAAAAAGTTCTAAAATTGAATGTGGTGATGGTTGCACAACTCTGGGAACACCATTGAATTGTACATTTTCAACGGGTGAATTATATGATGTGGGAATTATATCTCCATAAAGCTGTTACAAAAAAAGAAGAGGGGTGCCTGGGTGGCTCAGTCGGTTAAGCGTCTGCTTTTGGCTCAGGTCATGATCCTAGGATCCTGGGATTGAACCCTGAGTCCGGCTCCCTGCTCAGTGGGGAGTCTGCTTCTCCCTCTCCCTCTGCCCCTCCCCCCACTTTTTGTGCGCACACGCATTCTCTCTCAAATAAATAAATAAAATCTTAAGAAATAAAAAAATAAAACAACAGCAACAACAAAAAAGAAGTGACTAAGAGGTGAGGAAGTGGAGAGCACTCTTTGGAAGATATTTAGATGTGAAGGACAGAGGAGAAATGGGCCAATAGCTACACGTAGCAAGGGAGTGGGAAGGCTTTTTAACACAAGACAGCTTTGGGTCCATTGGCTGTTTTGACCCTGTCTCAAGTCCTCCACCTGTTTGTTCCGTAATTGATGCCCATGTTTGTCATTTAGATCTGCGGTGTTCAAAGATCTCTACGACCAAACCTCGGCTCATTCCCAGAGAGCTCTCTACTCCTGGATGACTGGGATTTTGCAGACGTCCTCCAAGGCTACTGGTGAGCCTGGGCTTCGGAGTGGGATCACTTTTCAGGGGGAGTCCATCCTTAAAAGTAGTGCTTCCTCTCTGAAGATAGGGATTTGATTTCATTGTTATTTTTTATTTTTACCCGTCCTTCCCACCTTCCGAAAAGGGTTTGATGTGGTTTATGGAATAAAACACATACCCCAGGGGCACCTGGGTGGCTCAGTCGGTTCAGCGTCTGCCTTCGGCTCAGGTCATGATCCCAGGGTCCTGGGATCGAGTCCTGCATCGGGCTCCCTGCTCAGAGGGGAGTCTGCTTCTCCCTCTCCCACTGCCTTGGCTCATGCTGTCTCTCACTCTAGCGCTCTCTCTCCCAAATAAATCAAATGTTTTTGTTTTTTTTTAAAGATTTTATTTATTTGATAGAGAAAGAGAGAGAGCATGAGTGGCGGGGGGGCGGTGTGTGTGGCAGAGGCCACAGAGGGAGAAGCAGGCTCCCCACTGAGCAGGGAGCCCGATGCAGGACTCGATCCCAGGACCCTGAGATCATGACCTGAGCTGAAGGCGGACGCTTAACTGACTGAGCCACCCAGGTGCCCCAAATAAACAAAACTGAAAAAACCCAAAACAAACCCATACCCTATTCCATCCATACACTTCCCACACGTTCAAGTCTCCAAAATAAGGATGCCTTTGCATCTTAAAATCAATGGGCTGTCCTAGTTTGTAAGTGGAACGTAAATAACGACTGCGTCTTGGATTCAAAGAGAACCTTTAGAGTAAGGTTTCAAGTTCAAAAATCTATCATAAATCTGGATTAGAGTGGGACGCGGTAAATTTTTAAAAGGAAATCTAGGCAATAAAGCACAGAAATTTAGCTCAAAGTTTCCTGGCAGCCGAGGCAGAAGTAGGTCAAGACTCATTTATTTTACAGATATGTATTAGAGGAGTCAAATTCATGGAGCCAGAAAGTAGGAAGGGTGGTTGCCAGGGGCTGGGAGGAGGGGGAAGTGGGGAGTCATTGTTTCTTGGGGACAGTTTTGGTTTTGCGAGACGAAAATGTTCTGGAGGTGGATGGTGTTGATGGTTGCACAGCGAAGTGAATGTACTTAATAGCACGGAACCATCCACTTACAAATGGTTAAGTTAGTAAACTTTATGTTATATTTACTACAACTGAAAAAAAAGAGAAAAGAATGATTGTGTAGATGAGTAATGCAGACAATGTCTCAGATGGCTTCAATTTGTTGAGTTTTTAATGTGAGTCGTGTAAACGGAATAAACTTTTTAAACACTTACCAAATCCTACCGTGAGTCAGCCCCTGGAGATACAGAGGAAAATAAGACAAAGACAAAGTCTCTGCTCTCATAGAGCTCTTGTTTTATTGGGGGAGGGTAGGTGGAGAAAAGTTTTAAACCAGCAAATTAAGAGAGAGAGAGGGCTCAGGCACCAGTAGGTGCTATGAAGAAAATAAAATAAAATGGATGAATGTTATGGAAAGGCTTAGTGCTTTCGACCAGAACGGGACTTGGCCATCGTTTTCCATAAAGGGTCAGAGTAAATATCTTAGGCTCTGTGGGCCTGTAGTCTGGCTCAGTGAATCAACTCTCATGTTCTGGTGCTAAAGCAGATATTGATATCAGGTGAGCAGGCGGGGCTGGGTCCCAGGGGAACCTTATTTATGGGCCTTGAAATTGGGATTTCACAATTGTCACATGCCACAAAATAGTCTTTTGATGTTACTTCCAACTATTTAGAAGCGTAAAAACCAAGCTCACAGCCTCCACAAAAGCAGGTGGTGGGTTGGATTTGGCTGGTGGGCTATGTAGTTTGCCAGCCTCTGGACTGAAGAATCAGAGAGGACCTGACATTTGAATTGAGACCATAATGAGAAAATGGAACGGGTCCTGTGAGGCCTTGGGGGGAAGGGTGTTGCAGGCAGGAGAACAGCAAACACAGAGGCCCTGGGGTGGGAATGAGCTCAGTGTTTTGGGGAAACATAAAGGAAGCCTGTGGGACTGGAGTGTAGTGAGGGCCAATCAATCCTTTTCCTGGAATTAAGCTCTGAGATTTGTGTATAAGGAGTGTCCCACAACAGAATAATCGATGTCTTCAGTGTGTGGTGGAATTCCCTCTACCTGATGCATATTTACAGCCTCCAGAAATCTGAATCTCACCGTGTGTAACCCTGAGAGAGCCACTCAGCCTCTAGACTTCCCTAAGTCCTTGTCGCCAGAATTTAATTAGAGACAGACATTCCTTCTAAAATTCCTATATGCTATGTTTTATTATTATACTCAAGTGAATTAAAACGAATTCTACTTGGCATTTAAGCTTTTTGTTTTTCATGAAGTTCCTTGAGGTAACTGGGAATACTTTGGGTGTTAAAAATATCCCCATCTTTGGGATCCTTGGTCTGCAGAAATACGCTTTATGCTTTATAACTAATCTAAAATTAACAACTCAACTTGGTTCTTGATGAGTTTAGTGGCACACCACCCAGTTCTCTAGCTTTCGGGGACCAGCCCTTCTAATAACCAAGTCAAATGTCCAGAGTCTTCATCTCATCTAGGGGATCCTAGGGCATTTCTCTCTGCTCACCCCAAGAGCTCTGATTCCCAGGCTGACGAGGCATCCTGTTGGTCTTGTGATCCAGCCCATACCGCCGCTGACTTCACCATCTTGTCTGGGCATGAGAATCATTGCCCCTGGCTTTTTGCAACAGCTCTTGGTGATGAAGTCACTGTGTCCTGTAAACGCTCCCCTGCTTCTTCCATTTCCCCAAAATGCCGCCAACGCAATGTTGTTGTGTGTAAAAGTCGTTTACTGAAGGATTGGAGGCAATGAGGTTGATTCTAGCTTAGTGAAATGTGAAGTCCAAATGGAGCCTGGACATGATGGTTCTTGAAGTCCCACTGACATCCCGCTGACGAGCAATTTCAAATGCCTGAACAGAGCGACAGAATCTTCTGGGAATTCAGAGGAGGGGGAAATTACTGATGGCTGAGGAGACAAGACAAGGCTTTAGAGGGAAGAGGGAATGTTTGAACTCAATTCTGAAGATAGGATTTCAGAGCAGAAGAGTTAGGGCAAAGGCATCCTAGCTGATGAAAAGGGCCCACATGAGAGAAGATTTGGAGAACATTTGGGGTGCATATGAGGAAGGATGAGTAGTTGGTTTGGCTCAAATACTGTAACCTGGTGCTAATCAATAAGGCTGATAATGATTGTTACTGGTAGTAATGAAAGAGTCATGTATATTTCAAGTTGCCAGATTATTTAGTAACTAAGCCAACTAAAAGTAAAACTATATTTTGTGATCTTAACTATTAAAAAATAGTCTGCATTTTTTAAAGGAATCTTTTTTTAAAAACTTTACTTATTTATTTATTTGAGAGAGAGAGAGCAAGGGTGAGCGGGGGGAGGAGCAGAGAAAGAGGGGAGAGGGGGACACAGCAGACGCCACACTGAGCGCAGAGCTCAAGGCAGGTTCAATCCCACGACCCCAAGATCATGACCTGAGCAGAAATAAAGAGTCGGCCACTTAACTGACCGCACTACCCAGGTACCCCCAAATAATCTGCATTTTTTTAATAATCTGCATTTTTAATAAGTTTCCAGATGGTCCTGGTGCTGCTAGTCCAGGGACCATGCTGCTGAGGAACAAAGCCTCAGGTGGCTGGTATCTGTGATTGCCTATGTGTAGCGTAACGTCTCCTAGGTAGGAGGCTGTCCATGAATGGTTGTTGAACGAATGAATGAACATAGGAAGGAAGTCCTGACGTCAAAGATGATTTTGATTATCACATACCAGGCAGGGGCTTTTATTTATTTATTTACGTATTTCTCTATTTATATATTTTTTTGCAGATGACTCTGTTTCATGGGTCAGTGCAGAAAACTTATGGATTTTGGGAAGATACATGGTTCACCTATCATTTGAAGAAATTGTGAAAATTAGTCCTTTAGAAGTAAGTGGGAAACATACATTTCCATGTTCCCATCACCGAGCCATCTGGGGAAAGGTGTATTCTAAACCTCTCATGTTCAGCCAGTCGAGGTGCCCTGGAAAACTGGATACCCACCTCGGCCAATATATCTTGAATCTCTGAAGAAAACTCTTGGGATGAGGCCTCAAGTCGTTGGTCATCAGATTGCTTTTAGTGCAGACGAACCAAGAAAAGAACAAGAATTGTAGACAACCAGGGTAGCTCCAGTGTGAACCAACATGATATAAAGAAAATGTTGGCTGTGAACCAAAAATCATTTTAGGGTATTTTTGTATTCAAGAAAGACCAAGGACAATAGCTATAGAGTTTCTGGTCCTTGGAAGCATGAACCCAAATCAAACGAATCATGGATTACTAGCGACTTCTATTTATAGCTACTTCTGTTGATAGCTATTTCAGTATGAGCAATGATTGGATTTTAATGGTAGAGTTTACAGTTAAGAAATGTACAAGTTCTAAGGTTACTTTCACTCACTGGCCAACCTGTCTGTCCTCCTGTTGTTGACCCAGTGACACTGAAATCCCTTGGGCATCATGATTCTGGAATGCAGTCTCCAAAGCATGTTGCCAACAGGGAGGCATTCATAAAGACTTTAGGGCTTGCCTCCAGTTTTTATCAAGTGTGTCTTGACTTTCTCCTGGTCAGTGAGAGAAGTGTTTGTATCACATGACTGGCTCTCTCAAGGGCCAATTGATCCAACAATGTCAGCTTATTATGAAACCAGACGCAGAACCAGGTTCTTCTTTTTCTTTATCTTTTTAAAAGATTTTATTTATTTCAGACACAGAGACAGAGCACAAGCGTCAGGGGGAGGGGCAGAGAGAGAAGCAGGCTCCCAGCTGAGCATGGAGCCCGACATGGGACTTGATTCTAGGACTCTGGGATCATGACCTGAGCCAAAGGCAGATGTTTAACCAACTGAGCCACCCAGGCGCCCCCAGGTTCTTCTTTTTAAGAAAAATTTTTAAAATTTTTAATTGAAGTATAGTTGACGTATCTAGGTTCCTCTTTTGACCTAGGGGGCTGAGACTATTTCAAACATCTTTCAGTTTTATAATCTGCAGTTATAAAATGGATTAACCTCAATTTTACTTTCCCAATATTGAGCGAACTTCTGGAAGTTAGGTGGAGATTAAATTGTTAGGAAGCTGGACCCCTGGGGAGGAATTTCTAAGATCAAGAGGTCATTTGCAACTTTTCTTCATCTTCTAAAGTGTAGTGAAGGGAGGCAAAGCCCCACCGGGTACCAACACTAAGGGGGAATTTTATATGGACAAAGAATAGAATCCACAAGGGAGAGACGACTTCATGAGCACAGAATAACTGCATAGAAAGATGGGAGACTTCAGCTTGATACCCTTGGACACCTAGGCAGAAAATGAATAAGAACAGAAAGAATCTGAATGGTGTATTTAATAAAGTTGAATCTATATATTTCTATCTTTCTCTATATTTGTATCTTACCAAGGGAGCACACACTGTTTTTCATCACCCGAGGCCCATTTGTAAACTTACTCATCTACTTAAAAAAACACCCTGATGCCCCAAAGTTTGTGGACCATATTCTCTGACCTCCCCATAACAAATCTACAAAGAAATGTGCAAACATTAGCTTCCAAAGAGTTCAACAGCTCAGATACTGAAATATAACACTTTCCTAAGTGTTGGGTTGAGGAGGAAGCCAAAACAGTTGTGACAGACCATTGAGAAATTAGTGACAACAGGAACTGGGCATCTCCGAGTCTCTGAGGTGGGGGAGAGCGTGGACCACTAGGGTGGGGCTGCTCGGGGCTACGTCAGTCCTCCTCACCAGTCTTCCTGCCCTTGACCACCAGATTGGGCTGTTTATCAGCTATGACAATGCCACCAAGCTGCTGGACACGGTTTATGACATCACACCCGAACTGGCCCAGGCGTTCCTGGAGAGGATCAGCTCCTCCAGCTTTGACGTGAGGAATACCTCCACCATCCACAGGCAAGGGGCAGGGGTCCTCCGAGTTGTTTCCCAAAATGTGATCGAAGCACCAGCTTCCTCTGAGCAGCAGAGGACCCTGGGAGGGAAGGGAGGTGGCTGGTCCATCTCTTTAAATAGCCCCATGTCTCTGTGCACATGAGGGGAAGCATTTCCCCAAAGAAACACCCTTTGAAGGAGTTATAAAGTGGGGTGAGGTGGGAACAAATTCTTTCTGAGCCTCTCCTGTGCCAGGCATTTTATGCAACCTTATCCAGTGCCAAGATTTCAGCTCTGAGCATGGAAATAGAATATCTTAAATACTCAGTTTTCTGTCCAAGGTCAATGTGTAATTTCCATTAGGGTGGGTTGAGGATTGGAAAGAGCTTTTGGGTCCCCATATTTGTGAACCTCTTATTATCCAGATTCTCAGGTGGGGGATCCACAGATGACATCAGCTCTCTAATTTAAAGATTGTAACATGATCCTCCAGGTGGATGGGCCAGGAGCTGTGTACTTGGTGACCCCAGAAAGGGGTCAGACGCTTAACGCCTGAACCACCCAGGCGCCCCATGTCAGTGTCTTTCTGAGAGGGTCAATCCAGGTGGAGCCTGGTCAACCAGGTGATCCAGCCATGCTGAATTGAATAGATTTCATACTAGCTCTAAGAGCATCCATTAATGAAGGAGTGCCTGGTGTCCACCAGGAAGTGTGCTCATCTTCCCATTGAACTCTCACAGTACTCCTGATTCCTCCGTTCATCATATTTATTGTGATGTGCTATGGTGAACAAAGCCAACCTCCCTTTTATTCAAGGCTCAGAGAGACAGGGTCACCCTGTACAGTGGTATACAGTGTGGACTGCTCAACTGTGCATGCAGCAGCTTGGCAGAGAAGTTAAGTAACTTGTTGGATCAAATATCCCATATAGCTGGGCTTCAAACTCTTGTTGGCCTGAATCTGTGCTCTTAACCGCTAAGTACAGTGCTCCCAGCTAGACCAGGGTTCAAATCCCCCCCCTGCCCTTACACTGTCCTACTTCCTGTCTTTTTCTTTCCTTTTGAGGTCATCATCATCTGAGGTGAGCAAACCCTATATCTCCATGTGGAAAATGGGAGTTTTCAATGGCCTCAGCATCACACTTCCCTTGTGTCTCTGACTGCCCTGGGAAGAGAGATGGTATAGCTGGATGGATCTAGTTTTAAGTCCTGACTCCACTACTTTGTCTTTGGCAACTTACTTGACTGCTGTGTTTGCCCTTCTGTGAAATGGGGCTAATAAGAGCATCTACCTCATAGGGTTACTGTGATGGGGTGATCAGGTACAGGGCTCAGCATGATCCCTGGCATGTGGTAGCTGCTCTGACCATCACTCTTGGTTCTGCATGGGACAGGGCTGTGGTTGTGGCCCCCAGCTCGGAGCCCCCCGCCAGCACCCTTATTTTCCCACACAGGCTGGGGCTGCTGGTCTGTTTCTACGATGACCTGGATTTGCTGGATGCCGCAGTGGCCCAAGTCCTCCTCCACCAGATGATCAAGTGCAGCCACCTGAGGGGCTTTCAGGCTGGGGTTCAGCAGGTGCAGTGGGGCGCAGGGCCCTGGGGAGATGGCTGGAGAAACGGAGAGCAAAGTCTTGCCTGGCCTTTGAGAGAAAACATGTCAGCTTAATCAGGATCTAGGTTCAGCCACAGCAGATGGCATCTCAAATCCTGGGATGAGCTTAAAATGGGAAGAAATGACATAAAGCAGTATAAGGGAAAACCTGGGATAGATCAAAATTCAGAGTGGCCACCTTGAACTTAACCATGTGTAAGGATTGCTTGGGATCTTCAATGTGGATTCTGATTCAGTGGGTCTCAGCGGAGCCCTGAGTGGAGACTGTACTTCTTTTTTTTTTAGTAAAGATTTTATTTATTTATTTATTAGAGAGAGCACAAGCAGGCAGAGGGAGAGGGAGAAGCAGACTCCCCTCTGAGCAGGGAGTCCGACATGGGATTCAATCTCAGGACCCTGGAATCAGGACCTGAGCTGAAGGCAGACACTTAACCAACTGAGCCACCCAGGCTGCACTTCTGACAAGCTTCCAGGCGATGCTGAAGCAGCTGGTCTGGTGACCATGCTTGGAACAGAAGGAGATAATGCAGGGTTCTCAAACCTGGCTCTGCCTTAGTAGCACCCCACCAGCTCCGTCCCTGGAGATTCTCGAGGTATTGGTCAGGGCTGTGGCCTGGGAATGGTATGTTTCAAAAAAATCCTCACGTGATTCCAGTGTAGCCAAGGTTGAGAACACTGGATTACAGTGTGTTTACTGAGTTCCTCGACCAAAGTTCTGGGCAAACTGGAACAGACAGACTTTCTCATTTCCCCTTCCCTCCCCATTTCTCTCTCCTTTCTTCCCTTCAAGTGTCAGTTCTGCCTGGCTTCTTTTTGTTTTTGGCTCTTTTCATTTTTTTTTTTTAATTGAAAAGATGATGTGAGAGCAACATTAAAATTTTGGGGCATCTGGCTGGCTCAGTTGGGAGAGCATGCGACTCTTGATCTCAGGGTTGTGAGTTCGAGTCCCAGGTTGAGCATGGAGCCTACTTAGAATTAAAAAAAAAGAGCATTTTGATAATGCCATCAATAATTCCACAGTAGTTTTTCACATGTAACTATAAAATTCCCGATCCCATTTGACATTGGACATAGTCATAATGATCTTCACCAATGCATGTTTTTATTTTCAAGGAAAAGGATCTCTCCCAAGCCAACTCAAACCAAACATCAGAAGATGAATGTATTTTAAAGCCACAGGCATAAGCGGTGGCCATTCTGACCGAGAAAGTCCAATACAGTGAAGATATAAGAGTACCCTTTGGGATCACCTAGCTCAGTACTTCCCAGACCAGAGGGTGCATCAGAGTCACCTGGAGGGTTTGTTAAAATACTGGTTGCCGGGCCTCAAACTCAGTGTCTCTGGTTCAGGAGGACCCAGGCAGGGCCTGAGAATCTGCATTTCTAACAAGGTTCTGGGTCATGTTGCTGGTCAAGGACCACAGTGCTTTGCAAAGCACTGCTCAAGCACATGTCTCCGTCTTACAGATGTGGAAGCTGAGCCGCTGGGAAGGAAACCTGCAGAATTTGGAGACCCCAGAGGCTGTGACAGCTTTCTTTCATTTCACTCTGCTGCCCCCCAGTGGCCATTTCAGTATTGCCTGGTACACTGGTGTGCACATTTCTGATAGGAATACACTGTTCCTACAACTTCAGGTGTGAAAACATGAACCATTCTCATTTTTGGGCACAGAGGTCATGTAGCAATGTTCTTTACTGAGAGTGGTTAGGAAACACAGTTAACTATAACTAGATAGGCATAGTATAATAAAATCATTGTTAAGGCGATCCCAGAAACGTGAAAATCTGTGTAAAACCTAAGTAAAAAATATAGAAAATCATACTTCCATTCATGTTATGACTCTGTGAAACATGCTGTAGTTTACTTATTTTTTTAAGATTTATTTATTTATCTGATAGAGAGATAATGAGCATGAGTGAGGTGTCGGGGGTAGAGGCAGAGGGAGAAGCAGATTCCCCGCTGAGCAGGGTGCCCCACGCAGGGTTCGATCCCAGGACCCTGAGATCACGACCTAAGCCAAAATCAAGAGTCATCCCCTTAACCAGCTGAGGCACCCAGGGGCCCCTAATCATAGTTATTTTTATGAGGAGTTTCAGGAGATTTTACTTTCACTTAAATAAAAAATTATTTTTGCATGGATTATATATTATCACAAAGAACACCCTGGATGTTTCATGAAAGAAAAGCAGCCATGTATATGGATGCAGAGTTCAAGGTCACAAAAAGACAACAGATGCTATGAGAGGGTGGTAGAATTATGGACAAAGTGAACAAAATTTCCTTCTGCCTTGTTTCAAGGTTGATTTAATAGCAAGTTAATATTTAAATGAAGTACAAAGTGAATTTGTAGCATATTAAGGTCAAGGCCAGAGGAGGTGGTGCTCTTCATTGGGGCGACTCATTGTCTGGTCAGGACTCCTTGGGCCAGGGTTGGGGAGGGTGTTGTGACTACCCCAGGGCGTAGGCAGAGGGAGCCACTGTGCTGCTTGTTACCCACCCTCATGCCAGCTTGCTCCCCTTCTAGCTCAAAGCCCACCTCCTGGACATCGCCATGGAAAACCAGACCCTCAATGAGACTCTGGGCTCTTTGTCGGATGCGGTTGTGGGCTTGACCCACAGTCAGCTGGAATCCCTCTCCCCCGAGGCTGTGCATGGTGCCATGTCTACCCTCAACCAGGTCTCAGGCTGGACCAAGAGCCAGGTCATCATCTTGTCTGCCAAATACTTGGCCCATGAGAAGGTCAGTTGGAACTCTTTTTTTTAATGCTCTGAGACCCAAGGGCCAGTGACACACAAGGACAGCCAGTCAGTACGAAGATGGTGCCAAAGAGGACTCGCTCTGCCGTTTACTAGCTGCGAGACACTGGACAATGGGCTTGCCTTTTTGCCTCAGTTTCTCTATTTGTAGGATGGGGATAATGATAGTGCCTCTTCTGTAGGAGGGCTGTAAGCATTCTGCGGGTCAGTACGCAGGAAGAGGTTGGAACATGTGACCTAGAGTGTGAGCTCAATGAGTGGTGGCTGTTGTGTTGTTTGCAAAGCTTGGGACCTATTCCAGGATTTCCTTGCTTGTTATTGAGGCTGCAAACACGTCCCTCATCCTGAGATGAAAGATAATGCTATTTTATTCATTTTGGGCAGCAGGGAGGGAATTGTCCTTGCAGAAGGTCCTGTTTAGAGGGGACAGGAGCCTTATTAGTCCATGTCCAGTTGCTCCTGGGGTGGGAAATGAGTCTTTTTTCCTGGGGAAATCATTTCTCTGCCCTGGGCTCAGTAAAAGGGGCTCCAGAACCCTGAGCCCCTAAGTATTTTGGTGTCCTGCTCTTTCTGTCTCATAGCTGTGTCCCGGGATGCAGACTAGTTCATGAGGACTGGACTGGGGACCAATTCCAAAGTGACAATAATAACATATACATTAAGTACTTCCTGTGTGCCAGGTTCGGGTCTAAGTGAGTTAATTGTTCAATGTTCTCAACAACCATTTGAAGTCAGTAGTATGTTCTGATCTTCATTTTCTATGTCATTCATGAGGGGCACAGAGTGTGTAAGGGAATTGCCAGGGTCCCATAAAAGGGACACAGCTGGGATTGAACCCAGGATGTCTGGCTTCAGAGTCTGCTTGCTTAACTCCCATGCTGACTGCCTCCAGCATGGCACCATGGCCATGGTCCATCCATTCTTACTTTCTGACTCAAGGCCAAGGCTAGCCCATTCTTGTCTCTTCTAGCCTCATGGCAACTTAGTTTGAAGGCTTGGCTGCCCTCCTCTGTTTTGACTGGGGCCCCGTGAGTTTACTTGCACAGTGAAACATACATTTGATTTCAGGGAGCTGAGGGAGACCGTCTTGTTCCTCCCAGTCCTGGACAAAGTGACTTGTCTCTTTGGTGAAGCAATTGTTATGAAGATGCCAAGAGCTCGAGAGGTCTTGCCTTCCTTGAGGATGGTAGAGACTATCCATTCTACAGAGCACAGCAGGCAAACCACACAACTGGCTTTTTGTAGAGCTAAGGAATGAATGTTCCTGATTATATGGAAAACCATCTAGCATCTTTACTCTAAAGGAAGGAGACAAAACAAGTAGAGTTTTTGATGGGGCAGACAGCCACAATCCTATCTGTCATAAAATATCAGACCCATATCCTGAAACATTTTTTTCAACTCAAAGCTTCTACATGGAGATAGATGAGCATGGGGTTTGCTGTGTCAGGGGACTTCATGAGAAAAGTGGGCTACCTGGGGGCCTTGTACGAGGGGGTGGGGCTAGGTAAACTGAGAGCCCCATGACCTACGTCAAGGGGCAGCTGCTGGTCAGTTCTTGCCAACTGTTGCCGATGTGGGCCTGGTATTGCCTGGTGCTCAGATTTTTTTTTAAACCTGGATTTTAATGGAAATTACCCCCATTTTAAAATGTTGTCAGCTAGTCCAAGTTCAACACACACCCAGAAGCCCATTGTATGGCCAGCTGTGGTGCATGGGTCATGACTTTTTGATATTTGTACTGTGGCCTCGGACAGCACGGTATGCCCTGGGCAGAGCACTAGCTTCATGTGTTGTGTTTTGATATTGACTCTCTTTCCTGATGGAAGGAAGGAAGGTCTGGGAGGGCAGCATGTGTCTTGCTTCCAGTCGTGCCCCTGGCACCCATCCAGATACCGGCATGCAGTGGGGTAAGTGTCTCCCAGGTGAGAAACCAGAGTAGAACCTCATCCTCCTCGCGGCCGGTCTTCCCAGGTGCCGTCTTTCTACAATGTCAGCCAGATGGGCGTGCTGCTGGCCGGGATTGGCACCCAGGCCTTCTATGGCATGGATTGCAGGGACCTCTTGCAGGTCCTGAGAAGCACGGTCTCTTTGCATGTGTCCGACTTGTCACCTGCCCAGAAGCAAGGTGTCCTCAGCAAGGTGAGAGGAAGACATCGGGTCCTCAGCCGTGTGGTTCACAGAGCATGTGGTTTTGGGGTTTTGTGAGTGTGCTGTGACTTTGGGCCATTGACTCAGGGCTGGGGTTAGCTGAATCTTTGGTGTGTTCTGAACCTTCCCCTGATGGCCACTTTCCTTCTTTTCCAGAAAGAGGTTCATGCTGCATTTTTCTTTTCTTTCCCTCCCTCCCTCCCTCCCTCCCTCCCTTCCTTCCTTTCCTCCTCCCTCCCTTCCTTCCTTTCCTCCTTCCTTCCTTCTGTCCTTCCTTCCTTCCTTCCTCTCTTTCTGTTTTAAAGATTAATTTATTTATTTTAGAGAGAAAGAGCGTGAGTGGGAGGGGCAGAGGGAAAGGAAGAGAGAATCTCAAACAGACTCTAAGCTGAGCCTGATGTGGGGCCTTGAGTTCATGACCCTGAGATCAGGACCTGAGCTGAAACCAAGAGACGGACAGTTAACTGACTGCGCCACCGAGGCGCTCCAAGGGTCACACTATATTTCTTCCCAGACCCCGGAGCTTTCCTTAGCCAGTTGACTCTGGAAGACTTTTCTTAAATTAGGTTTCTTGATATGATAATGTTTTGAAAGTTTGTTTTTCAAATCTCAAAATGAATCCCGAAGTTCACAGAGTGCTTCTGAAAGCCCCTTCCATGATTTGAAGTCACACCTATGTTCCTCTTTCTCCCTTGGCAGTGGGTCTTTGGGCGTCCTATCCTCTCACACCTGCTGTGTCCAGTTGCAAAATCTGTTAGGAAATGAAACCCAAGGAGTTGGACTTAAAATACCAACACCTTGCAGATAGCAATAGCACGTCTGGTTAAAATAAAGAATGTGGGTTCTGGAATAAGATGGACTTGTGCTTGAATCTTACTTACCAACTTTCAACCAGTTACTTATTAAGCCTCAGTTTTCTCACCTGCAGAATGGGGGTAAGGATAGTCCCCCACCTCAGAGGGTTGCTGAGCAGATATGGTGGATTTCATGGCCTCTGAAAGCACCGACACAGTGCCTGGCCCTTACCCAAAGTTCAGTGCACCTTCTACAAGGTGGTTATTATGCTTATCCTCACTCTTGGCAGATGATTGAAGCAGGAGATACTACCTCAGGCCTTGTGGAAATACAAGGGGCTTTCTTTAAGGAGGTGTCTCTTTTCGATTTACGGAGGGAACCCGGATTTAACACTACAGTCCTAAAGGAAAAGGAGCTTCGAAGGAGTCAGGTATGACCACTGAGGATTCTGACACCAATTTGGATGTGTATATGTTGGGGGGAGTGGGTTCCTCACACCAACAAGGAATTCTCCCAACACCAGTTGGGTGTCCTATGATTCATCTCAGTTCTGACACTGTCAACCTGGTGATGGCATCAGATCCCACAGGTCAAGGGTTCAGCCCTATAATCCTACACCCCCTGCCCCTCAACTTCAGATGCCAGTCACAAGTCCTCGTCCCCTGTGCTTCTGACCTACCAGCTGTAGATCAAAGGTTCCAATGACCACCCTGCCCTACTTTGGTTTGATTAACTTGGTCAAGCGCTCACAGAACTCAGAGAAACATTTTACTTACTAGATCACTGCTTTATTATAAAAGGCTATAACTCAGGAACAGCCAGAAGGAAGAGAAGCATGGGACAAGGTGTGGGGAATGGGTGCGGAGCTTCCATGGCCTCTCCAGATGCGCCACCCTCCCAGCACCTACACCTGTTCACCAACTGGAAGCTCTCTGAACTGGGTGCTTTTGGGTTTTTATGGAGGCTTTATCACATAGGCATGCTTGATGAAATCATTGGCTGTTAGTGATTGATTCAGCATCCAGTCCCTCTCCCCTCCCTGGAGGTCCGGGGTGGGACTGCAAGTTCCAACCCTCCACTCACGAGTTTGGTTCTTCCAGCAACACCCCTCCACCCTCAGGTGCTTTCCAAAAAGTCGTTCATTAACATGAGAAAAGAGGCCTTGATTACTCTCCCTGCTTAGGAAATTCCCAGGGTTTTAGGAGCTGGTGCCAGAAAAGGGAATAAGAACAAATAGAGATTTCTTATTGTAAATCACAATATCACAACCATGATGCCCAGATCACTCCTGGATTTCTGACTCTCTGCCTTGTGGGAAAGCTCCGTTTTAAGGTGAATTTGGCAAAAGAAATTTATTTCTGTGTGATTACACTCAGGGGGCAGAACCCCATAGTATTAAGAAGTTGGACAAGACCTGAGCATGAATTTGGGTGCTACCACTTATTAACTTTGGGGGAGCCACTTCTCACTCAGCCTCAGTTTTCTCAGTGTGAAATGGGGCTAGTTTCTTTCTTTTTTTTAAATGATTTATTTATTTTTTTTTAAGAGCTTGAGAGAGAGAGAGAGAGCATGCGTGCACCTGCTGAGGGGTGGGGTGCGGTGGGGAGGGGCGGAGGGAGAGGGAGGGAGAGAATCTTAGCGATGGGGAAGACTGGGGTGGGGTAGGGTCCCAGAACCTGATCCTGCGCCTGAGGAAATGTCTGGGGCCAGACACAGAGCTTAGGGAGCTTACCTCCCTAGCTGTTCCTTTCTCCTGGGCCTGGCTGTCATGTCACAGATGCCTCTGCCTAACCCTGGCTCATAATTTATTCCTTTTGAGGAATTATGTTCAAAGTTTCAGAGTCTATAAAATAGATGAATGTCATACTTGATCGCATCTGCAAGTTAGGTGTTCTGTAAAATTACGTTCCTTAAAACAAATGACTCCCCTGCCTACTAGGTATTGTTCTTGTAGAGTGCCCATCTGGGAGGGTTGGAGGGCAGCGTGTGCTGCAAGTAGGAGTTACTTTATTGATGGTACTTTCTAGCCCGTCTTGGTCTGTTCATCCGTCTTCTCTTTTGCTTCCTGGGAGCTAGTAGGGGGGCATGGACAGGGGCTGTGGAGGGTCCTCAGCTGATCAGCAGCTTCACAAAGCATAGGAAATAAACCTCCAGCCTTGCTTCCTGACGGCTTTGCTCCTCATTTGTGTTCTAGAGCACAGGGGATCCTCCAGGTGTGAGAGCATGCATTCTGCAATCACTCTGACACTGGTTCAAATCCCAGCTCTACCACCTAGCAGTTGTGTGGGCCTGAGTGAATAACATAGCCTGTTAGGCCTCCATTTCCCCATCTGTAAAATGGGATCATAGTGTGTCCTCCCCATAGGGCTTCACGGTGCTGGGCACACACTGTGCTCCTCAGGGTGAGTGAGTAAGTAAGTGAGTGCTCTATCCGTACGGGCAACCATTCTCTTCCCTCAGGCCTTGTTCCTGTATGAGCTTCTGTCAAAGTCGACCAGAAGGCCCGAGGAGCTCCTGAGGTAGGCGAGTATACTTGGCCTGGGGGCTGATGAGCCCTTTGGAGCCTAATTTCCCAGGAGGGAGAGTTGGACAGTCAGTCTGTAGCCTGTGCCCATCAGACCTGCTTTCTCTTGCCCCTTCTTTCTTCTCCCCTCCCCAGCCCTGCTCCTGGGTCCCTTGTTCTGTTTTCCAGCACAGGGCAGCTGGTCAAAGGCGTGACATGCTCCCACATTGATGCCATGAGTGCGGACTCCTTTCTGACCCATTTCCACTATTTTGAGAACAACCTCTCCCTGCTCTCACCCTATCAGGTACCATCACGGCACGTTCGAGCTTCTGATTCTCTCTCCCTGCCTGGATTGACTATGGCAGCTTAAGATATTTGTGTCAGGATTATTCCCATGCAAGTGATGATGTGGGGCCAAATATTGAGCCAGGTTTTCTCCAGTTTCTTTTTTATCTTTTTTTTAAGATTTTATTTATTTATTATTTATTTATTGACAGAGAGAGACACAGTGAGAGAGGGAACATAAGCAGGGGGAGTGGGAGAGGGAGAAGCAGGCTTCCCATGGAGCAGGGAGCCCAATGCGGGGCTCGATCCCAGGACCCTGGGACCATGACCCGAGCTGAAGGCAGACGCTTAATGACTGAGCCACCCAGGCGCCCCTCCAGTTTCTTTTTTAAAAGCTCCAGATAACCCTGTCTCTACAGCCAGAGCTTCACCAGATTGGTTATTCTAAACTCAGATCGAAACTCAGATAAAATACAGTTGTAGGGTACACCGTTTGGCATGTTCGTAATTATGTTCTGAGACTGAAAGTCATTTCCCTCCTTCCTGTCCTTTCCAGAGGTAGCCTGGAATGGGAACAGTACTTTTTAAAAAATTTTTTATTGTTATGTTAATCACCATACATGACATCATTAGTTTTTGATGTAGTGTTCCATGATTCATTGTTTGTGCATAACACCCAGTGCTCCATGTAGAACGTGCCCTCCTCAATACCCATCACCAGGCTAACCCATCCCCCCACCCCCCGGGAACAGTACTTTAATAAAAGTATTTTCTTCTTCATTTAATACTTCATTTTCCAAATGGTTAGGGAGACTCTTTATCCTTTTGGGGAGACCAGAGGCGGAAACTGACTTTTCACTGGATCTAAGCAAGTAAAATCGGGCCTTGGGAACAGTGTTTGGACTTGGGAGTCTAAACTTTTGGTGGGACGGAGTCCTGAGAGGGTGAGCAGGCAGATATACAAGGCATCTTCCCGCCTCTGGCCTGGCGTGTTGTAGATATGAATGAAAGGTTTCCAGATAATGAATTCTCTCCCTGAGAGCCAGGAAATAAGCTTAAAGCTTGGTGTATAATCCAAGGTCCTTAGAGGAATAGGCAAAATTTTCACAAAGCCCTGTCATTCCCTTGCATTCAGTCAATGGTTCTCCAATTTGAGTATCAGCATTGCCTGGAATGCTGGGGTTGTTTGATGGGTATTAAGTTTCAGTTTTACTAGATGAATACATTATAGAAATCTGCTGTGCAACACAGTGCCTATCATTAACAATGCAGTATTGTATACTTCAGAATTTGTTAAGAGGGTAGATCTCATGTTAAGTGCTCTTACCACAGAAACAAAAACAAAAAGGAATAAAGGTAACTCTGGGAGGTGTTGGATGTGTCTATTACCTTGATTGTGTGATGGTATCAAGGATGTTTGTCTATGTCCAAATTCATCAAAGTGTATGCATTATACGTGCAGGTCTTTGCATATCAAAATACCTCAATAAAGCTGTTTAAAAAAACCCCACAAAAAAAAAAAAAAAACAACCCACAGATGAAAACAACATTAACAACAACACAGATTGCAGAGCCTCACTTCCAATTTCTGGGGTGAAGCCTGATAATTCACATTTATAAAAGTTCCCTGGTAAGAACTATTGAACTGTATTAGAAGTCTTGCCCACGCAGGGAGGAAAGCAAATTATTTTGGTAACCTGGACCCTGGCATGGCGGTCTCCTTTATACTCCTCAAACTGATCCAGTGGGTGGAGGTCAGACCTACTTTGAGGAAGACCTCCATGTTCAAGGAGGAAGAATTGTTCCAACAAAGCTCCTTACCTAGAATCCCTCAATGCTCAGGAGCTTCAAATACCAGTTAATTAGAAAATTTGCCTTTGTTGTTTACACTTTTGCTGAAAACACATAATTATTATTAAAGAATAAAACAATATATAGAGAGTAAAATTTCCCCAAATTTCCCCTGGAGCAGTGATTCTCGGAAAACTATTTAGCCATATCTGGAGACACTTTCGGTTGTCACTCCTGGGGGAGATGCATCTAGTGAGTAGAGGCCAGGGATGCTGCTCACTCCCTACAATGCAGAGAACAGCCCCACAACAAAGGATTTTCCAACCCAAAGTCTCAAAGGTGCTGAGATTTAGAGTTCCTCTTTTTTTTTTTTTAAAGATTTTATTTATTTATTTGAGAGAGAGAGAGGGAGGGAGTGCTCTAGCATTAGGGAGGGACAGAGGGACAAGCAGACTCCCCACTGAGTGGGGAGCCCGATGCGGGGCTTGATCCCAGGACCCTGAGGTCAAGACCTGAGCCAAAGTCAGACGCTTTACCAACTGAGCCACCCAGGCGCCCTGAGAATCTCTCTTAATGTAACCACGAAGAAAAGTTTGCTATCGACTTTGTGAGTTTTTTTGTGTCTATAAAATGTATTTACGTGTAATTTAAAAAAACACAAATGAGTTCATACTATATACGTTGTTCTGTTTAACTTTATAGCACAGGCGTGTGTGTGTGTGTGTACATAAATAGGTCATGGCCGTCATTCCATGTTAATGGATATAAATCTACCTTTTGAAACAAAATAGTTGCATAGCATTCAGTTGTATGGATATACCATAACTTACCTAACCAATCCCAGACCGAGGGACAGTGACATTCTGGCTCTGTTAAAAGGTAAACCTAGGCATATTTTTTTTTTTTTTGAGATTTAGAGTTCAGAAAAATTTAGAGTTTTTCTGAGCGAAAATCGATTGGAATTGGGCAGTGCTGAACCAGAAGTGGTTTAGAGTGCCCTGCAGGGGAAGAGACATATACAGAGAAAGTGCAGATGCAGAGAAAGAAATTATTTGACTGGTTATAGCTTAAAGCCTAGTTGACTCTTGGTGATTGGTTGTTGTTGGTGTTTTGATTTCATAACCTTGAGGCATTTATGGACTTCGATTTTGGTGTGCTTACGTAGGGCGCCCTGTCATCAGAGCCACTTCAGTCTAATGGCCTCCTTGTTTAATGAATTTAACATCTCACTTTCTTGCAGTTATAAACAAAACAAGGTGAGCATTCTCAGACTTAAATTTTTGTGTTCGTCTTGTGGTCGCCTCGGTGTGCTCATCCCTAAACTGGGCACAGTAGTGATACCTACATCGTAGGGTGTTCTCTTCAATAATAAGTAAACATATATAGAGCACTTAGAACAGTGCCTGGCCCAAAGAAAGCACAGTTTTGTTTGCTCTTATGATTATTGGACTAAATTCCTAGAATTGCTTTAATCTTTCAGGTTAATTGTTTGGCGTGGAAATACTGGGAGGTCTCCAGATCCTCTATGCCACCTTTCCTCTTGACTGCACTCCCGTAAGTGAACATTGGCTCCCCTCTCTGGCCCAACAATGAGATTGGTGGGAGTCATCCAAGTCATCTCAGCCCTGGCTTTTTGTGAGGAGCCAGAGTGGAGAGTGCCTTCCAGAATTAAGCCCTTGTGAACCAGGATTTAAATTCTGAACCCCACATAGATATTTCAGACAGAGTCTCTTGCCTTTTTATCCCCCCCTGTTATTTAAAAACCAAAGCCAAAGCAATCTAAGCCCGAGTGAGTGCCGGTGAAGCAGGTCCCATCTGGGCTGGCCTCCCAGCTGTGCCCAGGCTCCAGGGTGATCAAGGCTGATGTGAGTTGTGGGAATTTCTCCTGGTATGGTGGGCGTTCAGGCCTGGGAGGGGGAGCCCTGCTTTTTCAAACATAGTCTGGACACTCTTTTTCTCTTTATTTCCCTCTTCCTTCTCTTGCTGTTAATTGTCTTCATTTATTCAAAAAAAAATTTACTGAATGCTTACTGTGTAGTAGTTCTCAAAGATAATTTATTTTTCCCCTTATAAGAGCTTACAGTCTCTGGGAGGGGGAATATACAAGCATGAAGCCATTTATAATGTCAAGTTGATATTTGGTTGAAAGTGATAAGAGCCTTAAACTGGCTTAAGCAATAAAAGTCAGTTTTGGTTCAGGTAACTGGAAACTCCAGGAATAGACTTCAGGCATGACTGGATCCAGGGGCTCAGTGGTCAGCCATCTGTCTTTTGGCCCAGCTTTCCTCTGTAGGCTTCTGCGTCAGGCATCTTCTTTCTCTGTAGTGGTCTCTGGCCGATTCAAGGCTATATCCTCCTGGTTAAAAGACTTTTTTTTTTCCCCATCCTTCTCAGTAAGTCGTGGGTTTGACTGGGGTTGTGGTGGATAGACAGTTCTGACTGGCTTAGTTTGGTATTGTACCCCTGGAGCTGAGAGTGAAGTGGGGTCCACCCCAAACCACAAGGACTTCAAGTGAAGGGGGTGATTCTCCAAGAAAGCCAGGTGCTGTTACCACGGGAAAGGGTGATGGGTAGAGGGCACAGAGGGGGGTGTGACTCTTTCAGACTGGAGAGCTGGAGGAGACTAAACTCAGAGAATGAGCTGGGGTTTCAGAGTTCAAGATGGACACTCCAGGCAGGGGCACAAGGAATGTTTGGTCCAGCGGTGGGCAAGGGAAGTGAAGGGTGTGAATCTGCAGAGTAGTTGGGGGACAGAATGCCAGAGAGGTAACAGTCAAATCAGGGAAGGTTTGTATGACACCATGAGGTGTTCCACCTGTATTCTGGGCACAGCTCCTCACATTTATGTTTCAGAGAGATCATTACCTCTTTCCACATAGTGGACAGATCGCAGGGGGCCTGGCCGGAAGGAGGGAGACATGGAAGCTTATTTCTAGAGCCTGGACCTCGGCATGGCTTTCTCCTTCTACTCATCCACATCTCAGCTTAAGTACCTGTGTCTTAGAACGGGCTCCCCAGCTGTCCTCACCATCATTCTCCGTTGCAGAGCCATTTTGTTTTCTTCCTTACATTTATCACTGGCTGAAATGACCTGTTTTATTCACTGGTTTCGCTTGTCTTTACCTTACTGGGATGGAGCATCCTGAGAACAGGGACCTCCCCCTCCTCTAGTGTTCATGTTTGTAGCTGGTGCCCGGTACAGTTCCTGGCATGCAGCAGATATTTGCTGAATGAATGAAGAGATAAATAAGATAGCAGTCCTGTGAATAGAGAGGCAAGAACAGATTTGAGTAATATTAAGCTGGTAGCAATGACAGATTTGGGAATAAAGGGAAAAAGACACATGGGCTGGTGTAGAAGAGGAAGAACATGTCTACCGGTCATGATGAGTAGGCCATGTGGGTCTAGAGCGGTCTTTCTCAACCTCTGTTTCATTATTGCCTCCCTAAAGGGAACAATTTAATTTCTCCTGAATGAGAGAATTTACCAAGAATAAGATTTTGTTGAATAGGATTGAGGTTTAGTGGGTCACAAATCATTGTAATAATTAAGATTTTTTTTTTCCGCTGTCTCTAACCGAACCAGTTTTTCCCCCTAGGGGGCCATATTGCCTCCGTTAAGAATACATGGTCAAGAGTTTGCGGTGGGGTGGGGGGTGTTCTGGACTGGAGATGCCAGAATCAGGTGTCATTTCTCTTACTTTTTCCTGCTCTCTCCTTGTCTTTCTTTCTCACTTTCTATCTTATTCTCTCTGTTCTTTATCTCTTACTTCTACTTTTTCTTCTTCTTCTTTTTTTTTAAGAGTTTATTTATTTGAGAGAGCCAGACAGCACAGGCAGGGGGAACAGCAGAGGCAGAGGGAGAAGCAGGCTCCTGCTGAGCAGGAAGTCCGATGCAGGGCTCAATCCCAGGACCCCGGGATCATGACCTGAGCTGAAGGCAGACACTCAACCAACTGAGCCACCCAGGCGTCCCTACCTTTTCTTTTTCTTTCTCTTCATCTCCCCTCAACCAGTCCATCAGGCAACATTTTTTTTTTAAGATTTTATTTATTTATTTGACAGAGAGAGACACAGCGAGAGAGGGAACACAAGCAGGGGGAGTGGGAGAGGGAGAAGCAGGCTCCCTGCTGAGCAGGGAACCCCATGCGGGGCTCGATCCCAGGACCCTGAGATCATGACTGGAAACGAGGGCAGAGGATTAAGGACTGAGCCAACCAGGCGTCCCTCAACATATGTTTATGGAGACCCCATTCTCTGATTGATGCTACTTGGGTGTAGAAGAGAGGCAGGATGGGACATCTGTTTCCCTGCCCACAGAAGAGGGGCGTGGTGGGTGGGAGGCTTGCTCCATCCCAAGAGGAGCCACAACATCCCTGGGGAGAACAAACATTTATAGAACAGCCCTGGGATAAGCTCTTGGGCATGTGGAGGCTGATTTCAGGGGCAAACGCAGAGCTGCCATTGTTTTCCCCCCTCCTTCTCCCCGTCTCTTTCCAGGGCTCGCTACCTGGCTTCTGTCCCAGCTTCCCAGTGTGTACCGTTTCTGATCAGCCTGGGGAAGAGTCAGTTGGACTCCTTGGTTTTAGATTCCCACAAAAAGAATTCAGTCCTTAGGAAGGTACAGCAGTGCCTGGTAAGGAAACTCTTCCTGGGTGACACTTTCCCTGATATTCTTTCCTCTCTGGGTGTCTATGGCTATCCTGGGGAGCCCTCGGGGGATCTGGCTGGGACCTTGAGCTTGTGGTGATGGCCTGAAGTCTGACCTGTGGGTCTCAGAGCTGGCCCTGGGACCCTGGGTGGGGCAGTCTTGGCCATCAGTTCTGAGGACTGCCATCCTGGGGCTTGAACGATGGGAGGCTGCTCTGGGGGACTAGAAAGATCACAGTACACAGTCTGGGATCTAGGCTGGCCTCTGGCGGTAATTGGTTATGTGGCTTCCAGCAGGTTATTCCCCTCCTTGAGCCTCAGTCTTCTCATCCCTAAGATGGGTGCAAGAGCACTTCCTGCACAGTTATTGAGGGCATGAAATAGGCAATAAATTGTTCAATGCCAAGGCCCAAAGGGCACATTGTCTGAGTGTGACCCCTAGGCTTGCCACTGGCTGGCAGTTTCTTTATCTTTAAAAAGTGGGTGATATTAGTACTTACCTCTTACAGTTACTTTGAAGATGAAGATTAGGAAGTGTAAGCTCTTAGAACACTGCCTGGCATGTGTTAAATATTCAAATGTTATCTATCTCCTTTTGTCATTGGGGAAAGAGCTTTAGAGGCTTTCAAGTCCCGTACAGATTTTGAAGTGCTGTTTTTATTCTTGCTGTAGTATTATTAGCATGGTCGTTGAACTCTGGGGTATCCTCAGAGCAATGGCACCAACAATGACGTCAGTCCTCATTTACGGAGTGTTCACCACGTGCCAAGTCTTCTGCCCACACCGGCTCCTTGGTGGGGCCTCCTAGACTTCCAAGGCCTGCCTCCCTGGGGTAAAATCAGACCCTGTGCTGTCTCTTCTAGTCCATGGTAGGGTGGGTGATTCAGGTCCCGGAACCTCTTCACGAGGTTGGGGATTGGGATGTGTTGTGGAGGGGTCACGATCTTGAGCCCTGCTGGATCTTCCCATCAGCTCCGCTTGTTGGTTTCAGGACAACTTCATTGCTGATGAGTACGCGGTAGACATCGTGGGCAAACTGCTCTGCCACTTGCCGGCAGCCGTCCTCCACCGTGGGGTCTCCACTCCGGCCTGGGCCACAGCCCTGCACGGGCTCAGAGACTGCCCAGACCTTAGCCCCGAGCAGAAGGCTGCGGTGAGGCTCAGGCTCCTGGAACAGTACGGGTGAGGAGGGGCCAGGCTTGGCCCCGGGGATGGGGAGGGTGGGGGGCTGAGCGCTGCACAAGGGGTGCCGAACCCTGGTGCTCCTGCCCTCCAAACAAGAGAGTCTCTTGCTTAGCACAAGGTTAGCCGCTTTCGTTTATTCTAGAAATGTGACCTTTCTTTTTTGGGCTTCAGATGCCCTGTAAAGTGAGGACAGTAGCTGCTCTGTAGGCGTCTGTGGTTGTCACCAGTACGATCTTGGCACATTTAAGGACAGGAGTTATGAAAGCTGGCACTTTACAAATGCAAGGAGGTGCATCCTTATTCTTGTGTAATAACAACAACAAACAGTAACAGTAATGCCGATGATCAAAGCATTGTCAGCTCTGGGTCTGGGGCAGCTCTGGGCAGGGGAGGGGACGGACACAGAACTGTTTTTTCTCATGTAGAGTCTTCTGAAGTTGGGGCGGGTATTTGAGTAGGACCTAGCCATCAGTCAGCGGTTAAAAACAGCAGATGTTTCTGGAGTAATTACTCTGTCCCAGGCACATGGGACATGGACTCTAGAGGCCGACTCCTTGGGTTCAAGTTTTGTGTACGTGGTGGTACGCTCTGTTGTCTATGTGACCCGGGAAAAGCTATTTAATCTTTTTGCACTTTAATTTCTACATCTGTAGAATGGGGACAGTAATGGAAGAGGAAGTACAGGCTGTGCTGTAAGTGACAGAAGTTCCAACAATTCAAGCTAAAAAAGAAGTGGGAATTTATTGAGTTCAGAAACAGAATGTAATGGAAAACTCCAGGGGTATACTCCAGGCCTGACTGGATCCAGAGGCTCAAGTGATGTTGTGGGGAATATGCTCCTCCCAGCCCTCAGCTCTGTGTTCCTTGGTGTGGCCTCTATTCTCTCTACTTGGTAATGGGAACAACTTCCAGTATTCTCTTTACTGCCAGAGATACCAGGAGGAAGAGGGCTTCTCCAGTAGTTCCAACAAAATTCCCAAGGGTGACCTGGTGTCCTGTATGTGCTACCCTGCATCACATGCCTGTTCTCTTGGTCAGGGAAATGGGACTTGCCCAGGTATGAAGTTGGCCTGTTCCTGCAAGAAAAGGATGCTGGGAGACAGAGAAAACAGTGCGGTGTTTCAGATGACTGCTTATCTTCTTTTCCTAGACTTCCCCAGAACTGGACGGCCGAGACGACAAAGGACTTGGGACCCTTTCTAGTACTTTTTTCAGCAGATGAATTAAGCTCTGTTGCCACAAAGGTACCTCTGTGTTCCATCTTTGGAAGGCTGAAGGGTTTTGAAGGGGAGAGAAAGTGTGGTCAGTTATACTCCCCCTTGGGTTTACTGCCTGTTTGCTTTCTGGAACCTTCCTCCCTGCCTCAAAGGGCTCAGATGTTCCCAGCTCTGCTCCAGGATACCCAAGGTTTGGGAAAAGGGAGTGAGACAGCAGCAAAACCAACTCTGGGCTTTTCACATGGCCCTCCGTCCGGGCACACGTGCCCAGACTGGGAGCTGTAGGTCAGTTACCACCTTGCTATCTGTGTGCTCCCCACATGCATGCCTGTTTGAGGGCTAATATTCAGCAGTGCCATATACACATGCACATGTATGTCCAGTGTGTGCAATCGCTTATGTAAACACATTTAATCCAAAACCAAATCCTTATGGAGCATTGCCTTTGGACACACACTTTGCTTGGAGCAACTCTCCAGAAGTTAGCGTAGGCCAAGAGCTGTGCCAAACAGGTACCAATTTGTCATCTTTTTGCTGTATAATCAAGCCACATGATCTCATTGGCACGCAACAATAAGTATTAATTTCTTGAGGACTGGTCTGTGGGTCACCAGGACCGCTCTGCTTCCAGAGTCTGCTTCTGGGGCTCAGGCTACCTGGCGCTTGTTCTTCACGCCATGGAGGTCTGAAACTCCAAAGGAGGGAGCACCAGAGTGCAACTTCCTTTAAGGCCTCCCCTGGGAAACGGCACTGTCACTTTCCATTGGCCAAAGCAGGTCACATGACCAAGCTCAACCTCAGGGGGCAGGAAGTAGTCTCCTTCATGCAGAAGTGGAGAGTGGAGAGGGAGTAAGTATTTGCTGGACGAGACTCAGATGGACTGCAAGGCACATCCACACACTCTCATCCCCGCACGTGCGCGTGCAAGATGTACGTTGTCATACGTGCTCTGCAGAACCTGAACACACAGCGTGTCACCCAGGTTCACACACAGTGTACATTCCAGTGTCCAGGCATGGTAAAACCGTCTTCTGGGGTGTCCACATAGTCATAAGTAGCAGATGCATGTATATTATATACTTATCTTCTAAAGATCAACTTTTGAAATTGAAAAAGTTTTATCTCAATACAGTTAAATCTCAGAAACATAGTGCAGGGTTAAAAAAGGTGAGTTGCAAAAGAGTACATACAGTAGGATACTAAATAAACAAACAAATACTAGTTAAAATTTTTTTCACTATGAAAATGCTTTAATAGTGGTTTTTTTTTATCATGAAAATAGTTACATTAATTTTAAGCACATGCAAAAACAGTTCTAGATGTTAAGTCAAGTTTAGAAGTGCATGAGAATGGTTAATGCCAAATTCAGGGTGCTGGTTACTTCTGGGGAAGGAAGGAGACCAAAGAGGGAGGGAAGGACCAATCAACCATATTTGTGATCTTTTATTTCTTAAGTTAGGTGTGGATACATGGCTGTTGTGTTGTATTATTCTATTTTATTTTTAATGACTGAAATATTTAATAAGACAAGTAATACATGCTCCTGGTTAAGACATTTCAACTATACCAAAAGCTACAGGATGACAGCAAGTTTCTCCTCCACCACCACTTCTAGGTCCCCAGCCTGTCTCCCCAGAGGTGATCACTCTTTTCCCAGATTTTTCTGCACCCTTTCAGGAAAATCCTCCTCCTACTTATATATGTTCTTCCCTTAAAAAATACAGAATGGAAAATACCATTCACTCTGCTGTGCATTTTGCTTTTTAAAAGTTAACTATGCCTCTTGTGAGTTGCTTGTGACCTTAGCTGCACTTGACAATCCCTGGAGAGATTCTAAAACGACACCTACATGGCCCCTACCCCAGGCCAATGGTCTTAGAATCTTCGGGGTGGGGCCTGGTGTCCAGAGATTTCCCAGGTCATTGTCACCTACAGCTAGGATGGGGAACAACTGGTTTAGAGTGGGACACTAATTCTGAAGGTTAGAATTGAAAGAGGAGCCCTGAGGGGCTTTCTCTTTGGACAGAGTGGGACCTAGTGATGCATAGCTGTGTGGGAGAGTTTGATAAATGCTCTGGACTCATTGTCGGGCCTACCAATAATATCCTGGGTCTTGACAAATCGCACTGGTTCTAGATGAGAAATGGCATCTTCTCCAGGGCAACTGGAAGCTCCCTCATTGCTAGTCTCCACTCAGAGAGCATCCTCTCTTTCTACTTAAAAAAAAAAAAATTATTTAATTATTTGAGAGAGAGAGAAAAAAAGAGCATGAGGAGGGCAGGTAGGGGCAGAGGGAGAGGGAGAGAGAGAGAAAATCTCAAGCAGACTCCCCGCTGAGCACGGAGCCCAGTCCCACAACCACAAGATCACGACCTGAGCCAAAATCAAGAGTTGGATGCTCAACCCACTGAGCCACCCAGGCGCCCCCTCTCTTTCTCCTTTTTATGTTGAATGTAAAGTTTAGTAAAAATTTAAAAACAATAGCAGACCAAAACGGGGTAGGCTCCCCTACATTTTTTATAGATCTTACCAGGTTGCTCCGGTAATTCTGTACCATTTAACAGTCCCATAGAAGAATAAGTTTGCGTATTTACTGCATTTTGCTCAGCATTAAGTGTTATCACTTCATCTTATTTTTAGGTATTCTCACTTTCTTTTATTTTTGGTAATCAGATGGGTGAAAAACAATATATACTTGTGGTATTGAACGTTTAGTGGATTGCTAATGGGGTTAAGTATTATTTTGTATGATTCTTTGTAGAGACCAAGTTAGTTGAGCTAGGGGATGCAATTATATAAGAAGCTGCTATAGAAGAAACACAATCCCTGAGGGAGGGAGTAAGTAGTATCACAGTGTAAATCTGTGTTTAATGTGTTTTAATTATTATTTGTTTCTCCTCCTTCCTCTTCTTTCCTGCACACAGTTTCCAGATATCCTTCAGCAGACAGCTTCCAAGATAGCCGGGACCGTGCCCCCTCAAGAATTCCTCTGGGTTGTCTTTGACTCTGTTCGGAACAACAGTGAGAAGAGCCCCAGCTCTGCCCCCAGCCCCGGTGAGTGTTTCTGGGGTGTCTCAGCTGGAGCTGAGCATCAGGTGTTTGGCCTGAGTCCCTGGCATCCAGAGGCCTCCTTTGTCCAGGGGATTGGATGCAATGTTTGCAAAGCATCATGGCAAAAAGCCACAGGCCAAAGAATGACCCCTGTAGTAAAGTGATTTGGAATCACATCTTGTACTCCTTACCCAGGCCAGTCCATGGCAACAAACATTTCAAAAGAATTGACTTAAAGGGTGTAAATGGCTGAGTGACAGTGTATTGCAGTGCTGGGGCCAGGCTGTGAACCCTGGGTCTGTTGCTTACTGGCTGTGGGACTTTGGGTAAGCCCTTTAACCTCTCTGTGCCTCTGTGTTCATCCTCTGTAAGATGAGGGGAATGAAAGTCCCGATCTCCTTAGGTTGTTACGAGGGTTAGTGGATTGAAACCTGTAAAGGTCTCCCTCTCCCACGCCCCTTGCTTGTGTTCCCGCTCTCGCTGTGTCTGTCTCTGTCAAATAAATAAATAAAATCTTAAAAAAAAAGAAAAAAGAAACCTGTAAAGGTGTTCACAACAGTGCTGGGCAGTATAGGAAATGCTTCATAGGTGTTAGCTCTTTTTATGATTTTTGTGCACCCACTGAGCACAGACTTGGTGCCAAGCAGGAGGGGACAAGGTTAATCGGACCCAGTCATAATTGTAATAAGAATAGCTGGCAGTCAGTGCTTGCTTGCTTTCTTGCAAAAAATAATTATTGAGCACTGACTGTGTGGACAAAACGGACAAAAATCCCTGTCCTCAGAGGACTTACTTTCAAGGGGCTGGGCTGTGGGGGTGGGTACCCGACAATGAATCACACACACAGTAAATATAAGACATAGTATTTTGGGGGATGGTAAGTGCCAAGAAGGAAAAGAAAGCAAGGCAAGGAAGGGGCCAGGGAGTGGGGGGTGGGAGGTTATAATTTGCAAAGAAAACTGTGGAGGTAGGTTTCACTGAGAAGGGGACGTTTTGGGAAAGCCCCGGGGATCGTGAGCGTGGGCTGCTTGGACATGTGGCGTTGCAGTCTTCCAGGCAAATGGAAGTGTGACAGGAACAGAAAGGAATGGGACATAAGAGGCCAGTGGGACTGGAGTGCACGAGAGACAAGGCCACATAGGGCCTTATAAAGGAAGCCCTAAGGACTTTCTTTGTCTTTGAGTTGGGGTCTCATGGAGGCACCAAGCAAAGAAGTGTCACGATCGGATTTGTGTTTAACTCGGGTGGTCCTCTCTCCGTGCACCCCTGTCCTGTGATGTGGGTGCTGTGCTTGCTTCCCTTTCCTCGACACAGTGAACTGAGGTTCAGAGAGAGATTAAGAGACTTGGCCAAAGTCATGGAGTGAGGAATGGCAGCTCTTGGATCTGTGCCCAGAGCTGGTGGCGATCGCCATTAGCTCCTCCTGCTCTCACAGCCCAGCAGTCACTTGTCACATGGCAGCCCACCTGCTCTGTGCGTGCGGGCACGCGAAAGTAAGACTTGCCACACTCTGGGGAGGACCCTCTGTTAGGACTGCATTGTTGGAGTTTTCTTCCGTGGTTCTGGATATTCATTATTGCTGTGCTTATAGTAATTAATGGCATAGCAGAATTACTAGTTCGTTTCATTTTAGTTAATTTGTGTGTTGATTCATTCAACCAATATTTGCTAAACACCTACTGTGTGCCAGGCAGGGACCACAGCAGGATAAGACCAAGTCCCCGCCACAAGGTATAACCATTTTGTTCCTCTCTAATTCTGTACTATCACTGGATCCTGTTTTCATTGGAAAGTGGGGGTGGAGTTGGGGGAGTCTAGGAAGGATGTGTCTTTTGTGGTAAAGATGTTTGAGGACCACACGGTGCAACCTCAGTCTGGTCCACTTTCGCCTCTTGACTGGAGTCCAGTGAGTTGCCATTGAGAGGCAGTGAAAATGGAGTGGCCACAGGGCTTGGGAATGTTCTGGCTCAGGTGGTGCTGGTGAGTCTGTGAGCCTCAGAGGTGGACGGCTGCTAAGACAGGAAAGCCAGGATTGCTCTCCAGACAAGGAGCCTTGGGGGAACACCTGGGTGGCTCAGTTGGTTTAGCATCTGCCTTTGGCTTGGGTCATGATCCCAGGGTCCTGGGATCGAGCCCCGCATCTGGCTCCCTGATCCGTGGGGAGTCTGCTTCTCCTTCTCACTCTCCCTAGGTGCTTGCTCTCTCTATACATCTCTCTCAAATAAATGAATTAAAAAAAAAAAAAGACAAGGAGCCTTGGGTTTTCTCCCAGGTTGAGCACACTGGGGAGAAATATCCCATTTGTGTGTTGATGATGTTAACTGGTTTGACCAGGTGATGTTCAACTTAGTCAAAGACTGAAATGGATGGGTTTTCTCCTGTTGCAAAGGAAAATGCAACAGGCCCATTTCTCCTCTTTCCCAGAAAGTGGGAAGACCATAGCCTCCATGATGGCAAATCGTTCCTCCTTCCCACACTTAAAGATTCTATTTATTTATTTGAGGGAGAGAGTGCGCGCAAGCACACACACACAAGCATGGGGAGTAGCAGGCAGAGGGAGAAGCAGACTCTCTGGTGAGCAGGGAGCCCAGTGTGGGACTCGATCCCAGGACCCTGAGATCATGACCTGAGCCGAAGGCAGACGCTTGACCCACTGAGCCACCCAGGCATCCCACCCTTACCACACTTAAATAGGACTGTTTCTTCCTCGTAATTCTGGAAGCCTTAACTCTGGGTTGCAAACAAATGTGCGGTGGCAGCTGCTGGCAACAGAACTAATAAAAATAGCTTACAAGTATTGAGTGCTTACTGTATACCTGGCATCGTTCTAAGTGCTTCATATATAATAATACATTTAATCCTTCCAAAAATCTGTTGAGATAATTTTATCCTCATTTTACTGATGAGGGAACTGAGGCAGAGAGGGGTTAAATAGCTTTGGATTTGAATCTGAAGCCAGAACTGTTCACCACCAGCTCCCACTGCCCTCCAGGCGATTAGGAGCCCCACTGTAATGTCACAGAGCTCCTACTGTGTGCATGTGGCTGTGCAAAATTTGGCATTTCGGTGATTTTGTTACCAGATAATTAGCAAGAAGTGGCAGAAGTGGGATTCCAGCTGCTCCCGGCGTCCCTGCTCTCAGTGTCTACGCTATGCTGCCTCTCATGAATAAATCCACCTGGACAAGGAGATTACTCATTTCAATAAAGACTAACATTCCCTGAAGCTCTCTTTCTTCTCTTCCTCCCCATTCTTGAGGTTGCCATGGAGTCATAGCTCCTTCTTCTGGTGACATCTTCAAGTTGGCGGAAGCCAATGCCTGCTGGGCCCCCCAGGACCTGCTCTGCATGGAGGAACAGACGTTCATCAGGAGCGTGGAGCTTCTGGGGGCCGTCAGGGGTTTCAGCCTGCCTCAGCTGATGACCCTAAAGGAGAAGGCATTACAGGTAAAGCCCACCTCAGGGAGGGAGCTTTCAAGAGAGGGAAACCCCAGCATGACGGTCCCAGCACTTCTGTGTGTAGAACCCACCTCAGGGAGTTTTCACGTGCGTTGTGCCATTGTAATTTCTCTGTATCAACTCAGTGCCATAGGTGTGTGCTCCACATCCGAGAAATTTCTAGTTCCTCCTTCTCAGGGCTGTAGCAGAGAACAGAGATGTGTCTTGGCATCTCATGGACACTCAGTAAAAAGTTCTGTGGGTGTTCTGGTCCCTCTGAGACGGTTTCCAGGAATGGTGCCTTTTCTTTCTCCACTTGGAGAATCTCAATTGCTGCTTACAGCAGATTTTCTCAGAATCCATTGCAAATTTGTCTGAAAACGTAGTAGGAAGGAGTAAAACGGAGACTACAAGTCTTTTTCCATCTTTATAAAGTTCCCTTTGAGTGGCTTGTTTCAGCCATTTGGATAGTTGTAGACTATCTGGTTATCCTTGTGGGGTAAAGACATTAAGTTCCTTAAAATTATTTTTATAACTCTTTTTTATATAAATGACCCAAGTTTATTGTAGAAAAGTTGGACAAGTAATAAAAAAGAAAATCCGTCATAATCTTCTACCCAGAGATAAACATTGTTACTGTTTTGGTATAGTCATCTGAAGCTCCCCCAGACTTCTGTGTATGTGTATAAAATGTATTTATATATTTCATGTATACTCGCACATATATGTTAGAAAAAAATAATATCATGCTCACCCACTATTCAATAACTTGCTGTCAACACCCAACGGTATAAATGCATATTTTTCCATATCAGAAATATAAATTTATATCAGCATTTTAAATAGTTATATAATATTTCATATTATGGTTGGTCCTTTTTTTTCTGATCCTTATTTATTTAGCAAATTGGTAGACTTTTAGGTTGCTTATATTTTTTAATGCCTCAAGGTACATATTTTGTACATATTTTGGGGGGCATTTGTCTCTCATTATTTACTTAGGCTAAATTCCCAGAGGTGGATATTTGGGGTCAAAGTGTATAAATATTTTAGAAGCTATTGATATGCATAACCAAATTCCCTTCCAAAAATTATGTACTGATTTATATTCTCAATATCAATAAATGAGAGTATCCTTTACCACATATTTTTTCAACACCATAAATGATCGATCATTCTTTTTATTCCTTACCAATATGATCAGCTAACATGGTATTCTCTGATTGTTGTTAATGTAGAACTTAAAAAATTATGACCAAGATTGAACTTTTTTCCATGTCTGTTTCTTCTTTTGTGAATTTCTTGTTAATCTTTTTTTTCCCCAAAAATCAGTAAAACTTTATTTGCTTCTATTCTTTCACCATTAGCAGAAAACTGGAGAAAGCAAAAATGTTTTGTGCTCACAAAGATAAATGGCCTCTTTAGCCAGTAAAGATCAAAACCTCAAACTACAATAAGGAAGATAAAAGCACCCTCCCTCACATCCCCTGAGTTGTCCTTGTCATCTTAGACAAAACCTTAGTCCACTGGCGAGGGACCCTGTGTGTGGCCAATTCAAGATGAGGGCCAAGAAATCAGACCAATAAATTCTGGTGATAAAAAGTTGTTCTGTTCATGTCTTTTGTGTTTGTGTATATATGTGTGTATATACTGCACGTGTGTGTGTGTGTGTGTGTGTGTGTATACACATACATATATATATACTCACATACATATACACACACACACATATATACACCCATACATATGTATACACCCACGCACATATATACACACATACATGTATATACACACATATACACACATGCACATACATGCACACACACATACACGTATATATGCGCACATGCACACATACATGTGTATATACACGTATATATGCACACGCATACATATGCACACATACACGTATATACACACATGCATGTATATGCACACGCACATACATGCATACACATGCACGTATACACATACACACATACATGTATATACACATAAACACATACACACATGCATGCATATATACACATGCATATATACACATGCATGCACACACACATATACACATGCATATATACACACATACACACATATATACACACATACATATATACGCACATATGCATATATACACACATATGTATACATACACACATACATATACACACATAGCTGTATATATACACACATACATGTATATACACACCCATATATGTACATATATATACACCCATACATAAATACACACACATATATACACAAATACATACATATACACATATACATACGTATATACACACATACAGGTACATACATACATGTATGTATACACAATACACATACACATACATGTATATATACACATATACACATATACATATACACATACATATATATACACACATACACACACATATACACACACACACATATACAGTTGTAGTCCTTTCCTTATTGATTTATAAGAGAACTTCATATATTAAAGAGATTTACCCTATGTCTGTTTAAAATACTGTTAGTAATGGTCAGTCTAATCTGGATTTTTTTTCACTTGAAGGTTTGGGACATGCCTTCTTACTGGAAAGAATACCATATCATCTCCCTGGGGCGCATTGCTCTGGCTCTTAATGAGTGTGAGCTGCAGCAGCTGGATCTCAGCTCCATTGATACCGTGGCTTCCCTAAGCCGGCAGACCGAATGGACCCTGGGACAGGTAAGTAGATGTTGCTTGATCTTTTAAATATTCCATTTCTGTCTTAATTTTGTGTATATTTTCCTTTATGTCCTTGAACATACAGTATTTGTAATAGCTGCTTTAAAATCTTTGCTGCTAATTCCGTCATCAGTTATTTCTGAGTCTGTTTCTATAGACTAAGTTTTCTCTTAGTTTTGGGTTATGTATTTTTATTTTATATGCAAGGCTGGTAATTTTGACTGGCTGGCAATTCACAATGGGTATTGTGAATTTTATATTTTTTGAGTGCTTGATTTAGTTGTACTCCTTCGAAGGGTATTGGGCTTTGTTCCAGCATATATTCATTCATTCATTCATTCATTCATTTATATTTTTTAAATATTTTAAAATTCATTTTATTTATTTTGTTTTTAAAGATTTTATTTATTTATTTGACAGAGAGAGAGACAGCGAGAGCAGGAACACAAGCAGTGGGCGTGGGAGAGGGAGAAGCAGTCTTCCTGCTGAGCAGGGAGCCTGATGTGGGGCTCAATCCCAGGATACTGGGATCATGACCTGAGCCGAAGGCAGACGCTTAACAACTGAGCCACCCAGGTGCCCCTAAACATTTTTTAAATTTAAATTCAATTAATTAGGGATGCCTGGGTGGCTTAGTTGGTTAAGCGTCTGCCTTTGGCTCAGGTCATGATCCCGGGGTCCTGGGATCGAGCCCCACATCAGGCTCCCTGCTCAGCGGAGACCCTGCTTCTTCCTCTGCTTGTGCACATGCTCTCTCTCTGACAAATAAAGAAAATCTTTAAAAATAAATAAATAAGTAAATAAATTCAATTAATTAAAATATAATGTATTATTGGTTTCAGAGGTAGAGGTCAGTGATTCATTAGTCTTATATAATAACAGTGCTCATTACATCACATGCCCTCCTTAATGTCCATCACCCAGTACCCCATCCCTCCAGTGCCCTCCCCTCCAGCAACCCTCAGTTTGTTTCCTATGACTAAGAGTCTCTTATGGTTTGTCTCCCTCTCTGGTTTCATCTTGTTTTATTTTTTCCTCTCTTCCCCTATGATTCTCTGTTTTGTTTCTTAGATTCCACGTTATCAGTGAGATCATATGATAATTGTCTTTCTCTAATTGACTTATTTCGCTTAGCGTAATACTCTCCAGTTCCATCCATGTCATTGCAAATGGCAAGATTTCGATTTTTGATGGCTGAGTAATGTTCCATTGTATATATATACCACATCTTTTTCCATTCATCTGTTGGTGGACATCTGGGCTCTTTCCATAGTTTGCCTATTGTGGACATTGCTGCTATGGACATTGGGGTGGATGTGCCCCTTAGGATTACTACTGGTATACATTTAAATTACTTTCAAATCAGTCTGATCCTTTTGAGGCTTCCTTTTTAAATAATTAATTAATTAATTAATTAAAAAATTTTTAAAGATTTTATTTGAGAGAGAGCAGAGCAAGAGAGAGAGGGAGACTGAGAGAGAGCACTAGTGGGGGTGGAAGGGCAGAGGGAGGAGAAGCAGGCTCCCCGCAGAGCAGGGAGCCCAATGTGGGGCTGGATCCCAGGACCCTGGGACCGTGACCTGAGGCAAAGGCAGGCGCTTCACCGACTGAGCCACCCAGGTGCCCCAAGGCTTCCTTTTGAGGATTATTAAGGTAAGTCCAGAGTGACCTTTATTCTGTAGTTAACTTATCTCCATTATTCAGACATGATTCTACTGGAGACTCTGCCTAATGCGCTGTGTATTTCCAGACCCCTCTTTCTGGCTGGTGGGAATGCGATCTCTTTCCAACTCCATATGAGCTCTGAGAATTGTTCAGCCTATCACTTTCTGATGTGTCTTCCAACTTATGTAGATTTCACTCCTGGTCTGTGTAGCGAGGTCAGTACTCAGCCAGATGGGGGAAGACCTCTCTCTCTTCTGCCAAGTTTCTCTTCTGGTGTTCTCTCTCTCTGAAGTTTTCTACTCTCCAGTACTTCCCCCCACAGATTACAGGTGCCCTGGCCTCTCTGACCTTGGATCTCTATGTTTTCAGCTCAGCTGGACCACTGGGTTTGTTTGGGTTCCCTTTCCTGCTCCTTGGCCTGGAAAATGCTTCTTGGCAGTAAGCAAGAGCAATTTCAGGCTTTCCTTATTTATGTTCCCTCTTTCAGGATCATAGTCCTGTGTTCTCCATTGTCCAGTGTCTGAATATAGTTGTTTCATAGATTTTGTTCAGTGTTCTCATTGCTTAGGAAGTTGGTTTCTGTGTCAGTTAATCCTTCATGCGTTAAAGAAGAAGGTCTCTCCAGAATTTAATTGTTTCAACTGGGAGGGATGTTAACCCACTGTATTGCTAGAAAGGGGAGTCTTACCTCTCTGTGGTATCTTCATGTTCAGGCAACCCTCCCTTAGTGGTCAAATTCAACACCGGCTTTCCATATTATCTACTTAGCATCCCCATAAAGAAAGAGCCCCTCTTGCATGAATTTTTGAAAAAGTCCCAGCATTGACTCCAATTGCGCAGTTGCCCACCCCAAGCAGTCACTGTGATCAGGAGTAGAATATGTTGGTTGGCCAGGCATGCATCAGGGAGTGGGGTCCATCTCAACATGACCCTATGAACTGACAGGGGGAATGGAGGGTGGGAGACTGCATAAGGCCCCCAAAGACATCTGTGCCCCAATCCCTGTGAGCTTTGAAGATGTTCCCTTACGTGGCAAAAGGGATTTTACAGATCTGATTAATTTAAGGATCTTGAGATGGGAGGATTCTCTTGATGAGCCCAGTGTAATCACAAGGGTCCTTAGGAGAAGGAGACGGGAGGCCACAGATCCAGGAGGCCGTGTGACTAGGGACGCAGAAGGACACAGAGAAAGATTTGAAGGCACTCGGCTGCTGATTCTGAAGATGGATGATGTGGCTATAGGCAGCCTCTGGAAGCTAGAAAAGGCAAGGAAATAAATTCTCTCTAGAACCTCCAGAAGGAACAACCTCCAGAGGAAACAAATACGGGGTAGTTCACCCAAGGAGAAGCATGGTGTTCTCAAACAAAGGGAGGATGGGTGCTGGGCAGGCAAAACCAATGGATGTCCCCCAGTCTCATGAGCTTTTTGGAGTCAGTATGGCCATGTCCCATAACTCTGGCCCCATTCAAACACAACACAATGTGAATTGCACCCCACCCCCAACCCCGGAGCTGGGCAGCATGAAGACCCTGGCCGTGAGGATTATGCGAGTCAATACATGTGAAACATTTTGAACAATGCCTGGCACATAGAATTCAGTAAAAATTAATTGTTTTCATTGTTGTGGCTGCTGATGCCACCATCATCACCACCACCACACTTGCTCTCTTTGGCATCTCACCTCATTTGCAAGACGGTCTAAACCCAGCAATCTGGGGTTTCTTCCATCCTGACACTCTATAAAGACTGATTTTGACTGTTTGAGAAGTGCCACATCACCCTTCAGATATTAAAATATTTACAGTCTGGGAGAAAACAGAAAAATATATCCAACTTAGAAACTAGAGAATTTCCCTTTGCACCGATTTTAATTCACACGGATGCCAGTGAGATTTATCAATATGTTTGAAGACGATATGAAAACCTAATATTTGCATATATCATTTGCAGTCAGTTCCTCAACTTTCGCTCCCAAACCCTTAAATGCATGTTTCTAGATTAATAGTCAGACCTGGTGGAACTACATTAACAGAGTTCAGTTTAAAAACCAATTTAAGAGGAGAAAAAAACTATTAGAGAAGCCAGAGGGATGAACAGAGAGATTGAAATCTTACAGCTATTCATTTTTCAGAGGGTTAATATTGCCTAAAAATGTTAGTATTAATTGTCTTGGAATCATTACAGATACACTGGTCCAGTCATTCAAGTAAATATATTTTGGCTTATCACCTTGCAGGCTGAGCTTGCATTTTCCAGGTTCCAGTGGCAAGGACAATTTAATACCGCATCTTCAAAGTAATTTTATTTGAATCGTATTTTCGCACTTTCATTTTAAAATGGGCACGCCTGATAGTTGGGGAGCACAAATTGTTATGAGTCAACTAGTGACACCTGATTGTGAAGCCTTAATAGGAAAAGTTCAAAAGCGACCTCAAATCTCTCTCTTCTCTTCATACCCAAACATCTTCACTAAGAGTACAAGCTCTGGAGTCGGAATGCCTGGGTTTTAATCTTAGTTATTTGCCTGCTGTGTAGCCAATGGGGCTTAGTAACTTTACCTCTCTGGGCCTCAGCTTCCTCATCTGTGAGAATGAGAATAATATTAATACTTCACAGGGTTGAGGCGCCTGGGTGGCTCAGCTGGTTGAGCATCTGCCTTCGGCTCGGGTCATGATCCCAGGGTCCTGGGATTGAGCCCCGCATTGGGCTCCTTGCTCAGCGGGAAGCCTGCTTCTCCCTCTGCCTCTCCCCCTGGTTGTGCTCTCTCTTTCTCTCTGACAAATAAGTAAAATCTTTTTTTTTTTTTTGAGGATGATTTCTTTTAAGATTTTAGTTTTGTGAGAGAGAGAGAGAGTGAGCATGAGCATGAGCATGAGAGGGAGAAGCAGACTCCCCAGGGAGCAGAGAGCCCAATGCAGGACTCAATCCCAGGATCCTGGGATCACGACCTGAGCCAAAGGCAGACACTTAAGCGACTGAGCCACCCAGGTGCCCCAAATAAATAAAATCTTTAAAAAAAGTACTTCACAGGGTAGTTGTGAGGGCTAGATGAGATGGTATATGTAAAGTGCTCCCCATGCAAACATTCGGTAAATATTAGCTATTATTATTTTGGACGTACATTCCCATTCAGAGACATTTAAGTCTGAGTGTGATATTACCAAAACTCCCCTATGGAACCTGCGAGTTTTATAATCACAATCTCCCTGAAGCCAATCCATCATGTGAAAGCAGCAATCTGATGCCACTTCAAAAGAGCATATATTGCCTATAACTCTATAGATCACTCACTCAGATATTCATTAATTCATTTAAAAAGTCCTTATCGGACTGAACTGTGTGCCAGGCATCATGCCAAGTGGTAGGGGTACATTGGTGAACTAGCTGGATACATTGTGTGTCTCTGGGGATTCTACTTGGTGATACAAGACAAAAAAACTGAGCACAGTGAAAAATGCCTTAAAATTGTGATAATTGATAACAGAAAATGGGCAAAGTGTTCAGGGAAATAGGGAGGGAGGCTGTTTGAGGTCGGGGAATCAGGCAGTCTTCTCTGGTGAGGTAGCATTTAGACAGACCTGGGGGATAGGGAGGCAACAGACATGAAAAGTGGAAACCCAGTGCAACATTTCCCAATCTTTGCCAACACTTCCTCTCAACACTGTAATGATTCTTACTGTGTGATGGCATGAACCTCTGGTAAAATGAGGTGGGAAGACTCACTGGATCCCTGTGACCCTCACTCCCACTCAGATGTTTGTCCTTGGATGTCTCCTCCCCATCTTTGCCTTGTGAGCTCTTGTCCTCTTTTGCACCTGCCCCTATGAGCACTGAGGGATCCAGACTTTATTATACAGTTCACCTCCAAAGGATTGACTTGAATCCTTCCTCGGGTCCAACATAGGTAGTTCAAATGAATCAGGGTTCATTTCGTTACAGGTGGCAGGAAAAACAACTCAAAGTGCCTTGACCAGGCAAAGAAATTTATTGGCTCCCATAACTGAAAAGTTCAAGTGTAGAGTTCAGGTGTGGCTGGATCCAGATCTTCAACACTATGGTCAGGCATCTATCTGTCACCATTTTGACACTGCTTTCCTTTGTGTTGGCTTCAGTCAGAGGCAGGCTCTTTGCAGGCAGTGAATTCTAGCAGATCCAGGTGTTTATCCTTCCAAGGCCCAGTCCAGAGTAAAGAATGTTCTCCTTCCAGATAAAGAAGGCTGTCTTACTTCCCTATTTCAATTAGGACATCCCTAATTATTCCAGTCAAAGTCCTGGCTGGTTTTCACTGGATCACAGGCCCATCTAGAACACATCATGGCAGCCAGGCTAAGAGATGACTTGACTAGTCAGGACTGGGCCATAGCATCCCCCCTGGAACTCAGAAGGCAGTTAGCTCCACCTGAACCACGTGAAGTAAGAGTGGGAGGGGTACCTCTCCAGGGAAAGTCATGAACAATGAATGGCTACTGTGCAAGAATTTCAGGGACCCTATACAGCAACCCCCTTAAAGCTCACTGAAGAGATCCCTCTGTGGTTTTCAATACCAAAACATTTGTTATACTATTCTCTGGAATTGAAGAGAGAGGGATAAACCTATTAAAGTCGGACTTTAGAGAAAGAAAAATTAACTGTGGTTGAGATCGTGAGGGAAGACTTCATAAAGAAAGTGACATTTGACTTGAACCCCCGAAATAAAAAGATGGTTGGATTTTATTTTATTTTTTTGTAAAGATTTTATTTATTTATTTGACACAGAGACACAGGGGGAGTGGGAGAGGGAGAAGCAGGCTTCCCGCAGAGCTGGGAGCGCGCGGGGCTCCATCCCAGGGCTCTGGGATCATGACCTGAGCTGAAGGCAAATGCTTAACAACTGAGCCACCCAGGCGCCCCGAAGGTTGGATTTTAACATTTGGGAAGGCAGGACGCGCATTAAAGATGGAGGGACTGATTTGAGCAAAGGCAAAAAAGCAGACTATTAAAAGGTTTTGTCAGAAAGTTCTGGAGACTCAGGGTGCCTGGGTGGCTCAGCTGGTTAAGCATCTGCCTTCAGCTCAGGTCATGATCCTTGGGTCCTGGGATCAAGTCCCACCTCAGGCTCCCTACTCAGTGGGGAGCCTGCTTCTCCTGCTCCCTCTGCTGGCCACCCCCCGCCCCCCGCCTGTGCTCTCTGGCTCTCTCTCTATGTCAAATAAGTAAGTAAAATCTTTAAAAAAAGAAGTTCTGGAAACATGATGGAGAAGTTTGGATCCTGATGCAGGAGAACTCAAATGAGCAAACTATCTGAAGGTCATGAGTGACTGAAGAAAATAAGCTAGCAGACACAGACATAGGATACAGTTCCTTTAGTGCTGGTGAAGGGTACAAGAGTTTCACTGCCAAAACACACCTCTGTGGATGAGGGGACATACTCACTAGAAGCAGCACCTTAGGGACATGAACCTGGAGGCAGTGGCTAGGATGGTTTGGAATGGGGGGTGCGTCCAGAGGAGTAAATCGGGGATTGGTTGGTAGGCTACTGCTGTAGCTCAGTTATCCCCTCAGGCCTTGGGGTTTTCATCATCCCTGGATAGTTCCTCTTTTATCCTTCCTTATTTTTCTAGGCTAAATCTATTCTGCAAGGGTTCCTGGAGGATTCAGGCTACAGTATCCAGGATCTGAAGAGCTTCCACTTAGTAGGACTTGGTACAGCCCTGTGTACTATGAACGTCACCGAAATCTCACTCATAAAGATCTCAGAATTCAGGTATCCAAACCAGTAGTGTTCAAAATGGCAAATGATTGATTGGCCAGTTCATTCATTCAGCAAGATGTCTTTTGCTTCCTGATGCCTTGCCCCCTTTCTGGGTTAAAATGAGGAGTGGAATCAGCTGGATCCTTTCTGGATGCTGAGCCTACCTACCTTCTGCACACCTGTCGTGTCTGGAGAGTCTCCCAGGCTTGCACTGTATCCTTCCCTCTTAACCAGGGTGGTGGTGGCCAGAATCGGGACCCTGCTCTGTAGCACCCATGTCTTGGCCGAGTTTAAGAGGAAGGCAGAAGTTGTATTTGGGCATCCCACCAAATGGTCCAGCTCTGTCCTGCAGGAACTTGGGACTATTGCAGGTAAGGCACCTCGAGCATGCCTCCTCTCCCTTTCCAACCTGAAATCTGGAGACAAAAGCAAAAAAAAAAAAAAAAAAATACTAATAATAACAATAACAATAAAAGAATCCTTGGCTGTACGTAGTGAACATCTGTAAAGTTATAGTAGAATCTAGATTCATGACTTGAGGTTGCAGAGGGGGGTCTACAAATTTGCTCTTTAAACAAGCTCTCTTTGTGGTTCTTGTGTACACTAAAGTGGTTTAGGATGTGATTTAATTGACTTCTAAATAGTTTTATACACAATCTGAAATTGCATAAAGTGAAGCTCCTTCTGGGCCTACTTTTCATTGTAGGAGACCAATCAGGGCTGATGTGACCCAATTTTTCTTTTTCTTTTTTTTTTTTTATCAGAGTTGATTAAGGAACTTGATTCTCCAGTGTGATTTTCAAGGCTTTTTGTAAGGAATGACGCTTGCCTAGAACACACAGATCTGTACATTATGTAGCACCATTAATAAAATAAGTGGAGTTCCGATGTCTTGAACTAAACCCTTGTGATGCCTTTTTCTCCCCAGCTGGATTAACGAAGGAAGAGCTACAAATGCTGGACAAGGATTTGATGCCGTATTTCCAGCCATCAGCAATCAAATGCCTTCCTGATGAGATATTCAAAGTAGGTACTCAGTTCTTCAAGGAGAATAGGAGCTTGACTCCATTTCAAATCAGAGACAGATGGCAGGCCTTGGATTCTAGGGGCTTGCAACCAGATTTCTGCTGATAGGGCCAGAGGAGAGGTGTATGCCAACAATGAATGGGTCACAAGATAATTTTAGGTTTAAACACATTTTTTCCTTAAAATTTTATGTTTAATTTGTATTTATTTTTATGGTTGGCCTCTCTTCATAGCAAGGTATTGATTTTCTATTTATGATGGTATGACAGAGTCATATTTCTTTGTCTAGAACCCTTGGGAACAGATACATTTCAGAATTCAGAATTTTCCAGATTTTAAAAAGATAACTCTGTGAAACTCCAGTATGTAATTTAACACCCTCAGCAGTGTCTGAGGAAGCACCTTATACATTAATGTTTCTGCGAAGAAGTCAGTGATGCCACACTAATTGGAATAAATAGAGACTATAAATGGCCTTACATCAATTCAAGGTTTTGCAGGCAAATAAGTTTGTCTTAAACTTTGGGAAAAACATTCAGTTCTGAGATTTTTTTGGACTTCAGAATGGCCGATGAGGAATTATGACCTGTATAACATTTCCTTTTTAAATTGATTGAAGTAAACATATTTTAGTTGATTTAAAGAAAAGTATTGAGAAAACCTCAACAGGACAGATGAGAAATGGCTATAGACGAAATTGAGGAGGTGGCATTGGATCAGCTGATGTTAGGGAAACAGGGTAGGCAGGGCCTTGTGTCCCCATACGAGCTTAGGGGAGTGTTTGGTGGGGACTGCAGTCTGCTCTGATAAGGAGTGGCCCTGGTGTTCTCACTTGCTGGGTAACTTGGAAATAAATTCTATTCACCACCACTGTGGAAGACACACAAATGAGGTTGGACAGACGCCCGTGATGCCACATCACTGGTTCATTTCAAGATGGATAGCCCACCTTGAACGACTTCACAACACAGGACAGTTTCCAGCACAGAGTAGGTGAAATAGCTGTTTGGGGGGAAATAAATAGTAGTCCTGAAGGCTTCAGAGCTGCCCTTCTGGGGGTTTCTGCAGGGCAGAGGTGGCTTGGTTCTGGATGCTGGCATGTTGCTGAGCACTTTCCCTTGGTTTTGTTTGGAGTGCACTTTGTGGTTGTTTCCTTGTTCAGGGATTTGTCTTTTTCAGAAATTTCTAGGTGCACCTGGGGACGCACTGGTGAAAAGGTATAACCTAGCGCTTCAGGGCTTTAGGAGTAACATAAGACAGTGCAGTGGCCTGTGGCCTGGGTAGAGTCCAAGGTGAATAAACTTAGCCCTGAATGGGGAAGCTGCTTCTCATCTCTGGCACATCAGCGCAGTGTGACAATGTGGGCCCAGTATTGCTGGATCTTCCTTTTATTTTTTTATTATTATTTTATTTACGATTCCAGAGGTCTCCATTTTCATGTGAAACCTGCTGATAATCAAATGTTGGCAACCACTTCGAATTTATTTTTTTTAAAGCACAGTCCAGTGGGCCTAGAGATTCCGTCTGGCTGGTGGGTTGCAAGTCCGCCATGTTGGAAAAAATAGATAATTTATAGAATACGGACTGTGTTAACGGTAGATGGAAGGTGTAAGCCAGAAGAGTACCTGTGTTGTGTGTGTGTTGGGGGGGGCGGGGAGAGGTGATGCTGACCTTGCATGACAGGTTAGCTAGGTTGGAGGGAGGAATAGCGCTCCAGGCAGAAGGAAGTACATAGCAGAGGTGCTGCCCCCTGGGGGCTGCAAATACGGGTGCTCATTCTTCTGTAGCGAAGAGTGCCAATGGGAGGCAACTGGACAGGTGGGCTTGGCCCAAAGCTTGAGGGCCCCATTGCCACATTCAGGAACTGGAACTGTGTCCTGGAGGTGGGGGCAGGGAAGGGTTCTAAGCAGGGGAAGCATCTCCCTAGACAGGGAATAAGAAGAGGGTGAAGGAGGAAATAAAAAATATAACCCCTTTCCCAGAATCTTTGGGGCCCTTAGAAAGTAAGCAGCATGATTTTAGATGCCTCTCTACAAATTCAGAATCCTGCCATCTCATCTGCCATCCCATCTCATTCCAGACCCTCTGGAACTAGCCACCAAGTCCTCTGAGCTAGAAGCAGCTTCAGTCAACATCTTGTTCAGGGTCCTCAAAGACATAAGTGTACTTGGCAGAAGTTCCCACTTGCAGTGGCCATGGCAGACGTCACTAATAGATTACCACATCTTTCCACCACCTAGCCGTCGCAGGGCTCACCCACAGGGTGCGCAGGCAGTCATGCCAGAGGATCAGAATCCACACGGGAGAGGAGTTCTTGGCGCCATCCCACATCTAGTCCAAAAGCCCAGAGAGGCTGTGAAATTTGCTCGAGGTCACACAGCTAGTATGTGGCAGAGCTGGGACACAGATTCAGATCTTTGGCCTTAGGCTTGTGTTTTCTCCTCTATGCCAGGGTTTCTCAGGTGGGGGACTTGAAACCTGGGGGAAGCACCTCGCGCTGAATTAAACAACATTAAGTCACACAGTGAGAAAATCATGACTTTCTTTCCAACTCTCCTTTGATGCTGATTACTTCAATGAGGAGGTCTCAGTTTGGAGCTGAAGTGTCTTTAACCCTCTATAACACTTCAAGTCTCCTCTTCTTGATTATTTTTTAAGAGGCCTTGGGTTCAGACATTGTTGGCCAACAAAGCCCGCTCAAATTCAATAATGTTCATTTCTTTTGGCTTATTGTTAATGATTACTGATGGCAAGTCACTTTGGTCTTCCATTTTTGGAAATTTCCACCTAAAATTTTCCATTTAAAAAATAAATGTATTCTAGTAGTAAAAAGAGCGATGTGATTTTAAGGAAAAATCTCAAGAAGAGCATAAATGGTACATGGGTATGGCAAAGTTGTGCGGGCCCTGGGCGGATGACCGAGGTTTGGGAAGGCCGCGGAGGGCCCGCCCCCGAGGGCCTCCCCCTGAGGGCGCTGTCCCCTTTCTCCGCTGCAGGAGCTGTCCATGGAGCAGATCGCCTCGTTGGGCCCCGAGAACGCCGCGGCGGTGACCCCAGCTCAGCGCCGGCAGCTCAGCATGTTGCAGCTGCAGAGCCTCCAGCGGGCGCTAGATGGCGCCAACACTCGCTCCTGGCTGGACACGCCCCCAAGCGCCAGTCCCACCTGGACCCCCTCCTCTGGTTCTCCTCCTGGTGAGCGGGACAACCCTCTGCCCGGGCCCCCACCCCTAGCCCCCTTCCCTGTCCCTGAGTACCGCCCTGCCCGGCCTTGGGCGGGGAGGTTCCTAAAGATTCAGAACGGGGTCTCACAGTCTTCGGAGACTGCATTTAGAGAAAAATCCAAAGTCCCAACCAAGCGTATGTAAATGACGCTCAACTCTGGCTGTGCTTTCAAGTCACCTGGGGGAACTTGTAAAACAGCCGGTTTCGTGGACCCCACCCAAACTCGTTGAATCAGATCCTCTCGGGGCTAAATGCATTTCAGCGGTTCCCTTGCATCCTACTTCCTTCTCACTGACCAGTATTAATTAATAAATTCAACTGGTATATATTGGGCACCTACTATATGTCAGGCCTGCAGCAGGAGCTGGGAGTACAGAGGTGAGAAGACAGGTAAGGCTGTCTTGTAAATGAACAAGGTGATTTCACATCTGGGAAGACCGGGGAAGAAAGGAGGCAGAAGGAGGTGATGGTGACTAGGGCCGAGCTAGGATAAGAGGGTTGGTCCTCTCTTCCTTACCCCCGTCACTTCTTTGTGACCCCTTCTATCATTAGTGAGCACCATCTTTGGACGAGCCGTGGTGTTGGGCTCTGGGGAGACAGCAGTGACCAAGGCAGATGTGTCCTTGGTGCTCGCTAAGCTCTCAGTGCAGCATGGGGGTGAGGGAAGGCATACCTAGCCCGGCGACCATGAGGCAGTATGACAGGCGCTGTGACAGGGAACACATGGGCGAGACAGCTGACCTAGGCTTGGGGGTTCAGGGAGCGGCCATGGAAACTTCCCAAAGACGGTAATGTCTAGACTGCAGCCCAGGTTGAGGAGAATATGGACTCAGCCCCATGGGGCTGAGTGTCCCAGGTAGAGAGAGCAGCAAATACCCAGTGAGCAAAAAGAACTTGGTGCTCAAAACCTCCACTCTACCTTCTCCTGACGTGCGTATCTCCCTCCGTCTGCCCCAGCCTTCCCTTGGGGTTGGAGAACAGGGGAATTCCCAATTTGTGCAGCCACGAGTGGCCAGAGGTGGCACCTTTGATTTACTATTATTGTTATTTTTTTTAAAGATTTATTTATTTGAGTTGGGGGGAGAGGGGCAGAGGGAGAGGGAGAGAATCCCAAGCTGACTCCCCACTGAGCTTGGAGCCCAATGCAGGGTTCAATTCCATGACCCTGAGATCATGACCTGAGCTGAAATCAAAGAGTCAGATGCTTAACTGACTTAGCCACCCAGACGCCCCTGATTTACTATTATTATTTTAAAAACTTTTCACTGAAGTATAATATGCATTTAAATTTTTTGTTTTAGAGAGAGCTGAGTGGAGGTGGGGAGTGGGAGGGAGGGGCCAAGGGGGAGAGAGAGAGAATCTTAAGCAGGCTCCACACCCAGTGCAGAACCTGATGCGGGGCTCAATCTCATGGCCCTGCAATCATGACATGAGTTGCCATCAAGAGTTGGATACCTGGGACGCCTGGGTGGCTCATTTGGTTAAGCGTCTGCCTTCGGCTCAGGTCATGATCCCAGGGTCCTGGGATCGAGCCCCGCATCAGGCTCCCTGCTCAGCGGAAAGCCTGCTTCTCCCTCTCCCACTCCTACTGCTTGTGTTCCCTCTCTCGCTGTCTCCCTCTCTCTGTCAAATAAATAAATAAAATCTTTAAAAAAAAGAGAGAGAGTTGGACACCTAACTAACTGAGCCACCCAGGTGCCCCCATTTAAAAATTATTTTTAAATATTGTGTTTTGTGTGTATTATATAACACAAGAGAATGCGCAAGATTCAAACTATGTAAGGGCTGGAAAGGAATGCAGTGTGATGTCTCCGTCTGTCTGTCCCCTGTCCCCTCGTCACCCATTCCTTCCCCAGAGGCAAGTAATGTTACCAGCTTCTTGTGTATTTGTCCAGGGATAGTCTATACCTATCCATAGATTATCTCTGCACTTTTATAAAAAGGATGTTATACCCTTTGTTCTGCACCTTGCATATCTCATCTAACAATATATTTTGGAGACAGTTCTGTATCTGTACATAGTAGCCTTGCAATTGTTGGTTTTCTGGCTACACCATAAGTGTATTTAACCAGATGTCTACAGAAGGATTTTTACGTTTTTGTTTGTTTGTTTGTTTGTTTGTTTTTTAACTATTACAAACAAGGCTTCAGGGGATAACCTCTTACCATTTGCATCTGTTTGAGTATATCTGCAGGATAAAATCTTCAAAGTGGGATTGCTGGGTTAGAGGGTGCATGCATTTGTAATTTTGTTGGATATCACCAAATCCCCTGTAGAGAGGCAGGACCAGTTTTCCCTTGAACCAGCAGTGTCAGAAAGTGGTGTCCCTGTAGGACCCCGGATGCCTTCTCCTTCCCTTCACTCCACAGGCCCTTCCTATCGGTGAGGCCCTTAATCTCTTGTTTCCTAAACTTACTTCATTATCAGGATCACCTGGGAGGAATCTTTCAAATACAGATTCCTGGGGCCTCATCCCAAGCTTGCTCAATCACAATCTCCAGGGGAGGATCCTGGAATTTGCATTTTTTTCTAAGATTTTATTTATTTGAGAGAGCGAGAGCGCCTGTGAGTGGGAGAGAGCATGAGCAGGGGCAGGAGGGAGGGGCAGAGGGAAAGGGAGAAGCAGAGTCCCCACTGAGCAGGGAGCCCAAAGTGGGCTCGATGCTAGGACTCCGAGATCATGACCTGAGCCAGCCAAGCGCCCCCTGGAATTTGCATTTTTAACAATCTCCCCAGTGACTCTTATGATTAAGGCAGCTCTGGTAAAAGCTGATTCACACGATGTCATTTAATTTTTACTCCCCTGTGGCAGCCCCCTTCCACGCCCCCTGCTTTGGGGTCATTATTCCCGTGTCTGAGAAGAGCAAACAGCATTCTGGGAGATCAAGGGAGTGGTCCAGAAGGAGACCCAGGGAGCTGGGGATGCTGTGTCTGCCCTCCGAGGGCTGCTGAGACCTCGTGTGCACTCCTGTCTCCTTCTAGGAGGCCCTGTCACCTGGGGTCCTTGGCTTGGCTGTCCTCTGCTGGTTCTCCTGCACAAGACCATGTGGTGAGCGGCGCGTGCACATGGCCCTTCAGTGCCCAAGCAGTGGGCCCCGGCGTGTGGAAACAGAGGCACTGCAGACTGTGAGACCCCCTACCCCCACCCACAGCCTCCACTGGGGCAGGGAGTCCCCAGGACCTGGAAATTTAAAAGGCACTGAAAGGAAGAATAATTATTAAAAATGATCCTAAAAAGTTCTTAAGCTGGCCTGTATCCTCAGCAGAGAGCCATTCTCTGCCCTGTTTCAGCCTCTCTTGCTTTCTAGCTTGGGGACAGAGAAACTGTGGGGAGGGAAGGGTGTTTTCTGTCAACAGCATGAGGACAATATGTACAAGTCACTGCCCTCCCTCCAGAGAGAGATGTCAGGGGGTGGCAGGTGTTGGCAAAGGCACCATTTTAGCCGGGGTCTGATCTGGCTTCTTCTCTGGCTTAACGTCCCTCCCTTGGAGCTATAGGCTGCATTGGATTTCTCCTTCTTAGATATTTAGTAGAGCTGAAATAAATGAATCCCTCAACAGAAGCCAATATTCCTGCCTGATTGCTGGGTCTAATTGATGTTCGGTGGGTCTTGCATTGCCTGGAAATTAAAACATTTAACACGGCTCAACATTAAATCAATTTTTAAATACATTTTCCAGATGCCTTCCATTTCTTGGGAGTCAGCTGAATGAATGGTCGTGGAGTTATCAGTTAAGCTTTCAAAAAATTCCTTTTTTGACGAAATTGGTGGCTCTTCTGGGTTTAAGTTGTTCTGGGCTTTGGGGATGTGTTGAAATAAAAGAAAATACACATTGTAAGTCAGTTACCCATGTGATTATTGCCCAGCAGAGGAAAGTCAGCCCACTGGCCCAATCCTTTTGGAGGCTGGGAGGGATGGAGTTCCTTCTGGAAATCTGCAGGATGCTCTTTGCCTTCAGCTCAGGAAAGGGGGACGGAAGTGTACTTTGCCACCTCCCAGGCTGTTACACCGTCTCAAAAACAAAAACCAGAGTTGTTTCTCGTGACTTCCCTTAGGTAGCAAGTTAGGCATCCTGGGCACTTGTGTTCTGCCACCAGCATACCCTGAGTTCTCTTCCTGGTCACATGTCCACAATAGACATCTAGATAAGACGAAAAGCCTGCATGAAATCCCAAACATCTCTGGCATTCCATAAGAGGTGGGAGGATTTTAAAAAGCAGCATGGGTAGGTGTTATAGAGACTGGTGTATTTTCAGATGTCACATGCAGTTATTCTAGAACATCAAAATACTGGCATATGGAAGGTGTGGCCCCGCAGGTGCTATGTAGGGTCTGACTTGGTTCTTTGTTAATGTTGGCGGGGAAGTGGCAGCTCATGTTGCTTCTCAATCACAGGTCATTGATCTTGTTACTGACAGCACCAGCCGCCCAGTTTAGCTGGGCCAGACTGGCTGATCAGAGACGGGGGTTGCATGAGAATGGGTCTGTGCGGGTTCTGATCGGGTCCAAGCAGACTTGGATCCAGCTCAGTTCCCACTTTTTCCTTTGGCCTTGGATTTTCCTGGGGAACATCAATAAAGACAACTTCCCTTTGAGTCAGACTTCATGCTGCCAATGTCATGGAGTTTTGTGCCTCACCTTTCCCTTCTTCTTCTTCTTCTTCTTTTTAAATATTTATTGACTTATTTTAGAGAGGGGGGAGAGAGCATGAGTGTGCATTCGAGCAGGGGGAGGGGCAGAAGGAGAGGGAGAGAGAATCCTCAAGCAGACTCCCTACTGAGCATGGGGCCCGACATGGGGCTCGATATGGGGCTCGACATGGGGCTCGATCCCAGGACCCTGAGATCATGACCTGAGCCAAAATCAAGAGTAGGCTGCTTAACCAGTTGAGCCACTCAGGTGCATCACATCACCTTCCCTTCTGATCTTTTGGTTTTGATTGAATTCCTGGACCCTCATCCCATGTTGGATGACAGAAGTGACTCCCAGAGGGCCAGCTCTGTATCAGGCCCTGCTCTGAGGGCTCTGCCTGTATCCTCGCTCACTTTGTTGTCATCACAACTCTGCCAGGTGGATGTAGGATTCCCGTTTTCCAGATGAGGGGACTGAGTCCGAGAGGTTAAGGAACTCTAGTCGAAGGCCTCTTGGATAATGAGGATTTGTATCTTGACTTTTTACCTTGCACTATGCTGCCTTCTGGATGAGTATCTTTTAACTTCTTCAGTAAGTCAGATCAGAGAGAGATTCTGTAAATCCCTTCACATCCTCCTCTGGCGGGAGGCCAGCTTGCCTCATAGCACATATAATTGGTGATTGCCTCAGGCAGGAAGACAAACCCAGTTTATGCCCTGCAGGACCCCTGGGGTCTCAGGTTGAGATGCGCAGTCCTTTGCATGCAGGGAAGCAGCAGGTCACTCTGGCAGGTGCTGCTTCCGTTCATCTTTCAATGTCAACCCTGCCGTTGGATTCCCAGCCTCCATCTTCTACAACTTATAACTCTCCTCCCCTCCCCCATGCAGGGATCATAGTCACTCACTCCCGTGCAGGTCACAGGGTGCTGGCCATGGTCCTGACTGCCTGTACCATACTGGGTATCACATATTTGACCATCATGCCAGTGAGATCCTTTCGTGGAACCCCCACCTTCAGGCCCACTGCAGACGCTGAGCCTGGCTTGATGGGGGCTGGAAGTGTTCCTGTAACTTCAGTATGCCATCCAGTGGGACCTAGAATTACATTGTTCTCTCTAGTCCTGGTGCCCCCGGAGTCACCACAGCTGCTGGGGATAGGCTGCACGGCCAAGGAGAGGTGGCTGTGTCTTGGGGTATGTGTGTGTGTATGTGTGTACCTGGTTTTGCTAAAGAAATGCTGTCATGATGGAGAGTGACAACACAGCAAAGAAGTTAATATTAAGTATTTGATATTTCTTTGTCCTTAAAAGTTTGCTGCCCATTCTTTCCTTTAAAAACATCTATATTGCTTCCCTGGAAAACATATATGTATAAAAATTTTTTTAAATAGTAGAAGTAAAATTAATACACTGCAGAATTGCCAGGCCACACAGTGACAGGTGGGACATCTCCAAAGTGTGTCTTGGAGTGAGTGCCCACTCTATAAATCCATCTGAGGTGTCCAGTGACTCCTAGGATTTTCACTCACCTTAGGGGATTCATTTTATACTTCTCCGCTTTTACTGTCTCAGTCACTGATTGTTTCTGAAAGGGATATGGGCTTGTTTGACCTTTGGACAGATATCTGCAACTTGCTTGCCTTTCTAGTCTTCCCCTCCATCTGGCCTTTGATAAGTCAGACCAGATATATGCTGATGGGAACTGGAAGGAGGGGCCACCCTTAGAAGAAGACTGAAGAATTGCCATCAGCCTCTGAAATCCTCTGGAACGCTCCTGTGTGTGGTGGCCTGAATGACTGACCCCAATTCCTTTGATTACTCCCTTGATTAGGCTTGTACATCCAAGCCTTTGCCATGTGATTTTGTCATGCATCTCAACACTGCTTACTTTGGGCTTTGGAAGATGAGCAGAAGTGATAGATTCCACCAACAGCCATCATAAATGGGCTCGCATGATTTAGCCTGACCTGTTAGTGGTTGCTTCTCCATGTGAGGCAACATGTAGATGAGAAGACATATGGAACAGACATGAACCCAACCTTGCATGCAGGGAAGCAGCAGGTCACACTGGCAGGTGCTACTCCAGTTCACCTTTCAATGTTAACCCTGCTGTTGGATTCCATACCCAGCAGAGTCAGAACCAACCTGAATACTCACGAGCAAGAAATAAATACTTGTTATGGGAAGCCATTGAGACTTTGGGGTTATTTGTTACTGCAGCCAAAGCTGACTTACACACCATGTCTTCAACATGCCCTCCTCAGACAGTGCTGGTTCTCTACTGTGGATTGGAAGATGATACACTTTACCCCAGATCACACTGACCGAACAGGAAAGGACTGATTCCAGAAGAGTTCGGTTACCAAACTGTGTTGGACAGAATTCTAAGATGGCCCTAAGGTCCTTGGTGTGCATATCCTGTGTAATCTCCTCCCCTTGAATACAGGCAGAACCCGTGGGTGTGATGCAGTGTCACTCCTCAGACTAATTTTTATTAATCTGTTGGCTTAATCAAAAGGGAGATCATCATGGGGGGGCTGACGTAACCAGGTGCACCATTAAAAGGAACTAGGCCCTTCCTGAAGTCAGAGGTATTCAGCATGAGAGACCATGTGGCAAGGACCTAGTAGGGATCTTTAGAGCTTAGAGGTCCCTGACTGACCGCCAGCAAGAGAATGGAGACCTCAGTCTTACAATCATAAGGAACTCAAGTTTGAAAACAGCCAGCGATCTTGGAAGAGAACCCAAGGCCCAGATGAGACCTGAGTCGCAGCATGCTTTCAGCCCAGTGAGACCCTAAGCAGAGAATCCGACTGAACCACACTCAGACTTCTGACCTCCAGAACTATGAGTACACAGAATAAGGGGAAATGAGTGCAGGGTAGGCAAATGTGAGATGTGTACGAGGAGCTGAGAAATAGGCAGCCATCTTTGAAACAGTCTAGTTCTGGAATGTAAGCTCAACTAGGAAACCTGTCCATGTGCACAAACCCCGGCTGGGAAGAAGTTTCTCTGGGTGGGCATCCTGTTCCTTTTCAGTTTCTCCCTCGGGGATCTTTTACTTCTTGTGAAGAGGGAGGCATGTTATGTGTATTTATCTTTAGTGCTTGTCACTTTATAATGACTCAGCATCAAGTCTTCCTTCCCCACAAGACTGAATTTCCTTTGGGGAAACTTCCATCCATGTGGATGAGGTCAGATAAATCCCACCTTCAGCTCCAGGGCTGGGCTCTGATTCTCTTAAACCAAACAGCACATCCCATTCCTCAGTCCACAGGCATTGATTCAGGGATGGGCCAGTGAGAGCCGAGCCATGGATTTTTATTTAACTGTTGGAAGGGAAAGAGAGAGCCAGACAGACAGACACAGACACACAGAGAGAGAGACAGGAAGGGAGGGAGAGAGAGAAACACTGAGACTCTCTTTCCTTCTGGACATGAACTGGCCAGCCATCTTGAAACTGTGAGAAGAGAAGCCATGAAGGAATGGAATTAAGAAATGGTGTGGGGGCGTCTGGGTGGCTCAGATGGTTAAGTGCCTGCCTTTGGCTCAGGTCATGATCTCCAGGTCCTAGGATCGAGCCCCGTGTCAGGCTCCCGGCTCAGCGAGAAATCTGCTTCTCCCTCTGCCTCTCCTCCGCTCATGCTCTCTCTCTCTAACTCTCTGTCTCAAATGAATAAATAAAATCTTAAAAAAAAAAAAAAGAAATGGTGTGAGCAAACCTAGTTCTGGTAAAAGCTTTTAGAGCCTGGATCAAACCATACCTGCAGATCTGCCCCTGGTCCATTCAGTTACATGAACAAATTTGGGTTGGATTTTCTGATACCTCCAGCAGCTGGAATGGTTTCTCTTGCTTTTCTTAATTTTTGGATGTCTGAAAGTTTTTTTTATCATAGGTGCAGCTGATCACAAAGTGCTATTTTTTCTATAACAAGTAGAGTATGGACATTCTGGCTTCATAGGGCCCCAGACAGCACCAGGCTTTACCCTGAATTCAGCTCAGATGCACCTTAGGGTCTGATGGGTTACAGGAACCCTGTTTTTGAAAACTGTCTTTACACAGATGATAAAATAGCAAAATAGTATTTAAGGTTTTTGCCTTGAGCCCTAGGCTTTTTCTGGAGATGACTCTCATTGGGGGTGAGAGACTTGCTCCTCCAGTCCTCCGGGGGCCTTCCTTCTTGGGAATTTGGCCTCAGGGGGACTGAGTCATACCAACTGACTCCAGGTACCCAAGTCTCGATGCAGATTTGCTTGTCCAACTGGGCCTGTGCCTCCTGTCCCCCAAGGGTGGCCATATCAGCTCCTGCTTTTCTACCTCCTGAGTTAGCATTGTGCAGGGCAAGAATTCTGGGGTGCAGGGGATGGCCTTTAGCCCTCTTGTATAGTCTGGGTTTGCTCACACAGCACTTGCTCTTTCCAAGTCTCTCTCTCTCTCTTTTAATATTTTATTTGAGAGAGAGAGAGAGAGCATGAGAAGGGGGAGAGGCAAAGGGAAAGGGAGAAGCAGACTCCCTGCTGAGCAGGGACCCCGCCCCCGATATGGGGTTTGATCCCAGGATCCCGGGATCATGACCTGAGCCGAAGGCAGACACCCAACCCACTGAGCCACCCAGGTGCCGCCCCCCACCCAGGTCTCATTTTCTAAGTGGCATCCCGCAGCGCCTTGTCTTATGACTTCTTGTGAAGGCCTCTCTGATCTTTGCACAGTTGCAGGGGGCTTTTCTCTTTGTTGGTGTATAGTCCATGACCGTTCCCATAATCAAACACCCACACTGGTCTTGTCGATTACTTAGCTATCAAAATGAAAGAATAGAAGCTTAGAGATGATATGCAATGATGCCAAGCCCCAATACTGATCCCTGTAAACATGCTCTTAAGGTTCTGGCTCCCCACTTCTCCCCAGGGCCCGACATTCTTGCAGGATCCTTGTGGTGTGCTCACAAATCTCCCCTCCAGTGTCTGGCACTGTATTTTCCAATAAGACCTTTGGATAGGCATGGCTTCTTCCAGTAGCTCCAGTGTATGCCTTGGTCCAGGCTCTGGGAAATCCTTTCTGGGTAGATGCAGGAAGCATACTGCCAGGCATACTTACCTTTTCTCTTCCAGAGGAAGACCTGTATTTTAAAAGCTGTTCTGAGGGGCACCTGGGTGACCCAGTCGGTTAAGTGTCTGCCTTCAGTTCAGGTCATGATCCCAGGGTCCTGGGATCGAGCCCCATGTCGGGCTCCCTGCTCAGCAGAGAGCCTGCTTCTCTCTCTCCCTCTGCCTGCTGATTTGCCTACTTGTGCTCTCTCTCTCTCTGTCAAATAAATAAATAAAATCTTTAAAAGCTGTTTTGATTCTCCATGATGCTTGGAATACCAGCTTTTGAGAGCCTACAATGTCCGCTCATTCCCAGGACAATTTTACAACTTGCCTACTTTTTAAAAGCTGCCTGGCTTTTTTGTTGATGTGTTGGATACTTTCTCCCTATACCTCCAGATCCACTCTCCATTCTTCTCAATTTCATCTGCCCCGGGGCCCTGATTACATTCTAAATGTCTAGAATCTACAGAGACAGTAAATTAGCGATTGCCAGTATTTGTGGGGAGGGCAGAATGGGGAATGACTACTACTAACGGGTGCAGTTTCTTTTTGGAGGATCCCAGCTCCTTTCCCGCCACCCTGAGGATTAGCAGTGGCTGTGCTCCTCCTTGAAGTAAACAGCCCTTCCTTATAGCTACCACTCCCTGGGGTCCAGAAAACTCTCTCTCCCCTTTCCCTTTTAGACATGGGTTGTTAAGGGCTCCCACTGTTGACAGTCCCAAGGTACTTCATGTCTCTTGTTTTCTCTTAACCCTACCCACACCTCTGTAATAATTTCTTCATTCAGCTGTCCTCAATAACCCCATTTGAGTGTGACATCCATTTCCTGCTGGGACCTGACTGGTCCATTTAAAACATCCAGTATCAAAGAATGCACCCTCCAAAGACTGCAAGCGGAATCCTAGAGAAAGTTCTCCAGCATCCCTTTGATTTGAGATGGCTATCTACTTCCAGCATGGCCCGAGTCAGGTCAATTAGTGCTGCCCTATTTTATCTGATCAAGTTTGTTATTGATGTCATGAAGATGCATACCTCTTACTTGGCTGACACCTTAATTGCAGAGAATTCTCACTCTTTCTGACTTCTACTCCCAAACTTGTGGACAAACTCCTCCAGGTGCCCAGCAGAATAGAGTCCTCTCTGTTGTCACAGACCAGCTTTTTCAGGGAATTGTGCTGCTTTTAGATCTACAAATATCTATTACATAAGACTTTCAGCTGCTTCTTACATATATTGCTATTCAACAGCTGAAAGCCATCGAAAAATGCATGCAAACAAAATTTTAATCTAACCAAGAAAATGCCCCTACAACATTGTTCGAATCAAGTTACCATGTCATGTGTGAAGGAGTATATTCCATCGCAGAAAAGCTTTTTAAACCTTATGCTTTTTTTTTTTTTTAAAGATTTTACTTATTTATTTGACAGAGAGAGACACAGCGAGAGAGGGAACACAAGCAGGGGGAGTGGGAGAGGGAGAAGCAGGCTTCCCGCTGAGCAGGGAGCCCGATGCGGGGCTCGATCCCAGGACCCTGGGACCATGACCTGAGCCGAAGGCAGATGCTTAACGACTGAGCCACCCAGGCACCCCAAACCCTATGCCTTTTGACATTTCAGCTAGTATGTTAGACGAGAAGTCTGCTGCAGAAATATCGTTACCAACATTGTCAGGGAAAAAAATGGGCTAGCAAAGAATTAAAGAACACACGTCCACTGAACTTGATGAAATAATTTTTGAGGCTAAGCCCGTGAAATCTTTACAGTGAAACTGTAGAGACACTGGAGAGTTCTCCTTTTGCAGATTTTGATTCCGTTGGTTCATGCAGGCACATCCTGGGGGAGCTGAGACTTTGTTAAGCCCCTAACACATACCCAGGAAGAAAGATAAATGTAGGTGTTTACATCAAGGTGTTAGACATGTGATCCAAGAAGTCGGCAAGAATGTAGCAAAGTAATTGTAGTGATGGTTTAAAAAAAGTAAAAGAAGCAGGGAAAGCTTCAGAAGCAGGTTATGTGGAAAAAAAAAACAAAAAACATCAGAATGTGGCCATTTGTGACTTGTCTACCCAAGCGCGAGCCACCAGCCATTCTCACCCGGATCCCTGCAAGAATGTCCTTGCTGTTTCTCCCTGTCTCAGATGTGCCCTTCCATTCTGTTGGCAACACAACCGGAACGAGCCTTTCAAAAGGTAAGTCAGAGCATTATTTATAATAGTCAAAAAGGTAGAAACAACCCAAAAGTCCATTGGCTGAAGAATGGACAAACAAAATAGAGGGGTCTATCCATATGATGGAATGAAATAAGACACCTGCTATGACACGGATGAACCTTGAAAACATGACGTTAGGTGAAAGAAACCTGTCACAAATGACCACCTATTGTATGCGTCCATTTATATGAAATGTCTAGAATCTACAGAGGCAGAAAGTAAATTAGCGATTGCCAGTATTTGTGGGGAGGGCAGAATGGGGAGTGACTACTACTAATGGGTGCGGAGTGTCTTTTTGGGGTGATGGAAATGTGCTAAACTTGATTGTGCTGATGGTTGCACAACTGTGAATATACTAGAAGAATTGACTTGTATACTTTACATGGGTAAATTCTATGGTGTGCAAATTGCATCTCAATGACAGGTATTAAAAAAGAAGGCATGTATGAAAAATTTAAATTCTGTAGAGTTGCTGGATTAGCCGGGCCCTATGCAGTTTTGAGTAAGCATACATTCAGTTTACTGATACCGAGTTCTTTGGTGTTCATCGGGGCACCAGATATTTTGTGTGTTCATCTGTAATGCAACATTTTCTTTATCCCTGAAACTGTATTATGCACTATACCAAACAGTCTATACATGTTGAGGGTTGAGTATTCCAGGAAACATCTGTACTTGAATTTCTAGGTAAAATAAGAATCAGAAAGAATGGGTCTTGTACTTGCAGTTGATGGAACTGGAAGTCCAGAGTTCAAAATAAGGATGAAGCCCGAGAGATAAGAGTAGGGAAGGGCTGGAGCTGAGGAAGTCTGTGGGCAAAAGCCCAGTTCTACCTACAAGTAGAATGTAGATCATCTTAAGGGGGCGGCCGACAGGTGGGTGATCTCTGGGGCCACAACTGACACCTATAGTTCTTATAAGTGGATTACAAAGAAGTGCCTCTTATTTACAGGTGAATTTTAAACAGTGCTTTCTCTGGGTGTTGTGGGGAATGAATTACCAAAAGGCATCCCTCCCTTTGTCTGAAGCCCTTTGGATCAGGTCATACGGCTTAATTAGTGATCAGAGGGAGGACTGGATTTCTGTCCCCACTCATCACCTTGGCCAAGAGCCTTTGCACTGTGCACACACAACCCAACTGTGCTTGGAGGCCCTGAGGGTACATGTGATTCCTGCTCATTACAAAACTCAGCAACTGAGACAGTTGAGAGAAGCATTTTAAAATTTAAATGACGTCAAGGTACATTTGTCGATGAATCATCAGGACTGCCATCCCGGTGAAAGAGGTTATATGTGACTGGTAATATCTATCTGAATCAGGGTCTAGAAGCTTTACCTGAGGTTTGCTTATCTGACAACCTGGTTCCTTCCTTAGAGAAAGAATGAAATTGTTTAACTGATTGAATTGGGGCTTGTGTGACGTTTCAGCAGAATGTGAATATCTATGTGGATAGTCTAAGGCTGATTCAGAAATTAACACTTGACTGTATGGAAGAGGGGCCTACTTGGTTTGAAATAGTCTCTTTTTTTCTTTTTGGTTTATTGGTAACTATGAGTTGATTTCTCCCTCAATAGTTCAAAGATTTTTTCTGTTTTAGCTCTCGGAATAGTTTTTTTTCTTTCTTTTCAAAGATGTAATATTTCTGCTACCAGAACAGAAAGATGACAAGGATGAGCACCTTCAGGGCTCTTTGAAGACAAAATGGTATTCTGAATTGGCCGTTCAGTAGAGCAAGGGGATACATCTCTAAATCTGGTTTCATGATTTTAGGTTTGTTTAATGGATTTCTTTGCTTAAACTTCAGGTGCACGCATGATAATTTTGAAGAGCAGAGAGATGGACAAATACGACTTGATTTACACATCTTTTCAAAGGCACTACGAAGGTTCTCTCAGGTTTGGTTAAGCTTATTTTTCACACTCTTGGTTGAAGGCAGCTGTGATTTTCCCCCCTCCCTCCACCCTTGAGAAAAATGGGGTGATTTTTCACTTATAAATTCTTCAACCTCAGAGGAGGAGGGGCAGAGTTTTTCTAGAAGGGTTAGAAATGAAGGTGGAGGCAGGGGACAGGTCCTAATTACCACATGGAAGAGTCACTGGTTTAGAATTTCTGTCTTAACGTGGGTTATTTTATCTGACTCCTGGTTGTGTTACAAAAATTAAGATAATGGATGCAAAGGGCTTGGAAGTATCCAGTAAGTGTTAGCTACTATTGTTCTTCTCAGTGTGGCCCATGAGCTTATCAGGCATATTTGAGGACACTGGTGCCAAGGCTTATGGGAGAATATATGTGTGGTTGAGCTTTTGGCCCAGTGAACTTTTCAGAATTTAAGCTGAGGAAAGTGGGGAGGGCCGTAGGGCTGGCTGGCTTGGTGGAAGGCCTTTGTATTGGGGCCCTGAGAGCACCCCCAGGGTAGGGGATAACCTTGTCACAGGAGCTGGGCAGCACCACTATCACTCAGGTTTCTGGGATAACTGGCTGGAAACTCAGACTCTGTCATTAGAGGGTTTTGTTTTGTTTTGTTTTTTAGATTTTATTCATTTATTTGACAGAGAGGGAACACAAGCAGGGGGAGTGGGAGAAGGAGAAGCAGACTTCTCACGGAGCAGGGAGCCCGATGCGGGGCTCGATCCCAGGACCCTGGGATCATGGCCTGAGCTGAAGGCAGACGCTTAACCAACGGAGCCACCCAGGCGCCCCTCAGTGGAGATATTTTTATAGTGTTGTGTCTACCTGGCTTTTCACATGACTTACATTCTGCTTTTACAGCTTTGATGACTCATGAAGCATTTTATTCTTCCTTAAAGCATGTAGAAGTACAATCATAGAGTGTTTCAAATCTGATTGCCATAATTAACTTTTTGAGTTGTATTTGATTTTAAAAATTATAACCTCTTAGTTTGAAATAGTGTAAGATGCACAAGATTTTCTATATACCCATCACCCATCTTCCCCCAGTGATACTTACATAACCCTATTACATTGTTAAAACCAGGAGATTGATGTTGGCATGATACTATTCCAGTTGATTTTTAAGCTTCATTTACTTATGAAATCCTTCATTGATTTAGTTGGGGCATTATCCAGAAGCACCTACCACAAAGTTTGGAATTCCTGGCCCAAGAAATTGTAATTAGTGTCTATGAAAACAACCAGCCACTTATACTTTAGAAATTTCCATGATGACCTCACCTTGTTGTGAGGGCACCAACATGAGTTTCCTCATCATGGCTATTGAGAACCATCCGTATGGGAAATAAGCATATCCACATTACCTTGTTGAAGGGCATTTTATTCTCCATCTGTTGGAGCAAAGGCACTGGCGCCTGTATGGGAGCCCAGGAAAACCATGTCTAGCTGACTCTGTTGCCAAGCAAAATAATACAAGCTGGGGGACTGTTAAATGGACCCTCATACCTAACGGACCTGTGGATAGTGGAGGAGACTCCAACTCCTTGCTCAGCATTGCAGAAGAAATAGTGTGGATGTGAATGTCGATGACAGGGAATTTATGGACTGAGAAGAGGTGACCTTAGTTTTGCACAAAAGGATGAGAAAGAACTTTAGATGAAGGTGAGTGGATGGGCAAAGCGAGGACAGAATCTGGTCCCCTCAAAGAATAGCAGTATCACCAAGGGCAGAGATGAAGATACGGGACACAAAGGGGATAATCATAAGAGGGCCATTTTGAGCATTGACCCTTTCAATTGGCACAACCTGAGAAGGTAAGTAGCAGTGTTCCTGTTTCATAGAGGAGGACATTGAGTCCTGGATATGACATTGGAGATGGTCAGAGAAGACTGAGTTTTGAACAGGGGGTGTGGTTAGTTGTTCTGACATTCTTGACACTCTCCCTCTGCTCTGAACAGTCACTCTCTTTCCAAGGGTTGTCTCTTCTACTTTCAAAACAGGCCTCTTGGGGCGCCTGGGTGGCTCAGTCGGTTAAGCGGCTGCCTTCGGCTCAGGTCATGATCCTGGGGTCCTGGGATCGAGCCCCGCGTCCGGCTCCCTGCTCAGCGGGGGGCCTGCTTCTCTCTCTGCCTCTGTCTGCCTCTCTGCCTACTTGTGCTCTCTATCTCTGTCAAATAAATAAATAAAATCTTTAAAAAAAAAAACAAAACAGGCCTCTCATTCATCCACTGCTTTCCATCCCCTTGTCATCACGCCAGGCTACCATCATGACTCAACTGTACCCTCCTCACTTCCTCTTTACCTCCTGGCTCCTCTGTTCTTTCAACAAAAGCCAGAGAAACCTCAAACAAACGCACGTCCACTCAAGCGAGTCCCTTCATTACAACCTTCAAAAGCTTCCTTAAAGTTACCATTGTGGCCCACATCCCCAGCACGGTCTGGCCCCCTCCATTGCCTCCAGGAGTGTCTCCTTCACCCTCCTTGGTCATGGTGCCCCCACCATGTTGACCTTCCTTCATCTCCTCGACTACATCCTCTCTTTCCTTCCCAGGGCTCCCTTGTGTTGTTTCCTCTGCTTAAAACACTTTTCCTTCCACTTCGCACCTGTGAGATTACTTCTCTGTTATGGACTGAATGTGTCCCCACCCCCAAATCCGTATGTTAAAACCCTACCCTCCAATGTTACGGTGTTCGGAGGTGGAGCCTTTGGGGGGTGGTGAGAATTTGCTGAGGTCCTGAGGAGAGAGCATGTTTCCTCTCCTGCTCTTTGCCATGCAGTGACACAACCGGAAGTCTGCAGTCTCTACCCCGGAAGAAGACCCTTACCCTAGCATGACCATGCTGGCACCCTGATCTTGGACTTCCAGCTTCCAGAACTGTGAGAAATAAATTTCTGTTGCTGATAAGCCACCCAGTGTGTGGTGTTCTGTTATAGCAGGTCAAACAGACCAAGAAAAGGTCTTGCCTTAAATGTCCCTTCTCTACCTCTTCACATTAAAGTAGGTCTCCTATATTCATTTAGAGAAGTCTATTTTTCTTCAGGACACTTTTCACAATATATAATAATGTGTTTGTTTGATGATTTATCTCACATCTCTGTTTCCTATTAGATCGTAAGCTCAACATTGTCAGAGACTTGTTCTTACAGCTCACCCCTGTATTTCCAGGGCCCCACACAGTGCCTAGCATGTAAATAGGCACCCGATAAATACTTGCTGAATGAATAAATGAACAGATGAATGAGTGAATGAATAAACTAATACATAGAAGATTGCTGACAATTCTGACTTTGGGGCTTTTTGTATCAGTTTTTGTTTACTTTCTTAAGGAGCCGTAAGTTTAAAGTTATACCTCCAGCTAGAAGGTTTAAGAATTTGAAGCAAAAGCTTGAAATCTGTGACATGTACCACATAGTGAATGGATCCCATACAACCCAAAAGTCCCCGAGCTCTGACTCGGCATTGCTTCTGAGTTTGCCACAGTGAACTTGACCACAAAGACGCTGCATGCACTGCCAGCCACAACTAGCAATTGAGTAGTGAGCCGGGGTGTCAATCTGAAAAGCATGGGATATTCTTAGATGCTTATTTTTGTAATTGGTTTTATTATGGAGTTGCTAAAATGGGCCCAACCATATGTCTCTCCATCTAGAAAAATCTGAGCACTGATTGCATGAAACAAAACACTTGTGGGGGTATTGGAAAACCACTTGTGTGACTTTGGAGGCAAAGCACTAGAGTGTTTTGCAACTCAAAAGAAAAGTCTTGGCTTGGAGCAATACATGAGAAGTACAATCAAGCAAACATAAAATATTGTTTGTCTCTTCATCCAAGGTCAGCTTAGAATCACCGTCAAAGGTACAGGTAATAATAGAAAACCTGCTGGAGCCTGGAGCTGTAGAAATGGTTGAAATTATTTTAGGTCAAGAAGAGGCAGCCAAGTTGAAAAAGGTGCCCTTACTGAGTGACACCATCAAATGGGTTCAAACGATGTGCTGGAGCAATTGGTGGAGAGAGCCGGAGGCAGCCAGTCCTTTACATTTTGATGAAAGGGGAAACGTCAGGGACTTGGCCTTTTTACCATCTTTAAAATAATGAAGTCAACGAAGCCAGGCTAATTTGCTCAGTGCTGCATGGTATAGCAGCCGGGGAAGGAATTTTCAGTAAGATATCATTGTTCTCCTTTTCTGGCAAGTATTGATATTCACCATGTGGTTCCAGAAATTTACTGTGTCTACATTCCTGAAGTACTTTGTCCCTGAGAGAGGACAGAACCGAACCTGATAATATGATGTCCATGTACCTCAACTGAGGATGAATTTTCTGAAATGGAAAGATCCGTATCACAGTGTTTTGTCAATAGTAATCTGGCCAGGGATTTTTCATTGGTGTTTCCTGATGGCAAGTACTTCATTCAACATAACAATTTTTTTAAATATTTTATTTAATTTTTTAGAGAGAGAGAGATAGCACCAGTGTGAGGGAGAGAGAGAGAATCTCAAGCAGACTCCATGCTGAGCATGGAGCCTGACACGGTGCTCAATCCCAGGGCTCTGGGATCATGACCTGAGCTGAAACCAAGAGTTAGGCGCTTAACTGACTGCACCACCCATGCGCCGCTCATCAGAACAATTAAACAACATCTTTGATGATGTTCATTTTAGAGGGGGTGTAACCAGACGCATGCGGTAAAAAATTCAGCAGTACCAAGAGTGGTCAAAATTAAGTCTCTGTGGGCGCCTGGGTGGCTCAGCTGGTTAAGTGGCTGCCTTCCGCTCAGGTCATGATCCCAGGGTCCTGGGATTGAGTCCCGCATCGGGCTCCCTGCTCAGCGGGGAGCCTGCTTCTCCCTCTCCTCCTGCCTGCCTCTCTGCCTACTTGTTCTCTCTCTCTCTCTGTCAAATAAATAAATAAATAAATCTTAAAAAAAAAAAGAAAAAGAAAATTAAATCTCTGTCCTCAGCGTCAGCCACAGCACCAGCGTTTTGTGACTCCTTCCAGCGATTTTCCACGCCTTTCTGTGCATCACGCACATAAACCCATTTCCTTGTTTATTCACACAATGGTAGCCTGTTGTGTTCTTTAAAAAACTGAGGTGAGGGGTGCCTGGGTGGCTCAGTCGGTTAAGCGTCTGCCTTGGGCTCAGGTCATGATCCCAGGGTCCTGGGATCGAGCCCTGCATTGGGCTCCCTGCTTGGCGGGGAGCCTGCTTCTCCCTCTGCCTGCCGCTCCCCCTGCTTGTGCTCTCTCTCTCTCTGTCAATTAAATAAATAAAATCTTTATAAATAAAGTGGGTGGCTCTTGGGGCACTGGGCTGGCTTAGTCAATGGAGCGTGTGACTCTTGATCTTGGGGTTGTGAATTCAAGCCTTATGTTGGGTATAGAAATTACTTAAAAAATATTTAAAAAATAAAAAAGGGCTCACTGCCTAGTTAAGGAATGGGAAGCGGGCAGCTCTTTCAGGGTCCCCTCTCACCCGCTGAGTTGGGGTCATGTTCTTTTCAAGGCAGCCCTCAGCCCACCGCTGGGCAAAAGATGGTGGTACTGGTGATACCACAGTGGGCCTGGCTATTTCCCTAACAGGTGATCTTTCCTTCCCTCTTGGCCAGTGGAGACTTCATTAGCTCTAAATTGTGCTCTCGTGGCACTCCCCTCACCCAATTCTATTTCCTCTCCTTTTTCTTCATAGCTGTTACTCCCCAGTAATACATTTTGCACTCCGTATCTACATCTGCTTCTCAGAGAACCCACCCAACATATACCCACTTACTGCATCACACAAATCTACTCTTCTACTGAATGACACTCAGGTTGCTGCCAGTCTTGCTATTGCAGGTGGCGCTGGATGCCCATCTTGGCACAGATGTCTTTCCACGCAGGTGCAAGAGTATCTGGAGAGGAGATTCCCAGAGGTTGAGTGGTGGATCAATTTAAATTTTGCATTTAAACTTTATTTGCTTGTTTTGTAGGGTTTTTTTTTTAAGATTTTATTTATTTGAGAGAGAGAGTGAGTGAAAGAGAGAAGGCGCACGGGGAGCAGCAGGGGGAGAGGGAGAAGCAGACTCTCTGCTGAGCAGGGAGCCCGATGCGGGGCTCTATCCCAGGACCCTGGATCATGACCCGAGCCCAAGGCAGACGCTTAACCGACTGAGCCACCCAGGTGCCCCTCTTGTTTTGTAGTTTTAATTTGCTTTCCTTTTTATTATGAGTAAGGTTGGATATATCTTATACTGCTTAGAAATGATGGCAAGCAAATGAAAACATTGTTTCCTATTAAAATAAGCAGAGTACTGGGGCCCCTGGCTGGCTTAGTCTGTACAGCTTGTGACTCTTGATCTCTGGGTTGTGAGTTTGAGTCCCATCTTGGATGTAGAGATTACTAAAAAATAAACTTAAAAAAATAAAATAAGTAAAGGTTGTAAACAATTTGCATTGGAATTCAAAGATAGAATATAATACTTTAAAGAAAATCCCCTGCTTGTGGAGGGCTACTTTGTGATAATCCAGACATTTTTGGGTACAAATTCTCTTTCCTCTGTAGTTAAGGAAACTCTGATAGGAGTGAAAAGTCCTGCATGTTGGTGTAAGATTTTCTTAAAGTTCAGGAGAGCAAGTGTCCATCTGTATATGGAATTTCCAGAGTACTGAATCTGTTTAGGTTAAGACATTAAGTATATTTTAATTTGAAGTGTTTTTATTTATTTATTTGAGAGAGAGAGAGCATGAACTGGGGGAGGGGCAGAGGCAGAGGGAGAAGCAGACTCCCCACTGAGCAGGGAGCCCTACATAAGGCTCGATCCCGGGATCATGACCCAAGCCGAAGGCAGACACTTAACCACCTGAGCCACCCAGGCGCCCCAGACCAGCAATTTCTTTGTTAGAAAACTGATGAAGATGCAGATGCACTCAGATTTCCTTGGTGAGAATTTAGTCACATGGCCATATCTAGTTGCTGAGAAGTGATATTCCAGTGGGACAGCCGTGTGCCCTATTAAAACCACGTGGAGGAATATAAAAGGAAGAAGGCGGGAGCGATACTGAAGGATAATTAGCTATCTCTGCTACATGGATTCAGAGCCTGGAAGAATCATGGTCCAGGAAAGGCAAAAATTCTGCATCTGGAATCAGTCACGTCTGTTCCAAGCATTCTGAACTGGCGTCAGGAATAGGCAAAATAGTGAACAAAAGGAGGTGGCATCACTTTCTTCTTTGATCCTTCAAATAGGCTTCTTTAAGAATCTGGTATCCAGGGGCACCTGGGTGGTTCAGTTGGTTGAACACCCGACTCTTGTGGAGTCTGCTTGTCTCTCTCTCTCTGCTCCTCCCCCGCTCACGCACGCTCTCTCTCAAATAAATTCTTTTTTAAAAAGATTTTATTTATTTATTTGAGAGAGAGAATGAGAGACAGAGCACGAGAGGGAAGAGGGTCAAAGGGAGAAGCAGACCCCCCACTGAGCAGGGAGCCCGATGTGGGACTCGATCCCAGGACTCCAGGATCATGACCTGAGCCGAAGGCAGTCGCTTAACCAACTGAGCCACCCAGGCGCCCTAAATAAATAAATTCTTAAAAAAAAAATCTGGTATCCAGAATGTTCAGTTATTTAACCTGGAAGCCATTCAGTCATTCAACAGATAGTTAATGGGGTACCTGCTCTGTGCCAAGCACTGCCTAGGTGCTGGGTATGGAGAGGTCCTCACGGAGCTTCCAGGAGACTGGAGGAAGTAGACATTAACCAAAGACCTTAACAGTTAGATATATAATTACAAATTCTGATACATTCCTTGAAGGAAAAGGTATTCTATGGGAAAGTATGAGATAAGCATCTAATTTATGTTAGAGATTGAGGGAGATCTTGGAGGAAGTCTTATGTAAACTGAGACTAAAAAATAGATGTGTTGGACTTGGCTGTCAGGGGAGGGAGGGGAAAGAGTGGTCTAGGTAAAGGGATTAGAACAGTAAATGAGGGGGAGAGAAATGAAATACGTGGCTGGAGAGAGAGGGGCAGGCAAGTTCTTTTACAGCCTCATTGGCCATATGCAGCAGTTAGCTCTTGTTGCATATCAAACTACTCCAAAATGTAGTGGCTTAAAAATGATGGTAATTTATTAGTTCGTGATTCAGCAGGTTGTGGCAATTTAGGCTGGACTCAGCTGGGTGGTTTTGTGATCTAGGCTGATCTCTCTTTTTCACCTGTAGTCAGCTATGGATCAGCAGATGCCTCTGCTTCTGAGGGGGAGGTTGGCTCCTGGCTGGGGCACCTTGGCTCTTCTCCACCCAGTCCCTTGCCCTCCATGAGGCTAGCTTGGGCAGGCTTGGTCACGTGATGATAAGGTTCTCAGAGAAAGTGGAAGCCCGCAAGACCTCTTGACTTTTTCAGAACTGACACTCCATCATTTCTGCCACGTCCTGTTGGCCAAAGAAATCATCACAGCCAGCCCACGGGGTGAGGAAATAGACACCACCTCATGGTACGAGGAGCTGTGAAGTCACATTGTAAAGAGTGGGGGATAAGGAGGGGTGAACAACTGAGGGCATTTTTGCAACCAAGTGAGGAATTTGTGTGATTGGAAGGCACAGGTGATTTTAAAGCAGCAACCAGCAATAATAGGGCACATGACCATGGTGATTCGTACTGCACTGTGCTGGAAACTTTCGAGAGTTTCTGCCTTACCATCTTGGTTGTGATCTCTTTGGATGCAAGGTCTGTGGTATCCTTTCCTGGGGCTGGATAGAGCCCATCTGCCAGCTCAACTCCCATGGCTGGAAACAAGAATTGAAAGCTTTATGTTTTCAGCACCTCCAGGCTTCCCAGCGAGGTGCTGTGGAGGGTGTTCGTACAGACGGCTTAGCTTGTTTGGAGTTGTGAAGCTAATACCCTCACCACAAGCTGAGCTGTGAAGAATCCCAGACTCGTCTAAATTATAATTTGTTTGTTGGGCCTTGAGGGGGTCTGGAAAGCCTGTTCCAACTTCTCTCTCTTACAACACACAAGCATATTTGCCCAAACAGGCATTTCTCTTCCGAGCATCTTTTATGGAAATACAGTAGTCCCCCCTTATGTGCGGGGTACATGTTCCAAGACCCCCAGTGGATGCCTGAGCCCACAGATAGTACCAAACACCATATAAACCACGTTTTTTCCTATCATTACATACCAATGATGAAGTTTAATTTATAAATCAGGCACAGTAAGAGATTAGCAATAATATATAATAATAAAATAAAACAATTATAACAATATACTATCATAAAAGTTATGTGAATGTGGTCTCTCTCTCTCTCTCTCTCTTAAAATGTCTTACTGTACTGTACTCACTCTTCTTTTTGTGGTTATGCAAGATGACAAAATGCCTATGTGATGAGATGAAGTGAGGTGAATTGAAGTAGGCATCATGACATAGGGTTAGGCTGTATTCACCTGATGATTCATCAAAGGAAGATCATCTGCTTCTGCACCATGGGTAACTGGAACCACAGATAAGAGGGGACCCCTGCATTCTGCCAAGTGAAGTGTGCTGGTCGTCAGGATATCATCTCTCAACTAATCCATCCTTATAGCCTCTACTCTGCAATGCTGGGTCTGGAGATCTGTGAACCACATTTCTCCTTTGCCAACTGGATGCTCCATGAATAGGGAGGCTGGAAGGAAGAAAGGGGAAGAAGGGATGCCTTCCTCTTATTTGCTTGCTCTTCTGGGTACCATCACTCCAGCAATGCCTTGGCAGGGGCAGGGGGTTACACCAGCAGTGTTCTTCTAGGTTCTAATAACCTTGTACTCTTCCCTCTGTTCCTTAACTGTTTCATACAGTTACTATTTCTGTGTTAACTCAAGTGTTCCCTTTTTGCATTTTTAGTTCTCCCATACTGTCTAAAAAATTCTAAGATAAACTTGTGCAGTTTCTGTTGTCCTGCCTGAATCTTGACTGTTACATATGGTGTATAAGATTATTTTAAATGGTACCAAGTTGAACATTTGAAAAATACTTGAATGGGTATTTAGCATAATGTATATTATGAAAAGAGATATATGACTAACACACCAAACTCATTAGCTCTTAGATATTATTGCTTAAGATTAAAAAAATAAATTAAGAATGAGCTGACTTAAAGAACAATGTTAGGCAAATCATAGAACAAATGGCACATAGCCAAAATAGTGAAGGTGGTCATGAAAGTTTGAAAGTATGAAGTAAGGCACGTCCCTCTTGCCCATTACTCTAATAAAATAGCTCTTTAAGCAGGAAAATTACCTTGATTCCAAAGAAGAATCAAGAATCAAAGCCATGAAGTCAGATTTCCTGCATTTCCTTACGTTCCCAAGTCTAAGTGTGATGTTACCAGGATTGAGGGTTCCAAAGGCAGCAGCCAAACCTGGCCTTTCCATGGCACTGGAAGTCCAGCCAATTGCTGACTTTTCACTGGATTGGGAGGATGAGGTTTACATATTCAGATCAACCAACACCTAAGAAGTTTGGCCACCATTTTGAAAGGCTTTCCCTTAGTTACGCAGAAGCAGTGCTGCACAAAAGAAACCAGTGGAGTTGCTAAACTTGGGGGCTCAGATTTCTGTGTTCTATAATCATTAAGTTGTTGGACTCTGAGTCCCTTTTCTGGCAGCACTCTGAAGGTCAAATGTCAGACATGGGAAGACTGTGTAGCAAGGTCAGCAGAGGGAGGTCCACTCAAATGTCTTACCTGTAGCTAACAAGGAAAACCTGTAATGACATCCTGTTCTGAGAGATCTAACGCCACCTCCTCTTGCTTTAGTGATGAGGATTTGAGGTAGTTATTTTTGTTCCAAGCAACCCCAGATGGGGAGAAAGTCAACCCACACAGTCGGGAGAGGGGGACTAATCATTCAAGTAAGAGACTCCAACAGTTACAGAGGTGGCCAGACCTAATGAGGTTAGCCCAGTGGGAACTGTGCATCTGAAATATGACTTTTGTATTATGTGAAAATGAGTAGAGAAGAAGTACAGTGGACACTTGGTGTGAGACACGTGTCTCTGGAAGCACTTTAGCAGAGGCAAACTTGGAGACATGTCCCTCCATGACTGACACTCAGTGTCATGGGCTTTAATTTTATTTCACTTCTGAGAGAAAGGTTGATGTAGGTGAACTACAGACAGAAAGGAAGGGGATATGAAGACCTATTTGATTTATACCTGAATATGACAGCAAAAACTTTTCAACTTAGACATTCAGTCCTACACAGACTTCTTAATCTTCAGAGAGATTCTGATGTGCTAAAATTTTCTGGTTGAATGTTTTCCTCTAGGAAACAATCCTTTAGGAACAGAGGTCCAGAGTTAGAGGCAAAAGCAATTCAGAACCACAATTTTTCTGAGATACCTAACAGTTCACTTGGAATGATCAATATGATAAAAAAATGGTTCCTTGGTTTCTGCACTGATTTTAATCTTTTTGGAATTATTTCTACACAGTGTCTTAAAAAGGACCAGGCTTGATATTGATAGGTTTTCCTGAGTGTCTCACTGCCAAAACTTTTTCTAAAAGCATTATTTTCTTGATCACTAAAGTTTGCCATGTGCCCCTGGATGAAGCGCATCAGGACAACTTTCTCGTTCTGAATTATTTTTGACTTGTTCCTTTTCTCTTCCTTATATCTAATTTGTTCTCAAGTCCCACATACCAGGTCCATTCACTCAAAAAATGTTTCATTTGCTCAAAAACTGTTTATTGAATGCTTAGTATGTGCCACTTTCTCCCCCATTCAGGAAACACTTATCCTCTAAGTTTTCATTCAGTGCTCTTTACTGGGAGTTCTTAGCATCCTGTGACATGAGGGATCTGTCATTCGCAGAAAAGGTTGCTGACATCTTTGGCATCAAGGATCACTTAGATTAATAACATTGTCTCTCTTATACCCAAGCATAAATATGATAACTGTCAGGTTTACATATATCCATCAATTTAAATGGGTAAATAAAAACAACACTAATTTCCATCTATTAAACATGCAATATGCCACTACATCAAAAACTAATGATGTATGGTGATTAACATAACAATAGAAAATAAAAAAAACATGCAATATGCCAGGTACTCTTGTGGTCACCTAGCAAAGATGACATGGACACCCCCCCAGTTTAGTCCAGATGTCAAGATTGATGATGCCACACATGTACCAAGGGGTAGGAAAAGTTTTAATTCTTACATAATGAGGCTTTCTAGGGAGAGCAGGACAGACTCTCCAGCAGGTCCAAAAATGGCCTGACAGAGAGCAGGGAGAGGAGACTGGCTTAGCATTTATGGTAGTTAGGAGTAGGGTTGGGGTGAGGGGTCTTATGTGAGGGCTAGGCTTACAACTTCCAGCTGGCTCCAAAGGAGAGAGCATCTAGCCTTCCTTATCAGCTTGCTTAGATTTGGGGCAGAAGGGGATGAGGGAGGGGTAGTTTTGGAAGATGTCAGCAGTCAAACATCAGAAATGAAGGCAGACTCTTTATTATAATTCACCCTTGATGTTTGACTAATGACTGAAATGTGCTATGTTTCATTTAATTGAGTTTGAGCTTGTTTAATTAAGCACTAATAGTTCTCTATGAGCCTGTATCTTGAGATCAGCAGGGGAGATGAAAGTTTCATAGAATGAATCATTAAAGAGCCCAGCATTGTGTATTTTGAGAATTGAAATGAGTGCTTTGGTCAAAACTTCAAAGGAGATAAAAAATGTCTTGGTGAGGCCTTGTACTGTGGCTTTAGTATATACAGAGACATGTGTGACCTTGATTTATATTTTGGGGATCTGTGAGGCAAGAGATTCATGGAGTTCCCTTTACCCCAAAGGGGTTAACTTTGGATGAGGAATTGTTTGTGCCATTGGCAAGACCAAGGGCCAGATCATTGGCAATGGTCCACGAGTCTAAAAAAGTGTGCAGATGGGGCTGATTGTTAGCCAGGGCATTCAGTGCTCAGATAACTTTCTGAAGTTCAGTGAATTGTGCTGACTCTTGGGTCCCATCCTTTTTTAGGGATGTCCTTATTAGGGATAGGAACGAATAGCTTCCTACTATGTTCCATCACATTGATTGTGGTTATGATCTTGCTTGCCAAGATTATGTGCAATGGCAGGGTAGCTAGGTAAAGCTGTCCCTTTGACAGTGCAGACAAATTGCGAATGAGAGGCTGTTAAAATAAGCACTGAATAGAAGAGATTTAGCAAATCTATGACTGCAAAGTATTTACCAGTTGCTGATTAGAGGAAGTCAGTAATTTAGATAATACTGGATATGGGGGCCTCAGTGGGTAGGACTGTGACATTAAGATTCCAGTATCCATGGTGAGGTACCATTCATTCCTTCCAAGGTTTAGGAACAGGCCAACTTGGGCTATTAAATGGAGCAGTAATGGGGATAATCATTCCCTTCTTTAAAGAGGTGTTGGATAACATGTTTCCATCTTAAATGCCCTGTTTTGATTTATATTGGATCTTATTAAATATTTTAACCAGGGGCAGGGAGGTCTATGGGGCTTCATTTTTGTTAAACTGATTGTAAGTGGCAGAGATTTAATTGAATTTTAATTTATCACTCTTTGAATTCAGAGTGTCCATGCCCACTTTGGGATATTTTAGGGCAACGGGCACTTTGACTGTGGGGAATTTAGGCAAGGCAATATTTCTGACGGTGAAGGAGAGACACACCTTTTTGCTCTTGTATTTTATGTTTAGTGACTCCCATGAGATTATACGGATGACCATGTTTAAATTTAGTGGGATCCTCAGGTAAAGTATAACTTGAGTCTCAGTATTGACTAAGGCTTCCAATTGGCGTATCTCAGTAGATATTCAGTCAATTCAGAACCTATGCTGTAAGGTTGTAAAAGCCAATCTACTCCTTTTTACCTTTTTATTCTATAAATTCTTTTAGTAAATTTTGGATTTCCAGTTGGGCCAAATCTCTGTTTCTGTTGTTTTATTTCCTTCTCTATCCAGGTGGTATCACGATCACGATCATGATCATCATTATCATCATCATCACCTGGTGGTGGTTCCTATACTTTGGTGAGTGGGTCATCTCTACCTTGCTCATATTTAGAAATTTCTTCCTCCAGAGACCCTCAAATTAGTATTGTCAGGATTAGGGGCCTCCCCCCATGGAGATGATTGCTTTATGGAGTTTTAGGACCCATAGCTTAAGTAGTATTTAAATTAACCCTTTGTGCCACGGAGGTGCTATGAGTGTTTTTTTCTATAACCGTGAGGACAAAACTTGTTATGACAGAGGCATATGCAGCCACAAAAGCATTTTTAGGGGTATGACCTGAGGATATTCTTCCACATGAGTGACCACCCAAAAGGCATGCATAGTGTGTAGGGTATCAGTTTTTCCCCTGAGCCCTCCAGGGAGCTAAAGCCTGGCTGAGACACACACAATGGTCACAGGGTAAGAGTCATTCCCCCAAACCTAGCAGCAGTAATGGGTGATGCTGGAATGGAGACTCAATTCCATCTGAGTCCAGGCCAAGACACATGGGTCCAGGCCAAGACACATGACCCAGGGCTACTTTATGGAGGGCCCCAATCCCATACTCCTGTTCCTAAATGCCAATTATTATTGACTTGGGTTGGTTAAGTATAACAGAGCCTTGAAGAACTCAGCAGATGTGGCACAAAGCAGTTCAGCTCAAAGTGCAAGCTAGCCAGCAGGCAGCAACACAACTCAAAGAAGACACTGGGCAACAGCAGCTTGTAATGCATGCTTTCCAGCAACAGAGAGCCAGTTTGCAAGCCACAGTGAGAGAAGAAAGACCCTCACTGGAGGTGGCATTGCCTAGACATCCTGCTAACTGTGCCACTTCTTGTGGTCACCTGGAAGCAGCGGTATGGACTCCATCGGTCAATATTTGGTTCATATGCACACACACACAAGAGGGTATGACAAGGTTTATTCCTCAAATAACAAGGCTTTCTTGGGGAAAGCAGGGCAAGCTTCCCAAGTAGGTACAAAATGTCTTGAGAGAGCAAAGAATGGAGACTGTCTCGGCTTTTATGGTGGTTAGGGGTAGGGTGGGGATGAGGGCTCCCACCCACCTGCCAGGGCTTCTGTGGTGTGAACATCTTGCTGTCACCAAAGGAAGGAACACCCAGGCTTGCTTATCAGCTTGCTGAGATATGAGTCCAAAGCAGAAGGGGAACGGGTAGAGCTTGAAGGCTGTCAAGGTCAAAATGAAAATTGGAGTCAGACTCTTTAGTGCAGATTTGTTATCTCCTTTAATTTCCATTTTACAGATGAGGTAACAGCTTTAGAAAGATTAAATAGGCCACATAGCTATTAAAGAAGTAAAATAAATAGTGGATCTGGAAGTCAAACCCAGGCCCATCTGACTTCCAAAACTGTTCACTTGACCACTATGCTACATTGCCTCCCCAGAGGAAAATAAAGAGTCCTACCACTCACAATCTGAGCGTCTCAAATGTCACAAAGGGAGTATCATTCATCACTGGAGAGCCCTATCCATAAATAAGGAGTTGGACAAAGAGTCTAAAAATGGTGGTGGGAGGGCGCCTGGATGGCTCAGTCAGTTAAGCATCTGCCTTGGTTCGGGTCATGATCCGAGCCTGCTTCTTCCTCTCCTGCCTGCTTATGCTCTCTCTATGTCCCTCTGTTTCTCTCTCTCTCAAATAAATGAAGTCTTAAAAAAAAAATGGTGGGAAGGGTGGAAAATATGGGCCATTTTGGGCTTGAAATATATGTTGACTGTAATCTATCATTTGGTCTGGTTGCTCAGAACAGCTCACAACAGGGATGCTGGGGTGGCTTAGTTGGTTAAGCACCTACCTTCTGCTCAGGTCCTGATACCAGGGTCCTGGGATCGAGTCCCACATCGAGCCCCACATCGGGCTCCCTGCTCAGCGTGGAGCCTGCTTCTCCATCCCCCCCCCCTGCTTGTGCTCTCTCTCTCTCTCAAATAAATAAAAGCTTTTTAAAAATAAAAAAAAAACAGCTCATAACAATTCCATTCAATTATTTGTAAAGCAGCAATAGGCCAGTCAATATTAATTGCAGAGTTTCTTAACCTCAGACAGGAGAGGGGAGGGCCAGATTTGGGGCCTGTGGGTGAGCAGCAAGTATTCTATGAATCAGACACACACACATACAGGCACACAAATACACATGCATGCATGATGCTTTTCTTCCATTTTTCTTTCTGTCATTTGGAATAGGGTCATCTTTGGGAAAAAAAAGTTGTGGTCAAATTATATAATGAAGGTGTTGTTTCATTCCAAACAATTGTTCTGTAGAATGGGGTGGTTGCTCAGTAAGGTGATACACTAAGTTTATGGTTGTCACCTGTCTATACCTAGATTAATTTCTCTGATAGAAATGAAAGAAGGTTTACGTTGCCATAATGCTTAAGGAAATCATAAGCTTAGCCCATTTGGGAAGTATCATGAAATAAAAGCATGAAGCGACTTCCGTATCCCTTGATTTTAATTTTATTACTGAACATAATGGGTCACTAAAGCCATAATGGTTCTTGGAATGTGAATTACTTGTCAGTGGGTTCATGGAACAAAGCTGAAGGAGCACCTTCCTTTTCAGCATCCGCATATAGTATCTTGCAGTGTAGGTATGTTTCCTGGGAAGAAGGTTAGATTTGAAAAGGATGAAACTTCCCCTGAACTTGCCTTTGTCCCTGCCCCAAAGCCAGATGTGGGACCATTCTATAACTCTGCCTCTTACATTGCCAAGCAACAAAATATCTGTGCAATAGGGGATGTCTTGGGAAAAACCTGTGCTCTCGCAGTGACCAAACTGGTTTATGACTTGGAGCAGAGACACCAATAAAACAGTGTCTCTATCAAAGAACCTTACCTACTCTAAGAGACAGACATTTCTTCCTGATATTTGAAAGCAGGAATTGCAGCTACTCCTCTCCCTCAGCCTGCAATTGCACGAAAATACTTAACACTTTTCAGTGTGGAGCTACTACTCTTCATCTGTTATGTGCCCTCCGGTGTCATCAGAAGAAACGTTTTCTTTTGGTGGGTCCCTTTGGAGACATTAATGGCTGAAAAGTTTTTTTTTTTTTTTTCAGGCGTAACTTTAACTGGAAAAAAATCTGGGCATGGAAGGGAGCATCTGTCATGCTTGACAACACATGGCTTCTTCCTTTGGTGGAGACATTGCATGCTTCATTACAGTCTACGTTGGTATCAAAGACTCGGCCAAAATCTTGAAAGGAGTCTTGTCTAGTGTCATAAAAGCTGGTCTTTTCAGGAGTTTTTGTAACAAAATGCATGCATAATATTATGTTCATCTTGTTTAAACACAAGTGTGTTGCCTCTCCAGAAAACAAATCCCCAACCTCTTGCTTGAATATTGAACAGAATTTTCACCTTTTGGAGGGAATGAAAAGCCCCCTTGCAGAACAATGTGGCAGCAAATTCTTTCACCACTGGACTTACTTGGAGGGCCTTACTGGCCAACTGAATGAAGCAGGTATTTCCACTCAAGGTCCTTCAGTTACCATTATGGATGTTGCAGAAAAACTGTGAGCTCTTTCAGCCTCTCCAAAGTGTTGAGAGAGATAAGCCTTACTCATTTCTTGGTGTGTTAAAATCTGAACACACTTAGGAATGCTGAGGAACTAAATAGATTCTGGTACCAATTCTGATGTGGGGGGTATTCCCATACCAGCAAGCAATTCTCTGACACAGCTAGGTGTCCTATAATCCAACTGAATTCAGACACGAGATACCTAGAGATAGCATCACATTCCATGGGTTAAGGCTCAGTCCTACAAGACTGCCTCCCCATCACTTCAGATGCTGGTCACAAGCCCAGTTGTTACCTGTACTTCTGACCAAATGGCTAAAAAGCAGAGATTCCCAAGAGCCCCTCCTCAACTTCAACTAATTTGCTAAGGTGGCTCACAGAACTCAGAGAAACATTTTACTTACTAATCACCACTTTATTATTAAAGGATGTAACTCAGGAACAGCCAGATGGCAGGGTTGTGTAGGGCAAAGTATGAGGAAAGGAGCATGGAGCTTCCATACCCTCCCCGAGCTTGGCACCTCCACGTGTTCACTAACCCGGAAGCTCTCTGAACCCAGTCCTTCCGGATTTTTATGGAGGCTTCATTACATAAGCACGATTGATTAAATCATTGGCCATAGGTGACTGATTCAACTTCCAGCCTCTCTCTCCTCCCTGGAGCTGGAGTAGGGGTTGGAACTTTCCCAACCCTCTTTTTTAAAATTTAATTTGATTTTTTTATTTAGAAAGGGAGAGAAGGGGGAGGGGCAGAGGGAGAGGAAGAGAATCTCCCCCCCCACCAAAGATTTTTATTTATTCATTTGAGAGAGGGACAGAGAGAGCACAAGCAGGGGGAGAGGCAGAGGGAGAGGGAGAAGCAGGCTCCCTGCTGAGCTGGGGTCCCGACATGGGGCAAGATCCCAGGACCCTGAAATCATGACCTGAGCCAAAGGCAGACACCCAACCATCTGAGCCACCCAGGTGTCCCGGAGATAGAGAATCTTAAGCAGGCTCCATGCCCAGCACATGGCCTACCCCGGCTGCCACGCGCTGCCAGGGGCTGCCGGGCCTAATCTCGTGAGATCATGACCTGAGCCCAAATCAAGAGTCAGATACTTAATTGACTGTGCCACCCAAGGTGTCCCTGAAAGTCTCAATCCTCTAATCACAGGGCTGGTTCTCCTGGCAACCAGCCCCTATTCTTCTGCGTGGGTCCAAAAGGTAACTCATTTTAACATAACAAAAGACACCTTGATTGCTCTGATCACTTAGGAAATTCCAAGGGTTTTAGGAGCTCTGTGCCAGGAATGGGACAAGACCAAATATATATTTCTTATTATAAATAATATCACAGGAACTCATTGAGGGTGTGAAAAGTGCTAAAAGGAAACCTCACTTAGAATGGAGGGGGGGGCGCCTGAGTGGCTCAGTCGTTGAGCGTCTGCCTTCGGATCCCGTCATGATCCCAGGGTTCTGGGGCTCCCTGCTCCGCGGGAAGCCTGCTTCTCCCACTACCACTCCCTCTGCTTGTGTTCCCTCCTTCATGTGTCTCTGTCAAACAAATAAATAAAATCTTTAAAAAAAAAAGAATGGAGTCGGGAGGCAGGCGGAGCTTTCACACTCTACCGCTTCTTCTCAACTGCAGATCCAAGAGGAAGAGATGCACCTTGCACAAGGGAAGGAGGAAAGGCTTGCCTCCTGTCCTGGCAACAGCCCAGCCAATGAGAGACTCTCACAACTCAGCCAATGAGAAGCCACTATACTTAGAACTCCCAGTTTACTCCAATGGACTCTTTGTTTATAAGAGGCCCACTAACTCCTCCCCTTTCCTCTATTAAAAAAAAACAACAACCCCAAACTCCTTTCCTTTGTTCTGAGGACTTGTGGTAGTTTGCTTGTCTAGAGTAAGGTCGTTTTTGCTGGTGAAACACCTGGCAGTTTTATTGTTTAAGGTTAATGTTATTTGGTGATCAGAAGTGGGATCCAGAGAAGACTGGTGCCGGCGCCCACAGAGCCAGCTGAGCTCACTGCTTTCTCGGGGACCCTGGAGTCTGAGGGTAAATTTTCTCCTGGATATCGAGCTCTGCTCTCTTTGTGTCTGAGCTCTACAGGCTTTTATTTATTTATTTATTTATTTTTGAGCGAGGCAGAGAGATGGGGGAGGGGCATCGGGAGAGGGAGAGAGAGAATCCCAAGCAGGCGCCACGCTCAGCGTGAGGCGGACTTGGGGGCTGGATCTCAGGACTCAGATCCTGACCTGAGCTGAAATCAAGAGTTGGCGCTTATGGGGCGCCTGGGTGGCTCAGTCGGTTAAAGGTCTGCCTTCGGCTCAGGTCATGATCCCGGAGTCCCCGGATCGAGCCCCTCTCAGGCTCCCTGCTCAGCGGGGAACCTGCTTCTCCCTCTGTCTGCAGCCCTCCTTGCTTGTGCATGCCATCTCACTCTCTCTGACAAATAAATAAAATCTTAAAAAAAAAAAAGTTGGCGGTTAACCGATTGAGCCACCCCGGTGCTTCACTACAGGCTTTATTTAAAGCGTTGTCCTTCCTCAGTGTACTTGTTTGGCTTTTGGTCCGACTCTTTCTGGGACCAGATTGTGCCCTTTGGAATTATGCTGGGCTTTGGTCTGATCCCTCAGGAACCAGACTGTTCCTGTTGAAACTGTTCTGTTTAGGAATTTTTTCTCTTTGCTCTAGAGAAAAACCTCTAAGAAATGGGATCCCAGTCATCAAAATGCTTGACGATAACTCCTACTGGAACGGCTAAGGAAACGGACCAACTTAACCAGAAGTAATTTAGACCGGCAATGACCATTATGGGGAACATCTGAGCTCACCAAACTTCTTTTACTTAAAATTGAATTAGAAAGCCGTGGCTTCAAAACCAAACAAACTGAATGAGGTACCTATTGTAAATGGTACCTTGAGGCTTCCAAATGTTTTCAGGATTCTAAGTTTGCCTCTTTGCAAAATAGTATTTCTAAATTAACTGAGGCAAACAAATAATTGAAAGAAGTCAAAATGCCTCTGAGGCCTCTTTTCCCCCTCCCCCTCCTCCTGGGATTCCTAACCCTTGGCAGCCACTTGTGCTCAGGCCTTGCCTCCTGTGCCATTTCCCTCTATTCTCTGCTGAACTTCCCTTTCCCTCCAAGCCTCCCCCTGCTCCGTCTTCTCCTGAACCTGTTAAAACCTCCACTTTAAAGTTAAGTCTTCTGAGAATCCAGATAAACCCCCAGGTCTTTATGTTCCCTGCACTAAGGATGAATTGTAGTCATAGTTTTTGTTTGTTTTTAAGATTTTATTTATCGGGGTGGAGGAGGGGCGGGGACCGGGAGAAGCAGGCTCCTGGCCAAGCAAGGAGCTGGATGAGGGACTCGATCCTAGGACCCTAGGATCATGACCCCAGCTGAAGGCAGATGCTTAACCGACTGAGCCACCCAGGTGTCCCTGAATTGCAGCTGTAGTTATAAGAGTTTCCTAACGGGGCTGAGGACTCCCAGAGGTTTGCTTAAGAATGTAGCATAGTAATGTCCACAATAGCCAAACTGTGGAAAGAGCCAAGATGCCCATCGACAGATGAATGGATAAAGAAGATGTGGTATATATACACAATGGAATATTATGCAGCCATCAAAAGGAATGAGATCTTGCCATTTGCAACGACGTGGATGGAACTGGAGGGTGTTATGCTGAGTGAAATAAGTCAATCAGAGAAAGACATGTATCACATGACCTCACTGATATGAGGAATTCTTAATCTCAGGAAACAAACTGAGTGTTACTGGAGTGGTTGGGGGTGGGAGGGATGGGGTGGCTGGGTGATAGACATTGGGGAGGGTATGTGCTACGGTGAGCGCTGTGAATTGTGCAAGACTGTTGAATCACAGATCTGTACTTCTGAAACAAATAACGCAACATATTTTAAGAAAAAAGAAAAAGAAGAAGATAACAGGAGAGGAAGAAAAGGGGAGTATGTCAGAGGGGGAGACGAACCATGAGAGATGATGGACTCTGAAAAACAAACTGAGGGTTCTAGAGGGGAGGGGGGGAGGGGGATGGGTTATCCTGGTGATGGGTATTGAGGAGGGCACGTTCTGCATGGAGCACTGGGTGTTATGAACAAACAATGAATCATGGAACACTGCACCAAAAACTAATGATGTAATATATGGTGATTAACATAACAATAAAAAATTAGAAAAAAAAAAGAATGTAGCATAGTTATCCAAACTTACCAACCTGGCTTCTTTATATGAATGAGTCTACGTGCTTGTTGCTGAAGGTCGGGCCAGCATTGGATAGAACTAGCCCAATGGGAACATCCTGAAGGGGATTTAGAGAAACAAACTCCTGACTTCTGGCAGGAAGTTAGGACACTCACTGGAAATCACCAGTGAGTAGTTACAGTAGCTTCTTCTAAGCCTGTTGATTGGAATAACATTCAGGCTTGCACACAAAAGCCTAATGAACCTGTTCATGACTATTACAACCAACTCCAAGTTGCCTTTAAAGAAAATTCTGGTCTTCCTTTATTTAGATGTTGAAGCCATCAGGATAGCATTTATTTTATTTTTTATTTTTAAAAGATTTTATTTATTTGACAGAGAGCGAAAGAGGGAACACAAACGGGGAATAGGGAGGGAGAAGCAGGCCCGCCGCTGAGCAGGGAGCCTGATGTGGGGCTCGATCCCACTGGGACCATGACCTGAGCCAAAGGCAGACGCTTAACGACTGAGCCACCTAGGCGCCCCAGGGTAGCATTTAATTCTGTGTTTATTAATGGAATGAGTTGGTTTCTTCTTTCCTCTGTTTGGAACAGCCTGCTTCCGGAAGGAATCAGACCAAAGGACCAGGATGGAATGGGAAATTTTGTGCACTTCAGATTTAGTTAATTTGGCAAACCTGCTTGCTCATATCCTAGATGAGCCCACTAAAAGACTGCTAAAGTTCTCAAATTTTTCAGCTCCAGCGGGTGAAGGCCCCTAACCCCTTCTAGTTTCTCCTATTATTGCAAAGAGCCAGGACATTGGTTTAAGATGTTACCAACTTAAGCATTCCAGGCATCTTCCGTGCCCTCTGCTCAGTCTTTCCAGTGGCCTCCCAATTCCCAATGATGGGCTTCAAGGAACTTCCCAGTCCTTACTATTAGTGGCTGGGAGAAACCATTCTCCAGATTAAGAATGAATCTGTCTCTGTCCCTGGTTATACTGGAGCTACACTGTCAGTGCCTCCGGATATTAAGACAGTTCAAATACTGGGGGTCTCTTAATAAACCTCAACAGGTTCCTGTCTCTGAATCTATTCCCTTTTGTCTAGGTCCTTTGAGAGAGATGCACCCTTTTCTCCTTAGTTCCTCAGGCCCTATTTATTAGGCCAAGATTTCTTAGAAGAGTATCTTGCCAGAATTTCTTTCTCCCAAGAGAGGAAAATAATTCTAGAATTTGACAGTAGTAACCAAAATAGCCAACCAGGGGAATTAAATGACCCTTTGACGTCTTTTGATTCCATCTCTGATGTTGCACCATAGCTGAGTCTAGGGATCCTTATCACTGATTCCTGTTGGATCAGCTACCATCTTCTTTATGGGCAGAATCCTCAACTGTTATTGGCAGAATCCACTGTGCACCTCCCATCAAGATTCAGATAGATCCCTCAAAACCGCTTACCGAAATTAATTAATAGCCTATAAAGAAGTCCTTCAAGACAGCGAGCCAATATAGAAGATTATAAAGCTCAAGGTTTCATTATCACCTGTACTAGTCCCTGTAAACACCCCATTTTATCTGTGAGAAAATCCAATGGCTGAAGATGGAGGTTTGTCCTGGACCTACTAGCAATAAATAACATTGTTATCCCTCAATACCCTGTTTTCCTAACCCCCGTATGCTCCTGACATCCACTCCCACTGAAAGCATTTTTTTCATTGCAAATGATATGCTCAGTGCATTTTTAGTATTCCTGTTGATAAGGATGGCCAGTATCTTTTTGCTTTCACTTGGTAAGAACAGAAATACACCTGGACAGTAATGCCCCCCGGGGTTTCACAGAGTCTTTACTTTTCACAAACTTTTTTTTTTTTTTTTTAATTTTATTTATTTGACAGAGACAGCGAGAGCAGGAACACAAGCAGGGGGAGTGGAAGAGGGAGAAGCAGGCTTGCCGCTGAGCAGGGAGCCCGATGTGGGACCCGATCCCAGGACCCTGGGATCATGACCTGAGCCGAAGGCAGACGCTCAACGACTGAGCCACCCAGGTGCCCCTTTTCACAAACTTTTAAAAGCTGATTTGGTTGATAGAAAGTTTTCTGCAGGCTCTACTTTGTTAAAATATGCAGATGATGCTTCTCTGCTCCCCTTCTGAAACCTCTTCACAGGAAACAGCCTTCACCCTTGGCCTTAAAGGGACACAAAGTTTCCAAAGAAAAATTGCAGTTTGCTCAAACTCAGGTTCTATACTTAGGGCATTTGATCTTGAAACAAGGACTACATTTCCACCCAGATGGAACCCTTCATGACTGCTTAACTCTGACAGATTACCTTTTGACTCCCTGTGGAAATTTATAGGAAACTCAGCTAACCAATGCAGATTTTTCATGGTATACTGATAGTTCTTATTTAAAGGGTGAAAATGGTAAATATGCTGAGTATGTTATCGCATCTCTCTGAAGTCATTGAGATGGCAACTTCATCTTTTGATACTTCAGCCCTTACTCAGGCTTGTATTTTAGCCAAGAAAACCCTAAGCATTTATACCAATAGTCAGTATGCCTTTGGGGTAGTTCATACTTTGGAATATTATGGAAGCAACAAGGTTTCCTAACCTCCATTGGGAATAAAATTTAAAATGGCTCCTATGGGGGCTGGGTGGCTCAGTTGGTTAAACACCCGACTCTTGATTTTGACTCAGGTCATGATTTCAAGGTCATGATCTCAGGGTGGTGAGATCAAGGCCCATGTGGGGCTCCGCGCTGAGTGTGGAGCCTGCTTGAGATTCTCTCTCCCTCTTCCTCTGCCCCTCCACCCCTGCTCATGCTCTTGCTCGTTCTCTCTCTCAAAAAAAAAAAAAAAAATGGCTCCTATGTCCAAAATTTATTAGATGACATACTTTTGTAGGTTCCTGGGCATTCCAGACTCCAGTCCCTGGAGGCCAAAGTAAACCACCTACCTGATATTTCTGCCAAAAACATTGCTTCCAAGGAAACCCATAGCCAAACCTCTGTCATGTTCCAAAGGGATGTTCTCCCAAATCATAATTTGGAAAAATTGACTAGAGATACCCAACTATTGCCCCGAGAGAGGGAAAAACAATACTGGAAATCTAATTGTTGGCTTGATAAAAAGGGAGAACTCTGGTTTGGCCCAATTAACCATCCATTCCTGCAAGAAATTCTAAAATTCCCATTATTCACCACTCTGTATGCCTTAAACCACTGGTCTACTGACAAAATGCTAGCATTGAGGAACCAGTATTGGTGGGGAAATATGAATAAGGCTGCAGAAAGTACCTACCTTACTTGCTCCACCTGTCCCAAGTATAATCCTGGGAAACCTGTTTATATAGATTTCATATAGCTTCCCTGTCTCATGGATATAAATATGTTTTAGTCATAGTTTTCATGTTTTCTTACTGGACCAGACCTTTCTCTTGTAGATAGGCCAATTCTTCTGTGGCCAAAATTCTGTTAGAAAAGATTATCCCTACCTGAGGAACTTCTCCTGAACTTCACAGTGACCGGGGAACCCATTTTATTGGTCAGGTGCTTCAACAAGTCAGTGCTGTTTTTACAACACTTTTCATTGTGCACACCATCCTCACTGGCACTATTGAGACTCAACTGGCAAAATTTGTAGAGACCCTCCAGGTATTTGGGGTGAAAGCACTGTAATTGGTCCTTCTAAATCTCAGATCCACCCCCTTTGGAACTCACAGACTCTCACCCTTTGAGATAGTCACAGGGTGACCAATGCACTTGGCCCCTCTCTCCTTTGATGCTTAGCTGATAAAAGGAGATATATTTCAGTATTATAAAGGCCTGATTGCTTGTATTAGAATAACTATGCTTTTGTGGAGCAATGTTTTTCACCGTGTGCTTCCAGAAGACAATGACCTTAGGCATTCCACCTTGCTATCTGGAGATTTCATCTATTAGAAAAGGATTCCCGCCCCCACCCAAGATTTCGGCCTCGATGCAAAGCCCTTATCAGGAACTGCTTTGTGCCACCAAACTCCAGGGAAGACTCTTGGAGTCACAGGAAACATCTAAAGAAAGCACCCACCTCTGACTGGACCCGCACACCATCTGGTGACCTGAAAGTTAAGATTTCCCAGAATTGAAGCAGGGGACATCTTGTCAGATGTCCGGACAAGGCCCGTATACCTTTTCTCACTGTTGTTTCCTTTCTCTCTTTTGTGGAAAGATAATGCCCTTGTCTGCATTTCCCAAGCCCTGGTGAAAGGGAGAAACCTCCTTTTTTGATTACGGTCTTTAGGAAGTTGCCTCGTCTTGATTTCAGGACAAATTCATCTTTCACTTTCTTTTCCTGAAGTGTTAGAAGGTTCAGAATCTGCAAAAAGTCATCTGAACTATTCACCGACTTGGAATTCTTATCCATAGTCATGATTTTTGAATTTACAACTTTACAGACTGTATTACTAATAATACTTGGGCATAAATAGTTCTTTTGTGGTAACAGTACTGTTTAAAAATGTCTTTGAAGTTCTACTGTTTTGCAAAAAGTTCATCAGTGATTGCTTCCTGTTTACACTTAACACTGCATCTTCCCAAACGCACTCAGTTGATTCTTTCAGTGTGCTCCTGGAGTGGCCACTGTTCTCCTTTAAGAGAAGTCTCTAAGTGGAGACCTCCAGGAGTCATACACAAGTCCAGATTTGCCTCCATAGGGAGAACCTTTCTTCCTGAGGTTGGAATAAGTGCCAGTAAGTATTTCGGTTGCCAACTTTCAGACCTAGAGTCCTGAATTAGAACCATCCTACAATTTGGAATGGTCATGTTACTTTTTCTGTTGTAAAATTATTTGAAGTTTTGTATTTTGTTGCCCTTCAAACTTTAAAAATAAAAAACAATGTACCTAATAGGGTGATGCTGGCTCAACACCTCAAGATGATCTCCAGGGCTTAACCATCTTGGATTACAGATGGGAAGGGCCTGAGAGTTTCTCCCTCCTAAGCTTCCTTGTTATTCAAACATGGCGTTACATAGTTTCCAACTGCTGTGCACGCTCCCTCCAATATAGGACATGGCAACCAGGAAAGGTCCTCCTTGGCACTGAGGGACAAAACCACTAAATGTGGAAAACATGACTCTTGATCAGCAGCGCCTTTCAAAGAAAGTTCTCCATCAAAGGCGGAGGGGGGCGTGGGGAATGTGAAAATTAATAAAAGGAAACTGTGTTTAGGATGGAGGTGGGAGGCCAGCAGGGGGAACTCTCATGCCCAGCACTGGTCAACTGCAGAGCCAACAGGAAGAGTCACAGCTTACAGGGGCTACTACCTTAGCTGCCGCTTGACTACCCCAGCAGGAGGAAGAAAGGCTTTCCTCCTGCCCTGGCTGCAACCCAAAGAGAAACCACTCCACTGCAAACTCCCGGTTTACTCCGACGGCCTTTTAGTTTAGAACAGCCTCCCCTACATCCCCCTTTCCCCTTTAAAAGAACACTTCTCTTTGTTCTCCAGACTTGCCTGCGGTTTCGCTGAAGTGCTTGTCCTAGATTGCAGTTCTCCAGGACCCTGGGATCATGACCTGAGCCGAAGGTAGACGCTCAGCTGACTGAGCCACCCAGGTGTCCCTTCAATGAAAATTTAAAAACAATTTGGTTTTGATGCCAAAGACCACTCCACAATTCCAACTTTCTATTCAGGCCAAGAAATCGCAGAAATCTCATTAAAATGAGATTTTGAGAAGAATTGGAATTTTTTTTTGTTTTATTTTAGATCTATTCCCTCTACCACTCAAATAGACCTTGAATCTTAACGTGTTATAAAAAAATGAGGCCAAGACTTTTTTTTTTTAAAAGATTGCTTTTAAGTTTTCTTCATGTGTAGGAAATACATTTCCAACATAGAAAAAAAATTTAAATGCAGAAGTTTTGGTGTATATATTTCTGTGCAGTTTTCTGGGAAGGAGGGGCATAGCTTTCTTCAGCTTTTTCAAGGAGTCTGGTGTTCATAAAGGAAAGAGCTGGAGCATATGGTCAGGTTGGGTGCTGCGACCTCTTTTCCACCTGGTTCTAAATACTCCCAATCACTGGTTAGTTAGGCTGCTAGGTTCTCAGGATGCCTCTGCACTTCAGCCAGCTACCCTTTAAACCCAGAAAGCTCAGGAAGGTTAATCAGTCCAGTCCCTGGTCCTTAAATCAATCAATTCAGCAGTGAAGTTCTGCATGAATCTCCCAAAGGTAAACAGATTTCTATTTAAATGTTATTGTGCTCATTAGCATCAGCTGTTTTCATTATAAATATGCTGAGATGTTCTTTTCTAATCCTGTTTATAAATTATGCTTACTACTTTGAGATGTTGAAAAAAAATTTTTTTTCTGGATCCTCTGTGAGGAGCCTTTACTACCTTTCTCAACGGCCCCTTGTACCTGTTTGTCCTCTGAGCTTCTGCTCTTAGAAATTCTGGTTCATCTTCTGCCCCGAGGGTTTCTTCTTTGACTCCTTTACTGGTGTAGTCTTCCTCCTTCTACACTATTAAAGCATGGCTGCCCTTTAAGATCCAGTACTCACACTTTCCTGTTTTCTTTCTACATTTGTTCTGCAGAGTAGCCTGCCCCGTTTCCACTGTCCGTCCAGGCACCTCCATCCAAGCCTTCAGCTTTGTGCACTGCAGCCTGGCTTCCTGAGGCACGGTAAGTACTTCTAGCTGGTATGTGGTTTATTTCAGTAGTTCGATATTGATTTGAATGCTGCCTTCCATGTATGGCAAGAAATACTGGTTTCCAGTCACATTAGTTATAGGAAGTTTCCTATTTAAAAGTACACTTAAAATAAAAAGAAATTGATTGAAAGCAGGGGTTGACAGACTTTTTCTGTAAAGGGCCAAATGGTAAATACCTTCAGTCTTGTGGGTCACACGGTCTCTACTGCAAACTACTCGATTCTGCTGTTGTAGCTCGAAAGCAGCCACAGATGATAGTACACGAATGGGTATGGTCGGATTAGGCCTGCAGGTAGTTGAGCCTTGATTGAAAGGAACTTATTATTAAAATAGGAATTCAGGGAGTAAGTAGATAGAGTAAAAATCATAAAGCTGGGATGCATATGCCTTAGGATTGAGACACTTTGTTCTATATGTGTTCTTGGTTACAACGACTCTGGGTGTTCTGGGTGGGGGGATGGGTTAGCCTGGTGATGGGTATTAAAGAGGGCACATTCTGCGTGGAGCACTGGGTGTTATGCACAAACAATGAATCATGGAACACTACATCAAAAACTAATGATGTAATGTATGGTGGTTAACATAACAATAAAAAATTATTTAAAAAAACAAAAAAACCCGACTCTGGGTGTTCTGGATGACTTCGGGATGCTCAGAACACTCATCCTCTATCTTGAAGGAGCTTAGTCTATACAGAGAGACCAAAAAAAGAACAGATAATTATACTAGGCTATAGGAATGACCTGAGAGGTGCCAGCAGATGGGGGGGTGGTGTGTGTGTGTGTGTATGTATGTAGGAGAAAGAGGCTGTGTTGCTTCTGAATAGACTGCCCCTTTCCCCACCTTCTCTAGATTATTCACCTGTATGTTCGTATATACTATATGCTAGCTTTTGCCCATTTTACAGATAAAGAAACTGAGGTTCAGAGGGGTTAATGAATTGTTGAAGGTCACAGAGCTGGTAAGGGAGGCGTTGGGATTTGAAACAGATAGTCTGACTTCAAGATCGATGTGCTTAGCCAGAGTGCTCCCATGCCTCAATAACCTTGAGTAAGGAACTGATTCTTCCACCAGGATGATTCAATATAGCAGAAACCAGCCTAGTCTTTGACAAGGTGTCAGCCTATGCAAGTGCCCTGGACATCCTTCCTGTCACAATAGTCCTGCAAAGGTGACTTGAGCAGTAGACGGGAGAAGCTGGGCTCTTCACCTGCTCCAGAGGTAGACTGAAGACTTGCTTACCAACCAGAAACTCTAGGTTTCTGTGAAGGTGGAAGGTGCCCAATCTATTTGTCAGCTGTTATTCAGCGTGATGAGGGACACTTGCCTGCTTATGGGACAAGCCTACCACAATAATAATTAGTAATAACAATAATGCTACACTTCTGTATGACTCACTAGGTATTAGACACTCTCCTAAGCACTTTGCATGGATTGCATGTATAATTAATTAATCCTCCTACCAACCCTTTGAAGGGGTGTATGAGTTTCCTGGGGCTGCTGTAACAAGTTGGCACAGACTGGGTGGCTTAAAATGACAGACATTTATTCTCTCTTAGTTCTGGGGGCTAGAAGTCTGAAATCAAGTAGTTGGCTAGGCCACGCTCCCTCTGAAGCCTCTCGGGGAGAATGCTTCCCTGCCTCTTCCAGCGTCTGGTGGCTGCCCTTGCTCCCTGCCTTGGAGCTGCATCACTCCCGTTTCCGCCCCTGCCATCTCGTGGCATTTTCCCATGTGTGTCTGTCTCTGTGGCTCCAGATCTCTCTCCTCACAAGGACACTGGTCACCCCACTGAGATGCTACCCTATTCCAGGAGGCTTAATTTGATTATATCTGCCAAGATCCTATTTCCAAATAAAGTCACATTCACAGGTATTGGGGGTCAGGACTCTCAACTTTTTGGGGGGCACAATTCGACCCATAACAGGTAGGTACTATTATTTTTTTTCTAAAGATTTTATTTATTTATTTGAGAGAGAGACAGAATGTGAGAGAGAGCATGAGAGGGAGGAGGGTCAGAGGGAGAAGCAGACTCCCTGCTGAGCAGGGAGCCCTATGTGGGGCTCAGTCCCAGGACCCTGGGATCATGACCTGGGCTGAAGGCAGATGCTTAACCGACTGAACCACCCAGGCACCCAGGTAGGTACTATTATTATTTACATTTCACAAATGAGGATCCAAGGCACTGTGAAGTTAAGAATCTGCCCAGAGCCAGACAGCTTTGTTAGCAGAGCCTGGATTTGAACTCAGGTATTTTGAGAGTCTCTGCTCTCACTGTGTTAACAATGGCTTTGCCTGCAGAGCTCCCTGGCCCCGCACTTCAGACACGCCACGCCCCCCCCCCCCCCCCCATAGCATCTGGTGACAACAAACATGCACTGAATTAGCTGAACAGGAAAGTCTAAAGCCCCATGGCTGTGTCGGGGTGGCGCCCAGGAGCCTGAGGACAGGTGAGGAGCTTGGCCGTGCATGGGGGTTCTTGTTTATCTCAACAGGCAGGCAGGCTCCCGGTGCGGCTGGGTGGGCACCCGACCAGCTCCTGCTGCCACCCGGGTAATTGGTTTTCTGTGTTCATTTCAATAATGAACTATATTAAAGGAGGCTGGAGATGCAAGGGAGATACAAGCATGGTGGAAGGAACAAAGAGATTTTAATGTGTTGAGTTGGGTTCTGGGGAAGATGAGGGACGTGATAATCGAGTATTAAAACAGAAGAGATTATGCAGTGGCCCTCGCACCATCCATCACCGCCCTCGTCCTGGGCGGGCGGCAGAACGGAGTCTGCCGAGATCCCAGCATTATCTCCGCAGTTTATTTACATCTCAAATCAGGTTGCACTGACAGCAGCTAAAGAAATTCCAGGGAAGAGATGTAACTACATGATCTATTTCCTACAGAAAGTGCAAACACAATACAGACTATCTGGTTAAATATATCATCCCAGAAATGATCCAACTGCCGAATGCTTAAGTCTGCTTTACATTTCTCGTCGTCGTGAGACCATCACATACCCTCCGAGACCACCTGTCTCTCCCCTTCTCTATCTTTCTCTCTGCTCCTGCAGTTTCCTCGCCGCCCCCCCCCCCAAAATTTGGCGGCATTCGCCAGGGTCTGACTCCCACATTATTTCCTTCTCACCATATTTGCCTGGACAACCTCATTTTCTTCATAGCTTTCAACGCTGGCTGGTTGTGTACTGAGGACTTCCAGACTGGACCTTCGGGGGTGCCCAACACTTGTTTTTCCCTTCTCAGTTATTTAAAATCTTTTTTGGATTGGTACTACATTTTCACAGTTAAAATCCAGACAATAGGAAGAATTTGCAAAAATTCTCCCTTCTTTGTCTTGTATGTGCCTAGCTCCTATCTTCATAGGAGAGCAGTGTGGTTTCCTAGGACTCCTTTTGGACTCCTTGTATATATATATACAAGGTAGATATATATCTTGTGTATATATATAAGAAAATACAAATATAAATGCTAATTTTTTCTCATTTTCTCCTCAAATGTATCCTATCATGCACATATTCTGCACTTTGCTTTTTCCACTTTTGATCTTTCCATGGCAGTATTTAGAGAATTTCATTCTTTTTTCTTCTCTTTTTTAAATTTACAATTGTACAGTGTTCCCTTGTCTGGCTGTCTCATAATTTATTTAACCACTCTTCTACTGGTGGACATTTGAGTTGTTTCTAGTCACTTGCTGTGATGGTTAATTTTATGTGTCAATTTGTCTGAGCCAGAAGGTGCCAAATATTTGGTTAAACATTATTTCTGGGTGTGTCTGTGAGACAGTTCCTGGATGCGATTAATATTTGATTCTGTGGACTGAGTAAGCACGTTGCCCTCCCCAGTGTGGGTGGACCTCATCCAATCAGTTGAAGGCCTGAAGAGACTTAAAAGGCTGAATAAGAAAGAATTCTCTCTCTGCCTGTCTTTGAGATGAGACATTGGTCTTCCTTTGCATTTGAACTCAGACTCAGACTGAAACTATACCATTGGCTCTCCTGGGTCTGGGCTTCTCAGCCTTTACAATTGCATGAGCCAATTCCTTATAACATTCCTGCCAGGGAGAAGGAGAGAGGGTTAGGGGAGGAAGGTATAATCCCTGGCTGGGCCTTCTGATGTCAAGCACCATCATGATCTTGACTGATTTCATTTGGATTCTGGGAGGAGGAGCCTGTGTGTATTGTTATCATAGGGCACGAGTCCTGACCCACTGTTACAGACTGAATTGTGTCTCCTTAAAATTCACATGTTGAAGGCCTGACCCCCTGTGTGACTGTATGTGGAGGTGGGGCCTTTAGGGAGGTAGTTAGGGTTACATGACATCATAAGGATGGATCCCTGATCCGATAGGACTAATGTCCTTGTAAGAAGAGGAAGAGACACCAGAGTGCTCTCTTTCTTCCTCCATGCACACAGAGGAAAAACACATGAAGAAGACACAGCCAGAGGGCAGCAGCCTATAAGCCAGGAAGAGAGTCCTCACCAAAAACCACCCCTGGCACCTTGATCTTGGACTTCTAGCCTCCAGAACCATTAGAATATAAATGTTTATTATTCAAGCCCCCCGGTCTATGGTATTTTGTTATGGAGCCCCAGCAGACTAATGTACCCATGTTGTTTTTAATTACCTTTAATTAGATGAGTAAGATACTTTCATTCGCCTTGTAAAAAAAAAAAAAAAAAAAAGTCTAATCAACACCTCCTATCTTGGTTCTTTCAACCAGGAGTTGGCAGACTACGGCCTGCAGTCCCAATCTGGCTCTCTGTCTGTTTTTGAAATAAAGTTTTATTGGAACATAGCTTATTCATTTATATATTGTCTGTGGCTGTGTTTGCCATATGTGATTAGGCACAACAGAGACCGTAGGCCTGAAAAACCTAAAACATTGACTGTCTGGCTCTTTATAGAAGATGATCACTGACTACTGCTCTAGCCCATGTCCAGAAGTAAGCACTGGTAACAGATTGGTGTGAATTATTTCATCTTAGATAGCACGGTGTTAACTTGTGTGTGTGTGTGTGTGTGTGTGTTATAGTAATAGGATCCTATCCTTCTGGAAGTCTTGGATTTGTCCATGTGGGTAGGAAGATCTGCTTCATAGTTTTAATTGCTGCATGATGTTCCAAAGTATGACATACTTTTTTATTCTATGATTTTATTAATGGACATTTTTGTTTAGTTTCTTTTTTTTTTTGCTGCTAAAGCTACACTACAACAAATATCCTTATGCACATGTGTGAGTGATTGTCTGTGATTGATACCAAGACTGGAACTGGTGGGCCATGAGGCAGATACATTTTAAAATTTGGTCCTACTTTTTTTTAAAGATTTATTTATTTATTTATTTGAGAGAGGGGGTGGGGGAGGGGCAGAGGGAGTGAATTTCTCAAGCAAACTCCCCACTGGGCGTGGAGCCCAATGCAGGGCTTGATCTCAAGACCCTGAGATCATGACTGGAGCCAAAATCACGAGTTGGATGCTTAACCCACTGAGCCACCCAGGCGCCCCACCCTTGGTCCTACTTTTTCAGAGATTATGCATTTATGTGATTTGAAAATAAAACAAAATGATCTACAACGTCTGCATTGCAGAGTCTCACCCCCACCTCTTTTCTAATCTGTTCTGCCCCCCGCCCCAACCCTTACAGGTATTAGTTTCTTGTATATCCTTCCAGGATTTCTTTATGAATAAAGCAAAGAAGAATAGGTATTCCTATTTTGTCTTCTTTTTCACAGAAAAGGTGGCATCCTGTCTTTTTTTTTTTTTTTAAAGATTTTATTTATTTGACAGACACAGCGAGAGAGGGAACACAAGCAGGGGGAGTGGGAGAGGGAGAAGCAGGCTTCCTGCCAAGCAGGGAGCCTGATGCGGGGCTCAATCCCAGGACCCTGGGATCATGACCTGAGCCGAAGGCAGACGCTTAACGACTGAGCCACCCAGGCGTGCCAGCATCCTGTCTTTTTGTCTCACAATTTTTTCACTTGACAGTATCTTCTGGAGATCTTCCCATAACTGTAAATATTTTCCTATAAGTTTATGGGGCATATACCCCTGCCTTTTGACAGCATTTAGTTTGTGTAGTACTTCTTTATGTGGATGTACCATATTTAACTAGTCCCTTATAGAGGATCACTTTTTTCCTCCCATCTTTTGATGCTATACAAACAAGATACGAACATTTTAAATTTCAATAGATGCGACCACATTACCCTTCAAAGGGGCTGTGTAGTTTGCACGAATTTTTAAGGAGCTCAAACAGCAGACAGTTGCTTGTACTGTATGCTCCAGCAAGTTCGAACTGTTGTCGGCTCCCAGACCCCGACATGTTTTGTCTTGTGTCCTTGCTGTTCTCTTTACTGTGACGTCCCTTTCTGTGCTTTGTCTGTCTAGCTGACTCTGAAGATCTTCCACTGAGTTTTGCCTTGAAAATCTGGGAAGCTGTCCCTAACCCCCATAGGTAGAGTTGATTTATTCTCTCTCTGACCACAGAGGCTTGCCCACATTCTATTTTTGCCCCTCTCACACTGTTAATTTTATTTCTTTACCAGTCGTGTCTCCCTTCTTCCATTGTGGACTACTTGAAGTGAGAGACCATATTTTTAGTCATCTTTATATTCCTAAAGCCCAGGACAGTGCCTGTTGTGGAATGGCTGCTCAGTAAATGTTGGCTGGATGAATAACTTAACAAATGATCACTAAAAACAAAGATGAACCCACCAAATTGAATTTGGACAATGAATCCATGGGTGTGTTTATCCAGCAGTCTGCCAATCATGCAGATCAGCTTATCTGCATGTACTGATGGAATTTCCACGTAATTTGCATGCTGGAGGGGGAGGCTGCCAATTCGCAGAGGATTCTTCTAGGCATTTGTCATTCATTAGAGAACATAAGCTTGTATTGGTGTTTTTGCAGCATAGTGTCGGCCAATTAGAGGAGATTGTAGCTTTGGAAACAAACATCTGCTTGATGCTGGGTAAATAATACTTAGAGTCTGGTGTTTTATGACTATATGATTAATTTGAATCCCATATAATTTAGTATTTGACCGTGTGGGACTCACAGAGATCACGCCCATAACTCAAATTACAGCTGCAAAAACCATACCTGGCATTTCCTACCATGGCCTCAGGTACCAAGAGATGCTTTCTGGTTGAAGTGACAGCAGGGACTAGAAGTAAGAGTCTATTCGGTGGTAGCCACCTTACAGAAAGAATAGTAGAGATCAACACCTGTCTTCAAATTCTATCCTGGATAACCCTTCTGTAGGCAACTCATGGAGTGCTGGGAAAACGTGAATGTCTTCTGTCGGCCTTTGACAATTGGTTCTCCTTTTTCCAGGGAGAAGGAGGTTAAAAGAAATGTGGAAAGGAAAGTACCATTGATCAAGTTCCTTTTCTGTAGCAGGTTCTTTACCAGGTGCTTTTCTCACCTTTTTCCCATTTGCGGCTCACAGCACTCTGGGGTCAGAATTTTCAGTTACTATTTTATAAATAAGCAGACTGAGTCGGAGGGACTTGTCCTGGCCTTTCAGCTAGCAGGCAGCTGTGTTGGGAGTTGAAGCTGATCTGCCAAGCCTTGCCTTCTGAGAGGATGTGGCCAATGGTATTTGGCAGAGCCATTGGCTGTGACATAGCTCTGATTCTCTGCCGATAGTGCTGGGTGGATTGGCTGTGAAATCTGTCTCCCTTGCTTCCAAATAAAATAATTAACTGCTTTGGTATCTGTGTCCATGGGGTTCTTAAGAACATTACTTTGTGTGGTAAGATGAGGGACCTGTTGGACAGCCTGCTGCTGGTGGACGTGCACATGTAGCAAAGGACGGCCAGGTGGCCAAGAGGGCAGGATCTTTGCTGAGCTAAAAATACTGCCTGTCTGTTTGCATAACCACCATCAGAGTTAAAAAAAAAAAAAAAAAAAGGGCCACTGGGTTTCAACAGAATCATCTCTGGAACTTTAAAAAAATATGCATGTCTGGTCACCACCCACAGATATTCTGATTCCATGGTTATTTTAAACAAGCTTTCCATGCTATTCTGATGCACAGCCAGATTTTGGAATCTACAACCTAGTCTGTGGATCATTTGAGTCATCAGAACTTGAATAAGGATTGCTTTCTTTGGGTACATCTTTTCTTGATCATATCAAATCAACCTCTCCCTATTTCTTTTTCCCCTCTCCCTTCCTCCCTTCTTCCCTCCCTCCTTCCCCTCTCTCTCTCTCTCCCATTCTCTCTCTCATATATTTTTTGCTGGCAGTTAGAAATTCTTAAAAGCTTTTTGCCACAAAACCATCTGCTGGAGAAATCTCCCACTACGTTTCAAATGCCAAACTGTTCTCAGTAGCAATTTTCTTTATTATTTTGGGGAAAAGAATGAATTACATTTCTTCCCTATGAAAGAAAATACTTTAAAAAATAAAAAATGTTCATTATGGACCAGTAGCAGTTGCTTATATTTTTGAAAGAAATAGCTTTATTAGACACATGCTCTGTGAGTTTACTTCAGTTTTCCCTCCTGGGCTTGATTTTTGCCTCAAGGTTTGGATGTATGGATGATGACAGTGCGGGGATGCTCTGGTGGGCAGTGGTAACTCCAAAGGGAAACCAGTTTGGCTCAAAGAATTGCAGGATGATTTTGACTTCCTAATGCCCACATGCTTTATGGAAGCAGGTCCTACAATGCTACAAGCCTAGCTTGAAGGTTTATATGGGTTGTCATATTGCACAATCCCTTCCCAGTTCAAATCCTTCCCCCATTTCCATGAAATGGAAACTCACATCTTGTGGCAAGTAATGGGAGTGTTCTTAAGGGACTTAGAATAAGCCTGAAAATGTTTCCTTTGCCTTCATTTGGAGATGGTTTTCCTTAAGAGTCTCATTGGATGATCATCTAAGCCTTTGAAAATTCATTTGCTATGGCAGATGGTTAGCTATCCACCAAGGGCTCATGATCCCCTTTTGACAGCATGGAGTTGCTCCTGGGACCAGCAACCACAGGACCCAGCTTCCCTTGCATCAACATGTGGTCATCATTTAGCCTTTACCAAGGGAACATGAGCAGAAGTGACACATGTCACTTCAAAGACCTTGACTTGTCTTTGAAGAAGTGGCCAAGGCCTGAGTGCAGGTAATCCCAAAGCCCTGGGGAAAGTGGAATTATAAGATGGAAAGAGCCTGGGCCCCTGGATCACTGTGTGGAAGAAAGTTGCCCGCTGACCAGAAACACTCCCTGGACTTTGATGTGAGTGAGAAATAAGCTCGCATTATGCTAAATCACTGGAATTTGGGGATTTGCTTATTACACCTGCATGGATTACCTTCATTAACCATACACTGGCTGGTCAGCCAGGCACTGAAAAATCTTCATCTGGCTTAAGGTACTTTGACCTCCCTGAGACAAGGACGCCGATAAAAGCAATGGGACTCCTCATATCCAGCAAGGAGCATATGGGATAGGTAAGGAACTTTTGTCCTGTAACAGCAATTGTGAGAGAAAAGAGTGATATTTGTTACCAGATAATGGGATGAGTAGAAAAGGATATTGAAGATAAGAGAGGATTGTAAAAGCAATACCCATTGGGACAGGCAGGCAGACAAGTGACTTCTGTTCCTTCAGAAGGGGGAAAATTTCCCACCCTAGTCATGGTTCAAGCCTCCAACGACAGGCTTTGTATCCTCCACCGCACTAAACCTGCAGGGACAGTTCTGGCAGTAACCAGGGAAGAGGATCACTTTGCAAATAACACGTTTCAGTATCAATAACAATAAATATCCTTGGAAGTCTCCACAAACCAGGCAGTAGGCTAGGCAGAGCGAGGACAAAAATCCCCGCCAAATTCTGTATCTTCAGAGTGCTTATGAAGCAGTCAATGTGGCAGAACATAATCATAAGAAATGCTAAGGAACAGAGGCCAAGTATAACGTGAATGGGGAAGAGGGAGCTGACCCAGGTCTTCGGGAAAGAGCAGCTGTGACACAGCGTCATACAGAGTCCTGGCTAGGACTCTCATTTTGGCAGCTGCAGCTGGATGAAGTGTACGTAAGAAGAAACAACGTCTCTACAGGACAATTTCAAAATAATTTTTAGGATTTGGGGAAGCCTATAAAAGTGAGTCCATTTGATATGTGAGTAGTGACCACAATAAAAACTGCAAACCAATGTTCTAAAATTCTTCCAGCATCAATGCAATTCTGATTGGAGTCAATACCAAGTGTTTAAAAAGAAAAAGAAATTTTTTTTTCAAACAAAAAATAACAGAATGGACATTGGCCTTGGAGGGGACCTGGCAGCTCCCAGCTCCCTTGACCTGCTGGATCATGGGTAGATTGAAGAAGGTTCTTTGAGGGCAGGGTGTTGGGAGAGTGGCTTTTCCCAACCAATCAGAAGTGGTAGCAATCCACAGTGCTGCACTTGTGTATACTGGCCAAACAGTGACCTAGTATAGAATCATAAAAACAAACACATTACAGAGAAAATGGAATCTTATTGTGATCCCACCTCTCAGAGAGTGGCTGTTGCTAACAGTTTAGGGTATATCCTGCCAGACTTTAAATTTTCTGTGCAAACATAAACAAGACTTTACTAGGGGCGCCTGGGTGACTCAGTCTTTAACCATCTGCCTTCACCTCAGGTCATGATCCCAGGGTCCTGGGATTGAGCCCCGCATCGGGCTCCCTGCTCTGTGGGAAGCCTGCTTCTCTCTCTCTCCTGCTCCCCCTGCTTGTGTTCCCTCTCTCGCTGTGTCTCTCTCTGTCAAATAAATAAATAAAATCTTTAAAAACAAAATAAAACAAAAAACACAAGACCCTACTATGCATTCTGTACCACAAATTTTCCATTTCTTCCCTCTCAAAGCAGAGTGCATTGTGAACATTATGTGATGTGGGCACACAAAGGGCACACACCTTATACTCTTCCTTTTCCTTTTATCTCCTAATTAGAAGTTGTGGACCTAAATCAATACCATTACTGGAGTGTTTTTATGCACTACCAAGCTGCAACCTTCCACTCACACAGCATTTTAAGCACACACTGTTCTTTGGTGTTGCTGCAAGCTCCATCAGGAGTCCTCTCCTGCATCTACTCTTCCTCCCATGATCTTCCCTGGTTGCTTTTTCCAGTCTCTAGCTCCATGTCCTGCAGGGCTCAACCTGGTCTTGATCTCCTAAGCAAACTTCAGCTTTTGGAAGGATCCGTTGTGCGTCATTAATTTCTTGGTCAGATCTCTTGTATCTCTCTCTCTCCCTTTGTGCTTTCCCTGGTTTAGTGTTCTGTCTTTTACCCCATGTCGGATGCTGGGAAGATCCTCACTGGTCTCCAGACCCTACTTTTCCTTAGGCTTGTCTCATGGCATCTCACATCAGGAGTCAGATGGTGGAAGACTTTAAATTCAAGGTTATGTCTTTTGGGTTTTAAGCCTTAAATAAGAGGAACAGATGAACTGACACACAGAAAGTAGTGTTTGAGGTCAGTGGGGTATAAGGGGCAGGATAAAAGGCAAGATACATGGTAGAAGGACTTGAGCCTAGCTTTGTGGGGAGGGCAGGCAGGGATCTGTCCAAGGTGCTTCATGATGCGTGCTGAAACCTCACTGGATGTTCAAGGTATCTATTTGTATGTTTTTTTTAAAGATTTTATTTATTTGAAAGAGACACAGTGAGAGAGGGAACACAAGCAGAGGGGGAGTGGGAGAGGGAGAAGCAGGCTTCCCGCAGAGCAGGGAGCCTGTTGCGGGGCTTGATCCCAGGACCCTGGATCATGACCTGAGCCGAAGGCAGACGCTTAACGACTGAGCCACCCAGGCACCCCATTTGTATTTTTTTTTTAAGATTTTATTTATTTGACAGGGATGGACAGGGAACACAAGCAGGGGGAGCGGGAAAGAGAGAAGCAGGCTTCCCGCTGAGCAGGGAGCCCGATGTGGGGCTCGATCCCGGAACCCTGGGATCATGACCTGAGCCGAAGGCAGATGGTTAATGACTGAGCCACCCAGGCGCCCCTATTTGTATGTTTTTATTTGTAATAGCAACAGCATGAACCAGGCAGGAGTCACAGGATGGAAGTTTTTCTTTTCTGGCTATGCCAGGAGGATAGTCACAGGATGGAAGTTTTTCTTTCCTGGCTATGCCATCTTTATAAAGAATCCGAACAAATAACCAACCAATATAAGGCGCCTGGGCAGTTCAGTGGTTAAGCGTCTGCCTTTGGCTCAGGTCATGATCCCAGGGTCCTGGGATCGAGCCCTGCATCAGGCTCCCTGCTTGGTGGGAGGCCTGCTTCTCCCTCTCCCACTCCTGCTTGTGTTCCCTCTCTCGCTGTCTCTCTCTGTGTCAAGTAATAATAAAAAAAATAACCAGTATAGGAGGCTGGCTAGATTTTTTTCTGGACATATATATTCTCTTGAATGTCTTATAGTCCTCTCTGATTGAGAATATCTAGAAATGAATTCATCACCCTTACCAAACTTAACCCACTTCCGCCTTTTCCCCATCCCACAAACGGCACCATCATTCCTAAAAGGTAGAATCAGCCTCAGTTCTACATTTTGTCTCTCACCCACCTCATACAGTCTCACCATGTTTTGTTGTGTCTTCCAAAAACAAACCTAGACCCCATCTTCTTCATTATCACTGCCACCCTTATGGCCTCTGGCACCATCCTCTCTCACCTGGACCACTGCAGTGGTGCAATGGCCTGGACTTCTTGTTCTCTTCTTTCCTTCCATCAATCTCCTCACAGTCATCAGAATGATCTTTTAACAGTATAAATCTAATCAAGCCATTCATTTGCTTAAAACCTTTAATAGCTCCCCACTGCCTTCAGGAGATAAAAAGAACTCCTTATGATGATCAGGCCTTATAAGATCTGGCGTCTTTGCTTTATTTTATATCCCTCTCCTCTACTGTTCTGTAGTTCTTTCTTTTCTTCAAAACTGATGTGCTCTGTCCAGACTTAGGACCTTTCCTCACACTGTTCTCTCTGCCTGGAATGATTCACCAGTCCCTGCCTTCACCGAGCTAATGCCTGCTTCATTTCTTAGCTCAAAGATCACTCATTCCAGGATACCCCACATCGGTTTAGATCTACCAATTACATGTTCCTGCAATACTCTGTACATCTCCCCTAATATATCCAGTGAACATATTCAAAGTTTGTTTCCCTTCTAGATTTTTTTTCCCCATCAGGTAAGAGCCTGAATCTCTCTTGTTTACTATGGTATCATCTATAACCACACCTGACACCTAGCAGGTGCTTAGTAAACATTTGCTGAATAAATAATCAGGAGTCCAGGGACCCAGACTGGTTGAGAACTGAGCTAAATGCCCTCAGATCTGGATTCCTTATTGTCCACAGCCTGAAGTGACCTGAGAAGCAAGGGTTACAAGTCTCCAGCAGCTGCATATTGCAGAGAAAAGGCCAGCAGATGTTCTGACTGCTTCTAGATGTTGTTGGTGGGCTGTGTCAGATGGGGCTGCCAGCCAGGCCTTGCCATGTCAGGAGACCTTGTGGGAAGGAGCAGATCTCAAGCTACAGCAGATGGTAAGTGCTGTCTTTAGTCTTTAACATTTAAGGGAAAGAACTGGGAATAGACACTCGGCTCAGTGGCAGTTATGATGCATTTAAATAAGCTTTGCACATCATTTACAGGAATGCATATGCCTCCACAATTCTTAATTGCCCTTAGTTGTATAGGAGCTTCCTCCTGTCCATCTTTCTATTCCCAAAGCCTCATACAGAGCAAGCCCTCCATGCACTGGGTGGGCTGCCTGCTGAAGGCAGGCACATACTGAGACCTAGTGGCATTTGACTGGCCTTGGGTAACTGATCATCTTCTCTGGGAGAGTCACAATCCCTACAGAGGAGACTATGTCTTTTGCCTCTTTATATCTCCCCTAATTTACTCAGTTATTCTACCCAAGCCAGTATTGTATTTTCCTGGAGAACAATGATTTCTGAATAAGGGAAGTAGGGCTTGGGTAGGTATTTCAGTTGACTTCCACTTGAAAATGGGAACATGAGTACCTACTTCATAAGATTATTGGAGAGATTAAGTAAAATCACATATGTGAAAGGATCCAGCCCGTGCTGACATATAAAAAGGTAGATTTGAAGATAGCATGGTGGATGTGGTTGTGGGCCTTGTAGTCACTGGCCCTGGGTTTAAATCCTGGCTGTGTCACTTGCTAGCGTTGTGAACTTGACAACTTGTTTAACTTCTCTGAACCTCACTGTCATCATGGAGAAAATGACACTAAATAACAGGATCTAACTGATTAAATGCAATAATGCATAGAAAAATGCCTGGCCATAGAGTAAGTGCTTGATAAAAAGATAATACTCTTCAACATCATCATCATTATTGGAAAGGGGATGATAAATGGGGTGTCCTGGCTGTTTGCAATCATCTGGGAAAATTTGGGATTGGGGGGTATATATTGATACCTGTCATCCTTCCAGTTATTCAAGCTAAAAGTTTGGAATTGTCCTTGAATCCTCTGTTTTTCTCACTCCCCACAACCTGTGTATCAGGTATTCCTATTGGCTTTACCTTTAAAAGATTTTATTTATTTATTTGAGAGAGAGACAGTGAGAGAGGGAACACAAGCAGGGAGTGTGGGAGAGGGAGAAGCAGGCTTCCCGGCAGAGCAGGGAGCCTGATACGGGGCTCGATCCCAGGACTCTGGGATCATGACCTGAGCCAAAGGCAGGCGCTTAATGACTGAGCCACCCAGGCGCCCCTGGCTTTACCTTTAAAGTAGAAGCTTGCTATCTCTTTACTCTCCCCATTGCTACTACTCTTGTCTGAGCCACTGTCCTCTCCTGGATACTGCTATGGTCTCCTAGCTGGTCTCCCCACTTCTTTTTCAACGGTCTTCTCAACACAGCAGCCAGAAGAATCCTGGTAAAAACACAAGTCTGCCCATGTCTCTTTGCTCAAAACCTTCCAGTGGCTCCCCATCTCCCCTAGACTAAAAACCAGTCATTCCAGTGATTGAGAGGCCCCATACCTTTCTTGCTATGTGATCTGCTTCCTCCTCTGTTCCTCTCTCTCACCTTCTACTCTCTCCTTCACTCATTCTGTTCCAGCCACACTAGTTTATTTGCTGTTTCTTTTTTTAAAATTTTATACTTTAATTTTTAATTTTTTTAATTTAATACTTTTAATTTTTAAAATTTTATACTTCAATTTTTTTTGTAAGTGAACTCTGTGCCCAACATAGGGCTCGAACTCACGACCCTGAGATCTACTGACTGAGCCAGGCAGGCACCCCTATTTGCTGTTTCTTTCTTTCTTTCTTTTTTTTTTTTTTTTAAGATTTTATTTATTTGACAGACACAGCAAGAGAGGGAACACAAGCAGGGGGAGTGGGAGAGGGAGAAGCAGGCTTCCTGCCAAGCAGGGAGCCCGATGAGGGGCTCGATCCCAGGACCCTGGGATCATGACCTGAGCCGAAGGCAGATGCTTAACGACTGAGCCACCCAGGTGCTCCTATTTGCTGTTTCTTGAACACACGAGGCATACTCTTGTTTTGGGCACTCTGCATGGGCTGTTCCTTCTTAGAATGCTCAAAAAAACACTAAATGTTTGCTAAAGAATGAACCAAAAGGAGGTGCATGGGTGGCTCAGTCAGTTAAGCATCCAGCTCTTGGTTTTGGCTCAGGTCAATGATCTGAGGGTCGTGAGATTGAGCCCTGCACTGGGCTCTGTACTGAGCATGGAGCCTGCTTGAGATGTTCTGTCTCCGTATCCTGCCTGGTCCTCCACCCTGCCCCCGTGTGTGAATGCTGTCTCTCTCTAAAAAAAAAAAAAAAAAAAAAAAGAACTGAAGGGAAGAAACTTCAAAGATCTAGAGTCAGCTTAAACATGAGAAATCACAAGTCCTGCAGAGTATTTAAAATTTAAAAAGATTTGCTACCAACTCAAAAATTCAGATTACAATCCAAATTAAAAAAAATTTTTTTAAAAATATTTATTTATTTGAGAGAGAGAATGAGAGAGAACATGAGAGGGGGGAGGGTCAGAGGGAGAAGCAGACTCCCCGCTCAGCAGGGAGCCGGATGTGGGACTCGATCCCGGGACTCCAGGATCATGACCCGAGCCGAAGGCAGTCACTTAACCAACTGAGCCACCCAGGCACCCCAAATTAAAAAATTTTAATGAAGACTAAAATGATCTGGTAACATTAGATCCATAGTCCCTCATGGAAAGCATGGATAGAATGGAGAAATGGTTGCCCCGTTTGGACTAGGCAGACCCTTTCCAGTTTGCTGTGATCCCAGCCCAACCCACTGTCCTCACCTGGGTTACCTTCTGGCCCCTGGAGGCATCTGAGTTTGCTTCTTTTATTTAGCTTTGCCAGCAGCTGGAGAGTATACTCCCATCTCTAGGGCAGGCGTCCCATTCCTATGGGCCTGGTCTCCCATCTGCCTGGGCTCTCTATTCATGTTTTAAGTAATTAGATACTGGGGTGATTGACCATGGAAGATCGGTCCTCAATCACTCCTGAACACATAAAAATATTCGTGAATACATGAAATGAAAATGTTTCTCTGCTAGGAACATCGATCAGAGGGGTGATGTTTATGTAGCATTGTTAATTGGATTTCTACAATGAGATATTCAGTCGTTTGGGGTTTGTCTGATGCATCGTGGGCTGGGATGGCAGCTTCTGGCAATGATTCAGGGTGGCTCCATGGTCAGGGAGCTGAGCCGCCATCTGATCAACAGGCTGGGGAGAGGAAGGAGGGTTGAGGTCACTAGGGGCTCTTATGGTCCAGACTTCTTATTGGTGAGCTGCACGAAGAACACCATCTCTCAGATTTATCCACAATTTTAATGAATGTCCTATTTGAGATAATGACCCGTATCTGGACTTGCACAAAGCCCTGAAAATACTCCTACGCATTGTGTTTTATCTCAAGTACTGCAGTGTGCAGCATCCAACATTACCATTGATATTATCTTTTGAGAACTCTTTCCCAGGTTCTTTATTAAGGTTTAATTAAATTTTATGTGTTATCAATTAGGATTAATCTACATTTAGTCTGAATTAGAAGGAGCCAATTATAAATAACACCACTTCTCATTTATTCCTGAATGCAAAATGAAGGTTTTTAAACTTCTCTTGGAAAAAAAAAAAAACAACCCCTCTGAACCAAATGTGCACTTTAAAGTTTTATGCCCAGGAGGCTGAAAAGTTCTATTAAAATGAAATAAAAAGGTGAGAATTCTTGTAGAAAGGTGTTACAGACAGAAAATGGGGGGTATTGAGGGAAGCCCAAATGGTGAATAAAGCAGACAGCTAGGGGGAGTTTTAAGAAACTTGCATTTTCTATTTTTACACATTTAGAAAGTATAGCTCTTCCTTGACTTAAGATGGGGTTATGTCCCTATAAACCTGTCATAAGTTGAAAATATCATAATTCAAAACTGCATTTAATACACCTCATCTACTGGACACCGTAGCTTAACCTAGCCTGCCTAAAGATGTGCTCAGAATACTTACATTAGCTGACAGTTGAGCGAAATCATCAAGATAAAAAGCTTCTGCACAGTGAGGGAAACACCCAAACTGAAAGGCAATCTTCAGAATGGGAGAAGATATTTACAAATGACATATCTGATAAAGGGTTAGTATCCAAAATCTATAAAGAATTTATCAAACTCAACACCCAAAAAACATAATCCAGTTAAGAAATGGACAGAAGACGTGAATAGACATTTTTCCAAAGAAGACCTACAGATGGCTAACAGACATATGAAAAGATGCTCAACATCACTCATCATCAGGAAAATCACAAATCAAAACCCCAATGAGATAATCACCTCCCACCTGTCAGAATGGCTAAAATTAACAACACAGGAGACAACAGATGTTGGTGGGGTGCAGAGAAAGGGAAACCCTCTTAACGCTTTTGGTGGGAAGGCAAATTGGTGCAGCCATTCTGGAAAATGATATGGAGGTTCCTCAAAAAGTTCAAAATAGAATTACCTTATGACTTAGCAATTGCACTACTAAGTATTTACCCAAAGGATACAAAAATACTGATTTTGAAGGGATACATGCACCCCAGTGTTTGTAACAGCATTATCAACAATAGCCAATTATGGAAAGAGTCCAGATGTCCCATCAACTGGTGAATGGATAAAGATGTGGCGTGTGTGTACACACACACACACAAGAATATTCAGCCATCAAAAAGAATGAAATCTTGCCATTTGCAACAATATGAATGGAGTTAGAGTGTATTATGCTAAGTGAAATAAGTCAGTTAAAGACAAATACCGTATGATTTCACTCAGGTGGAATTTAACAAAATAGATGAACATAGGGGAAGGGAAAAAAAAGAGGAAGGCAAACCATATTAATGATAGAGAACAAACTCAGGGTTGCTGGAGGCAGGTGGGTGGGGGATGGGCTAAATGGGTGATGTGCATTAAGGAGGGCACTTGTGATGTGCACTGGGTGTTTTATTTAAGTGATGAATCACTAAATGCTACTCTTGAAACATAGTGTAATATTATACTATATGTTAACTAGGATTTAAATAAAAACTTGAAACATAAAAAAGTCATCCAACACAAAGCCTGTTTTATAGTAAAGTGTTGAGTATCTCATACTGATTGAACACTGTACTGAGAGTGAAAAATAGAATGGTTGTACAGGTGGTTGTTGTAGAGTAGTTGTTGACCCTTATTATGGTGTGGTTGAATGGGAGCTGTGGCTGCCGCTGCCCAGCATGAGAGAGGATCCTACTGTATGTTACTAGCTTGGGAAAAGATCCAAATTCAAAATTCCAAGAAAGGTTTTTATTGAATGAGTATTGTACCATTTGCACCATTGTAAAGTCAAAAAATTATTAAGTTGAACCATTTATAATTCAGGAACTGTCTGTATATGGATGCCTAGCTACAGGTATTACAGTGTTTTATTACAAATAGGCATTTTGCTGTAGCTCCAGGAGTTTTCCAGGTGCCATGTGATCTAAAAGAGAAACCTGTTTTCCCACCTTTAACCATGGAGTTCTGCAAAAACCTGTCTCCATGGAGGGGACGAAGGACCTGCACAGGCAGAATGATTCTACATGGTGGGAACACATCAAAAGTTTTTCCTTCTGAAATTCTGGCTGGATGTAGATCATCTAAGTGTCATTAGCTATGAGAGCAGCAGTGACATTAGAGATATGGTCATCCGTGGGTAGTTGAGGCAAAGAGACTTTCAACTTTAAAGTGTTAACCTGGAGCAGTTGCATAGAGAGAAACAGAGAGTGCGCCACAGTTTCTGACACATCTCTGTTTCTAGAAGAGGCCACATTGTCTCATGCTCTTTTGTGTTCAGTGAGACCAGTTCTGACCAGTTCTAATACTTCCATTTCTTTTTCTTCTGGGCACAGGTAGGCTTGCACTCTTCTCCTTCCCCAACCCTGAATTTGGATAAGGGCATGAGGTTTGTTTGGTCAATGATATGCAAGAAGTGAGGGGTGTCCTTTGCTCGTGGAAGCTTTGAGAGGTAGCATGCAGTTTGCCATGTTTTCCCTATTGCAGCAATTGTGGAGACACAGGTCAGATAGAGCACCCACTGGTCCACCGTGGGCAGGACCCTCCCTCCCCGTCTGCACTGGTCATGTAGCATGAGCAAAAATTAAACTTTCGTTGTTTTAGGCCATTGAGATGTTGAGGGTTTTATTATTTCAGCATAACAGAGCTTATTCCGCCTCAGAACTTCTCTAAGCCTTTTTTCTTTTTTTGGAGAGAGTGAGAGCAAGCGAGCAGGGGGAGGGGCAGAGGGGGGGAGAGAGAGACAGAATCTCAAGCAGGGTTCACACTCAGCACAGAGCCTGATGCAGGGCTCAATCCCACGACCATGAGATCATGACCTGAGCCAAAATCAAGAATCGGAAGCTTAACTGACTGAGCAACCCAGGAGCCCCCTTCTCTAAGCTTCGATTTCTTTAAGTTTTGGTACCTACCTTATTGAGCTATTGCATGAAGAAAAAAATGAAGTAATTCACAAAAATTGCTTCACTCATTATCTGGCACACAGCAGGTACTTAATAAACAAAAGCACTTGCTGGTATTTTTGCTGTAGTTGGGAGATGCCTATGTGTTGTGTCTAAATGACCCTCTGTGATACTGTGATAGTATGTTCAACATTTACGTGAACTGTTAGCATTTCAATATCTGGCCCTCCATCCTAATCAGGAGTCCCACAGCAGGCTCTCTTGATTCCCCTCTGTTAAAGAGTTTCCAGAATAGACAAAGCCTTCTAACACATGTTCTAATTACTTTCTTTTCATTACAACACTAGCTAATAATCTCATATAGTTTAAGGACGCATAGCCTATGATAACAGCCCATTCGGGGAGCCACTGTGTTTTCAATGAGCAGTTGGAGAACTAGCTTGCATAGGCCCTCTGACTCATCTGTGGACTCCAGTGCTCCTTTTACACAAATACCCAGCCATTCCAAGAGTAACTTGTGACTTGTTTAATTTGGGTCTCTGCACATTTGCTGGTTTGGTATCATTTGAGTGTGTCCAGCCTATACACAGGTGTAAACCAAGTGTCTTGTAGAGACTTGAAATTTGTTTGGTGACCAACAAATAGGTATACACTGTGAACTCTTGCCATGGGCTTGGTGTACTGTTGTGCCACAAATCCTCTGGAGGCTGTCACATAGGAGGAAACCTTGGGGACATTTAGGAACAGTGATGAGGCCAGTTCAGATATTACCTGGACCCAGAATTTAGAATGTCCAGTTCTCTCAGATGGTACGGTTTTGTTCCAGAATCAGGGTGTGATCCCGTTGTGTGCAGACTCACTACAGCCAGGAATGTTTTGGTTGCAATGACAAATCCAGCACAAACCCAGAAGAAAATGTTTTGGCTATCTTAATTGGGAACTGCAGTGGCTAAACCCTTCTAGCTTTGAGTGTGGCTGTATCTGGGTTTTCAGATGATGTCATTAGCTTTTTCTCTCCCCCCACTCTGACTTATTTTTTCTCTATATTGATTTTCCTTTTCTTCACTCTTTCCCATGGTGGCCGTGACAGCACCAGCACCTCTGTGCTTCCATTACTTTTGTATCAATGATTTCAACAAAAAAAGACTAGACTGTGCTGCTTTTTTGATAGTTCCAGCAAAAGTACTGGGGAGAGCCCCAGGGTTAATTTTTCTACTCTACTCCAAACTGAAAAGATTTTAAAAATCCAGTAAAGAAATAGGAGTAGGCAATCCAGTAAAGAAAGATAGGAGTAGGCAATTTTTGGAAGAGGAAATGCAAATGCCAATAAGCGAATTAAATTATGCTCATTCATATGGGGGAAGGGAAAATGTAAATAAAAAGACAGTAAGATCATGTTAGAAATTCATTAGTTTGGCCAAAATGAAAATGATTCATAATCCATGGCTTCTGACTATGTGGGGGAAATAAGGACTCTCTCATACTTTGCTGGTATGAGTAAGAATTGTTTTAACCATTGAAAGTAATTTGTGATTTGTTTAACTTAGACTATTGGTTAAACAAAAATCTGGAAGTAGTTACTGATACTCAAAATATACATACTCTTTGGGTAGACAAAAATACCAAATCAATAGAAAAATGTTTATTGGAGCACCTGGGTGGCTCATTTGTTAAGCATCTGCCTTCGGCCCAGGTCATGATCCCAGGGTCCTGGAATCGAGCCCCGTCTGGGGCTCCCTGCTCCACAGGAAGCCTGCTTCTCCTTCTCCCACTCCCCCTGCCTGTGTTCCTTCTCTCGCTTTGTCTCTGTCAAGTAAATAAATAAAATCTTAAAAAAAAAAAGAAAAATGTTTATTTATTACAGCATACTTGGAAAAATTTGGAAACAGTCCAAATGTACAAAAATAGGAAATTATTGAGTAAATTATATTATTTCATACTCTGGAGTTTTATGTAGCTACCGGCGCAAAAACATGCAGCTATACCTATAACATCTAATATCTTGTTAAGTAAAGAAAGCAAATTTGTATAGGATCTCATTTTTGACAAAAAAGAAAATCTATTCATGTAACTTTTTATGGATGCCTGTTTGCATTAGCCCAGGAGAAACATGGAAAGATACATACCAAGTAGTTGACATTAGTTACTTTGAAGGGAAGAGTTCATGTGAGTATATGTTGTTATAGTTTGAGAGGGAACTTCAACAAAGTACATTTTAAAAAAGGACAAGGTGTTATCTGTGTCCCTGAAACAAATGATAACAACAGATGGACTTTGGACTTCCAACAGAGGGGCATCTTAAATCCTCAGGTAGATGTGATAGAAGTTGGGGGTGGGAATCTTCAGATCTTGTCAAGGGTCTGTTTCATATGTAATTGGTAAAAGCTCCTCTGGGCCAGTCTTGGTTCTGATGTTTGTGCTGCCATGGTCTGCTGCTAGGGGATGGTAACCTCCATTGACCCTGGTTATGACGGACTTAAAACATCTTCAGAATGGACACATTAGGTGCATGTGGGGGCATGCATGTTACATTTCAGCAAATACACTAGCTTGCAGATGGAGAGAGGGTGAGGTCAGGCCCTGGTTGCCAAAAGGTCTTTGCCATTCATTAGGTGGCCTCATTTGGTTGTGTGGCGCTCCTGTTGTGTATTAAGGTTATCTGTGGACCATCTGTGGAACCTAATATTCAAATTGTGTGATGGGCTAAAGGGCAGAGGATGTCTACTCTGCTTATTTCCCTTTTCATTTTGTTATTATTTCGACTTTTGGGACATAACTAGGGAGTTGATGTTATTTTTCAGGGTTACCAGGCTTTATGTTTGTGTCATGCATAGTCAGTGCATCTATCGAGCAAATGTTTATGGAATGTTGGACACTGTGGTAGGCACGTCATTGGCCTTGCTCTTGTACTTTGTGTTTTTCACATTTGTACTGAACAGCTGTTGCTATGTGGAAATAAAGAAAAAAGAACAATCTCCCAAGTAATTATTGAGTCAAAGGAAAAATAAAATATATAATCAAAGACCACTTAGAGAATAATGAGAATGTGACTCATACATATGAAAACTTACAGGATATAGCCAAAGCCCTTAAATTGCTCTTTATTGTTGAAAATAAAAATGAAGTTAGCTTTAAAATCAAGAACTATGAAAATTAGAAAAAAAATTTTCAGGAAGTAAAAATAATAAATCTCTTCGAGAACAAAGCAGAAATCCATGGATTCAAAAACAGAAAAGCTCAAGATATAATAAATGCATCCAAGAAATGGTTCTTGGAAGAAAACCAATAATACAGATAAACCTCTGGCATATTGAGTGAAGGGAGGAAAAACAAACAAAATTATAAATGAGGAACTCAAAATGGCGTGTGGGAGATTAAAACCAAGCTATTACTATGCACAAGTGTTTGTAAAGAAATGAAAAAAATGTAACGATGCAGATTTTTTGTGCCATCTCAACAACAGAAATGGACTCATGAAAAAGTAATGTGTGAAGAGAAAAATAATCATATAAAAATTAAAAAGTTAAAGTGTTAACTAAATGGGAGCTCTAAAATAGCCTCCTTGAAAAGAGATTTTTCTAATGTGTTTTTTTCCCCCAAATTTTCCAGTAGCAGATTTTTTTCCTATACTTGACTAACGGTTCCAGATTATAGAAAAGCATGAAAAACTCTCTAATTCATTTTATGAGGACGGAACAACCCTGAAATCCAGTCTTGAAGAATTTGGTGGTGGGGGTGGGGAGAACAGAAGACTGAGGCACTAGATGAAAAACTATAAATAAGATAATAAGCAGAATTCAATAATATATTAATAGAGTCATTCACCATGACCAAGTAGGATTTAGCCCCAGAATGCAAAGACTTTTGTTTTTCAGATCAATTTTATTAAAAAAATAAAATCTCATAGATTAGTTGAGGCACCTTTTTTGCACCCCTCCTGGTTTCATTCTCTCCCCTCCTTTCCTTCTTCCATCCCCCACCCTTGCAAAAACAACTACTTTGAAATTGGTATTTAGCCTTCTAATCTATGTTTTGTATCCCTACAATTTTTGTGTGTCCATAAATATTCAGCTACATATTATTTTGTATGTCCTTAAAATTTTATAACTGGCTTTATTCTAAATGTGTCCCTCTGGAACTTGCTTTTTTCTTCTTCTTCTTCTTGGCATTATGTTCTCAAGATTTACTCATGTTGACACAAGCAGATATAGCTCTTTCATTATACAAATACACTATATTTTATTTATCCTTTATTTTCTACACATGGACATTTAGGTGGCTTCCCTTATTTTTGTGGCTATTATAAACAATGCTACCACAAACATTGCATACTTTTCCCCACATGCATGTGTGAATGAGGTTGTGGTTTACTCTCCTGTCTGCTGGGTGTGAGAGTTCTGTCTCCCACAGCCTTGCTAATTCTTGTGTGGGATGGGTTTATTTCTGTTTTTAATTTGTGTCTCCCTGAATGTTCAGTGATCAAGAGTGTTTCCCTTTCTCTGAATTCTCTTTGTATCTGTTGTCTAATTTATACTAGATTAAAAAAATCCTTTTCCTATTGATTTGTAGGATTTATTTTTATATTCTGTTGATCCAGGACCATTTAATAACAAGGAATGTATTAACATATTACACCGGAGAAATAGGTAAAAAAAAACAAACCTCATATGATTTGTCAATAGATACCAAAAAAAGGCATTCAGTAGAACCTGAGATTAATTTTTTATAAAAAGTTCTTTGAAACTTGAGGAATAAAAGCGTGATAAAATTACCTCTTTTGAACAAGGTACCCATCAGACTTGCTGAGGAAACATGAGATGTGTTTTCATTAGACATAATGATGCTTACTGTTAGGGTCTGAATTGTGTTCCCCCCACCCCAAAATCCATATGGTGAGGTCCTGACCCCCAGAACCTCAGAATGGGACTATATTTGGAGAGATAGTCTTTAGAGAGGTAATTAAGTGAACATGCAGTTACTAGGATGGACCCTCATCCAGTGTGACCGATGTCCTTGTGAGAAGAGGAAATAAGGACATAGATGGGCACAGAGAAATGTCCTTGTAAAGACACTGGGGGAAGGCAGCCGTCTTTAAGCCAAGGAAAAAGGCCTGGAACAGATCCTTCTCTAATGGGTCTAGCAAGAAACCAACCCCACTGCCACCTTGATCTTGGACTTCTAGCTTCCAGAATTATGAGAAAATAAATTTCTGTTGTTTGACCCACCCAGTCTGTGGTACTTTGTTATGGCAGCCTGAGCAGACCAATACACTCACCTTCACTGATACTATGTAAGTGTGTTGTGAAGTTTTTGATCAATGACTATATGGCATTACAGAGATAAGAGGCACGACTATGAGAAACAATGACACCAATGTACCATTCATAAGTGATGTATCAGGAGAACTAGAATGTTGTCAGTAGGATGGTTCAGGAACATGACTGGATCTGACATTTAAAAATCATTAACCAGGGCGCCTGGGTGGCTCAGTTGGTTAAGTGACTGCCTTCAGCTCAGGTCATGATCCTGGAGTTCCAGGATCGAGTCCCACATCGGGCTCCCCGCTCAGTGGGGAGTCTGCTTCTCCCTCTGACCCTCTTCCCTCTCGTGCTGCTTCTCTCTCTCTCTCTCTCTCAAATAAATAAATAAAATATTAAAAAAATAAAAATCATTAACCAATAAGACAGCTACTATTAAATGTCTCATTTGCAATATCAATAAAAAATAACCAGACTGTAAGAGAAGTGCATGAAGAAAACTATAAAAATTTACTGAGGGGTGCCTGGATGGCTCAGTCAGTTAAGCAGCTGACTCTTGATTTAGGCCCAGGTCATGATCTCAGGGTCCTAAGATCGATCTCTGCATCAATTGTCTCTCTCCCTCTCCCTCTGCTCCTCCCCCACTGGTGCATGCATTGTGTATGTGTGCACTCTCTCTCTCTCTCAAAAAATAAAAATTGAAATAAAAATGTACTGAGCAATGCAGATGGTTTAGATAAATAGATGTATCAATTGCCTGAATAGGAGCCTAAAGAGTTTAGAGATTTAAATTCTTCCAAAATTAGTTTACAGAATAACACATGGAATTTCCACTGTTTAGTACCTTAATAAAATAATTCTGTGGTCCAGTGAGGATTCCTGACAAGGGACTTGAAACACCAGATATGATAATGTACTACAAAGCTCTAACAACTCCTACAGGGTGGCACGGCACAAGAATTCAGAACCAGGGAGATGGAACAAATTCTTAGCCATGTATCCCTTTAACAATCAGCAAAGATGGTAAATGGAAAAGAAATGATGCAAAGATAATCTTTTAAAAATCAAAGAGGAGTGGAAGCTGGAGTAAAGGAACCAGGTCGGGTAAGGTTAGGAAGGATTGTGGGTATAGTTGTCAGCCAGTGGGAGGAGGGACCGTGCCTGACTCTGACCCCCATCATCCCTTTGCATCTTTTCCTGTTGGCTTTGGGGAAGGGCTACAAGATGGTCAGAAACCCTTGCCCTTCCATCCTCATTGCCCTTCCCTCCGGCAGAGTAGACTTTCTAGGAGGCACCCCCCAACCCCCAACAGAAAACCCTCGTAATAGAAATCATGCTTGGGGTGTTTGATAGAACTCATACAGGTCAGGACTTTATGGTTGGCTAGAAAAGTAAATGGTCTCATAAATAACAGTCATGCTTCTCAAAAAACCATGTCTGGAGTGGGTGGTCCCCCAGTGAGTACTCCAGCTCATTCTCTCACGTGTGGAACTGGTCTTGGAGGCACAAGGCACCAGGAATCCTGTTTGCAGTAATGCAGCCCTCCCCCCACCCTCTCAACACAGAGCAGGCCAAAGAGGAAGGTTGCCAGGGGTCTTCCCAGGCTAACTATGGGAGTGGGAGGCATCTGGGAAGTGGAAGGATCCTGGGTCTCTTATTCAGTCCTCTGGAATAGGCTCTAACTTTTGGAAGTGTCATGAAGAGTAGGAGAATGCATTATGAGGTAACATTCCGGTGTCATGTATGATCTAGAACAGGAATTCGCAAACTATTTTTGTAAAGGGCCATGTAAATATTTTAGGCTCTGTGGGCCATATGGTCTCTGTTGCAACTACTCAGCTCTGTCCTTGAGTGTGAAAGCAGCCATACGCAGTAGGTAAATAAATGGGTATGGGTATGTTCCAATAAAACTTTATTTACAGAAACAAGTGGCAGATGGGATTTTGCCCTCAGGCCAGAGTTTGCAGATCTCTGGTTTGGAACTTGATTTTGTAGTTAGACCCATCTCCATTCCTTCCTTGTATGACGTTGGTAAATTATTTTAATTCATGAGATTCAGTTTCCTCCTATCTAAGACGGGGGTAATAATAGGTCTATAGGATTGTTGTATATAGTAAGTGCTCAAGAAATGTGAGCTTTTTTGTTGGTTTTTGTTAGCATCATTATAACTATTGTTTCTTGTGAGGAACAGAAGAGACTCGGGAAGGTCACCATAGGACAAGCACCATCCCCTCGTCCTGGCTTAAAAAAAAACCAGGGGCGCCTGGGTGGCTCAGTTAGTTAAGCATCTGCCTCTTGGTTTCGGCTCAGGTCATGATCTCAGGGTCCTGGGATTGACCCCTGCACTGGACTCCTTGGACAGCACGGAGTTTGCTTCAGGTTCTTTCTCTCCTTCCACCCCTACCCCCCACTCACGCTAGGTTTCTCTCTCAAATAAATAAAATCTTTAAAAAAAAATCAGAACACTGATTCTACTTAACACTTCTGTCAGCAGGCACGAGTCTTTAACATTTCCAAATCTGTTGGCAGGTCTTTGGATATACTTCACATCAAATCTGAATTCCTGAAGGATCTGTGCTTATTTTTGTAACTTCAAATTGGAAGTTGAACTGGAGGTTTTCATGGAACTCCGGTCACGACTTTACAGTTGTTTAGGAGAATAAGTCACTGTCCCCATAAATCACATCTGACTTCTCAAGGGTCCACAGCATGGCCAGACCATCCTTCTGCACTTTGGCTGAATTTCTTTCTCACTAGGCAGTCATTTGTTCCTGGACATTTAGGAAGGAACACACATTTTCCTTCTCCTCTCTGCTCTACTGGAACATCCCCAAGTCCCTGCTCTGGGGCTGCTTCTGTGCTGATGCCATTTTGTCACTGTCAAGACCACATGTGGTCTCTGAAAAGCTGGCTCGCTCTTGATGGCACGGCCTCTGGCATTAAGATGTCCAGATTATTTTATTTGATTTTTTTCAGAGCCAATAATCAGTGTCTGAAATCTGTCTGGCAGCCTTCTCCCTCTGCATCCCCACTGCCCTGATGCGGACTGTCACTGTCTCACTCTGTGGTGACTGGAGCCGCTTCCTGGTCTTCGTGCTTCTCTTACTGCTCCTCATGAAGGCCTTCCCCCCATTTTACTGTTCAGCAGCCACAGTGATTTTGGAAAAATTCTGATTAGATTGGATTGGAAATTTTAATGGCTTCCCACCAGTCTTTGAATAAAATCCAAACTTCTTACAGTGGTCTGGTAAGGCCCCACATGATCTGGCCCCTGTTTACCTCACCTTGTCATTGGGGCTGGCCAACTAAGTACCAGCCACACTGGTCACCCTCATATTTCTTAATAACACTAGAAGCCCCCCTGCCTCAGAACTTTGTATACAACCGTTCCCTGTGTGACGATGCTCAAATTCATTTCCTCTGGCTGCTATAACAAATGACCACAAACTTTGTGGCCTGAAGTAATACACATTTTGGGATGCCTGGGTGGCTCAGTCGGTTAAGCGTCTGCCTTTGGCTCAGGTCATGTGGGATCAAGTCCCGTATTGGGCTCCTTGCTCAGCGGGGAGCCTGCTTCTCCCTCTGCCCCTTCCCCTCCCCCTGCTTGTGTGCACTCTCTCTCTCTCTCTGACAAGAAACCAAAATGAAAACCAAAACCTTCCCTAAACAACAACAAACCCCACGTTTCTTATCTAATAGTTTTGGAGGTCACAAGTCTCAGGTGGGTCTCAGTGGGTTGAAATTAAGGTGTATTCCTTCTGGAGGCTCTAGAGAGAGAATCCATTTCTTTGCCTTTTCCAGAAGTACAGGCTGCTTGGATGCCTTGGCTCCTGGCCACGTCACTCAGACCTCTGCTTCCCTTGCTCCCTTTTTCCCTCATGAGGACCCTTGTGATGAGAGTGGGCCCTGTGGTCTAATCCAGGATAATCTCCCTACTTTACAGTTCTACACTCGGTCACATCTGCAAAGTGCCTTCTGCCATGGAAGGTAACAGATTCTTAGGCTCTGGCGATCAGGACATGGACATCTTTTGTGTGGGCCAGTGTATTTCCCGATGTAGCTAACTCTCTAGTGCTGAATTTAATGGATCTCCTGAGAGAGGCCTTTTAGCCAATCCTATCTATGTAGGTTTCCCCTGATCTTTCCTCTCATAACACCATGTGACTTTGCCTTATTGCAAATTCCTCAATAAATATGCCCCAGTATTAAACCTCTTTTGATTGTGTATGCACAGACCTTAACAGCCTGTATCTTCTCCCCCTAAGATCCTCTAGCCAAAAGGGCCCCCTTCTCCCCACCCATAGGCTCAGTCCTGTCCTGGCCTGAGCTGAAATCCTGGAGAAGGAGTAGGTAGAGATGATCTTGGCTCACCCGCAAGACAGTCTTCATGTCCAGTTTGATTGGGAGGCCAGGGGCACAGCCTCCTGACTCCTTTTTAGTGGGGCACTGGGTCATGTCTGTGAAAATTGGAAAGTGGAGGGTTTTAGTGCTCTCTCTTTATAGACACGACTCTTGCCAGTTAGAGGGTTACTGGTAGGACCTATCCTTGTCTGAATCAGCAAATGGTCTGACTGGAGTGCTTTCTTGCACTAAAATTTATGATGTTAATCACAGCTCAGTGAGAAACTTTTCCAGCAGTAGGCTCTTGGTTTTAGGTTGGGCTCCCCAGAAGCAGCCCTGCGATGAGGATTTGTGTAAAGTGATTTATTAGGAGTTCTCAGGGAACACTGGTAGAGAAGTGGAGATGCGGAACGGGGACCAGAAGAGGCAAGAAGAGTGTGGTATCATCAAGTAGGGTCCCATGGAGGGCCAGCATGACTCAGTCCCACAGGGAGCTCCAGAGGCAACACGGGTCACGCCTGATGGTTGTCCCACAGAGACAAGAGAGCTGGTAAGATTATACACCTGTACCTGTCACTAACTGGTTATGGGCTCAAGGGAATTCCCTAAAGGGAATGGAAATTCCTAGCCCCTTCAGGCTTTTGGCACGCCCAGGCAAAGTGAGAGCAGTCCTCTGACAAGGAGATACAGGTGCTGGCTGAGTGAAGGCACATCTGGAGCTGCACACCTGTGCTTGTGTGCAGACAGTGATGAAGGGCTCTGAGTGTGTTTGGTAGAGCCCTGGAAGCCCAGCTATGTTCTTCTACTCTTAAACGGAGCCATCAATTCATTCAACACATACTCTGTGCCAGGCTGTGGGGATACAGGTGACAAAGGACATGGGCCCAGCCCTCATGAAGTTTAAAGTTGAGTAGGGGAGATGGACATTAAGTTTTAAAAAGCCCAAAACAATGAGGAATTACAGTTGTGTGTAGTGCTGTGGATGAGAAGGCATGCTACCACCAGAGTAGACCTGGAAGGCTTTTTGTGATGCTGAGCCAAGAGCTAAAGGGTGAGTACAGTTTATTCAGACAAAAAAAGGGAGGAAAGAATGTTGTAAGCCAAGGGAGCACATGTGCAAGGATCCTGAGGCAGGAATCAGCAGGAGGAAGTAAAAGAACGCTGATGTGGCTGGAGTTCCAAGAGCCGGGGGAGTGGTAAGAGACCAGTCTATGGCTTGCTGAGGGATGATTTTTTTCCTGCTTGCCACCTAATTTCTTTCTGATGCTGTCCAGTGTTTTTCAGACCCAGATCTGTGGGCCGTTGTACAGTATGTTCCTTGGAAGCCAAGGGGACATGGGGACATAGAGAGGATGTTAGGTGGGTGAGTCTGTTCATCTGTTCATCTTTTCCCCACTGTAGCTTATAGCTGAAATTAATACATAAATTTACAGCCACAAGTCAGTGTGATAAATAATCCCAGAAGTGTTCCGATTATTTACATTTTTATGGAATCTTGCCTGAGCAAACCCAGAGAGCTCACTAGGCACTTGAAGAATTATGTCTTGTTCAAAACCAATTTAATAGCAATGGAAAATAAAGCCATCTGTGGGAACTTGTAGAGTAGAGTAGTAATTCTCTGCCAGATGAGCAATATACAAAAAGCACCAAATGAACCCGAGCACACCACGCTCAAAGAAGAGTAACAACTGCAACTTAAAATGAACCGTCCGAGGACATCAGGCCTCTGCATGTCTCTTGCTTACATGTCATTCAGATGAGCATTCTGGTCACGTTGCCATGTGAGCAGAGTCCTCATGATGGCTCCGTCCGCAGCGGTGCTGACTGGAGGCAGGTCGCACAACAGGGAAGAAAGTTCGCTTAGTGGAGGGGGCAGCAGCATGGGTTTGGGGCCAAAGAGTTGAGGTTCGCATCTGGGTTCTGTCACTTATTAGCTGTGTGACATCGGGCACGCCACTGTTTCTCACTGTCCTAGTGCATAAAATGGGATAATACGTGTTTGGGTTCTTCTATCCAAACCCAGCTAACAGCATTGGTTTCCTGTTCTTTCTTTCTTTCTTTTTTTTTTTTTTGTTATTTCATAGTTTATCACTTATTTTTAAAAGCTTTATTGAGGCACAGTTTACATGCATTAAAATTCACCCATTTTAAATGTACAGTTCGATGAGTTTTTAGCAAATTTATATAATTGTGCAATCACCTCCACAATCCAGTTTTAGAATACTTCCATCACTCCGCAAGGTCCCCTCATTCCCATTTACGGTTGATGCCTACTCCCACCGCCAGCTCTAGGCGACCACCAATGTGTTTCTATCTCTACAGTTTGTCTTTTCTAGAAATCTCCTGTAACCTGAATCATACAACAGGTAGTCTTCTGTGGCTGGCTTCTTTCACTTAGCATAGTGTTTTTGAGATCTATGTTGTTGCATATGTCCAGAGTTCCCTTTTATTGTTAGCATGGATATAAACCTCATTTTACCCACTCACCAACTGATGGATACTTGGATTGTCCAGTTTTGGGCTGTTACGAATTGCTATACACAATTGCATACATGTCTTTGGACACATATTTTCACTTCTTTTGAGTAGGTATTTAGGAGAGAAATTGCTGGGTTGTATACTAAGTAATTTTTAAAGAAACTACCAGATCATTTCCAAACTGGCTGTACCATTTTACATTCCCACCATGAGCATGAGGATTGTAGTTACTCTCTGTCCTAACCCTTGATTTATCTGTCTTTTTTATTTAGTCCTTCTAAATATGTTGTGGCATCTTACTGTGGTTTCAATTTGCATTTCTGTGATGGCTAATGGTGTGTGCACCTTGTCACACACTGTTTACCCATTGGTGTACCTTCTTTGGGGAAGTGTTCATTCAGACATTTTGCCCATTAAAAAATTGGGCTGTCTGTTTCCTTATTAAGGAATTGTAACCATTCATTATTTTGGATACAAGTCCTTTGTCAGATACGTGTTTGGCAAATGTTTTCTTCCATTCTGTAGCTTGTCTTTTCATTTTACTTAGCACTGTCTTTTTTTTTTTAAGATTTATTAATTTGACAGAGAGAGACACAGTGAGAGACGGAACACAAGCAGGGGGAGTGAGAGAGGGAGAAGCAGGCTTCCCATGTAGCAGGGAGCCCGATATGGGGCTCGATCCCAGGACCCCGGGACCATGACCTGAGCCTAAGGCAGATGCTCAATGACTGAGCCACCCAGGCGTCCCCTTAGCACTGTCTTTTAAAGAGCAAAAGTTTGAAATTTGGATAAAGTCCAATTTGTCAACTTTTTCTTTTATGGATTGTACTTTTAATGTCAATACTAAGAAATGTTTGCCTAGACCAAGATCATAAAAGTTTCCTGTTATGTTTTCTTCTAGAAGTTTTAGCTCTCATATTTGGATTATGATCCATTTCCAGTTAATTTTGGGCATGTGGTGTAAGTTAAAGGTCTAGGTTCATTTTTTAACATAAGGATATCCAATTGTGTTTGCACCATTTGTTGGAAGATTACCCTTTCCTCATTGAATTACCTTGGCCCCTTGTTGAAAATTATTTGTATGTGGGTTAAATTCTAGTCTCTCTTACTTTTCTTTTGAGGAATAACCTTCCTCCCACTTGCTGCAGGCTCATGGGACAGTAACTGGAGACCCCATCCTGTCCTAGACAGGGAGTGGGTGCAGGAGCCAAGCTGGGCTACTCTTGATGCTTTCTACCTAGGATTCGAATCCTGAGCAGTGAGACAAGGTGACCAATAATGGAAGAAGTTTGATTAAATTACAAAGGCAGTCTCCTAACCAAACTCATTCTATAAGACTCTCAATTATAACAGTTAACACCCATACACCATTGGGTGGTCTATACTCAGCACTGTAGTAAACACTTTAATTACATACACTTATTTAATACTTAGAGTAAACCATCAGACATATACTATTATCCCCATTTCACAGATGGGAAAGCCAAGGCATTCACAGCCCAAGTAATTTGTGCAACCTCAAAGCTAGTGAGTAGCATGAACAGGATTTGAACCCAGGGAGTCTGGTTCTAGAACCCTGGCTTTTAAACAGGCTATTCTATTTTGGTTCTCCTCCTCTTCCTCCTCCTCTTCCTCCTCCTCCTCCTCCTCCTTCTTCATTTTTTTTAGTAATCTCTACATCCAGTGTAGGGCTCGAACTTACCACCCCCAGATCAAGAGCCACACACTCTTCTGACCAGCCAGCCAGATGCTCTGTGCCTCTTTTTTTCTGGCTTCTAGAGGTGCCTTGGTCCTTGTCTGCTCCCAGGCTTGGCTATAGTCTAGAGGCTACTTTAGAAGGTCTGGTCCCCATTTCCTTACAGGAATTTCCCTGTGGCTTAAATTACCTGTAGTTAGTTTCTGTTCCTTGCAACTAAAGTATGCTGACAAGCCCAATTCACAAAATCACCGAGAGGATTTAAGGAAGATTATGCATTAAGCTAAGCACAGTACCTCGCACACAGCACATCAATAGACGTTAGAGATGGTGACAGTGATGACGATGGTGGTGGTGGTGGAGGGACACTAGGTTAGGTAGCAGCAGTGTAATACAACAGAACCCTGTGCAAGGTATGGCAGTGGCACCGAGAGGGATGTATCCAACTCCGCCTGGGAAGTTCCGTGAAAACCTCCGAAGAGATACTGAGGCTGGGTCTTGCAGGATGCATAGGAACTCATCAGGGAAGTGGGATGGGTGAAGGCACGAGAGGAGGACATGAGAGGTGGAGATGGTACGTACAAAGCCCTGGCATGTTTAGGGAAGTGTGAAATTCATTATGGTTGAACGGAGGGTGGGACTGGATGGGTGACAGACGGTGAACTTGCAGAGGTATTTTGGAGGGCTCTGTAGATCTTGCCAAGGATGTCTGACTTTATCCTGAATGGGGCAGGGAGTTCCTGAAGGAGAATATGTCCTGGTGGGAGGCCGAGGAGCATTTGAAAAACAGCTGGGATTTCCACCACAAGGTGGGGTCTTCTTCAATAGTGTTATTAGTGCTCCAGGCTGCCATAATAAAATCCCACACACTGGGTGGCTAAACAACAGAAATGTACCTCTCACAGTTCTGGAGGCTGAAAGCCCAAGATCGAGGGGCTGGCAGGTGTGGTTTCTCCAGAGGTCTCTCTCCTTGGGTTGCAGATGGTTGTCTTCTTGCTGTGTCCTTATATGGCCGTTTCTCTGTGTGTGTGCATCCCATGTGTCTCCTTCTTATAAGGACATCAGTATTGGATGAGGGCCCCACCCTTATGACTACATTTAATCTTAGTTACCCCTTTAAAGGCCCTGTCTCCAAATACAGTCACATTGAGGGTATAGGCTTCAACATACGAATTTTGGGGACCCACAGTTCAGTCCATACCACTAGTATTTTATGAAACATGTATTATCTCCTGGGCCCTGTGCTAAGTAGTTTCCATGCAGTCTTTCATTTCGTCCCCATACCAGCTCTGTAACTGTGGACAACTAAGTTACAGTTTTCATACTCTCTGTGCCTCAGTTTCCTCATCTGCAAAACGGGGATAATAATAGTATCTGCCTTATGGTGTTGTTATGAGTATTACATGAATCAATATATGTAAAGCATTTAGAACAATGTCTGGTAGGGTGTGTTTGTTAAATATATAAATAAGCCCTTTCTAGGATGAAGGCAGAATTCATATACTTATTTTACAGATGGGAAAACTGAGACCTAGAAGGAGGAAGCACCTTGCCCAAGGCCAGCTGGCAGAAACACTTAAATTCAGTGCTGTCATAACCACAACACTATCCTCTCATCTCTGAAATGGGCTCAGGGGGTCCTGGACTTGTAGGTTCTGTCATGCTTTCTCAAGGGAAAAGAGCCTGGTCAGTTTCATATTTGGAGCGCAGGGCTTTTCAAAAAGCAATCCCTGGATGCTAGATTGGCACCAGGACTGGCACTCTGATCTGCCTCAATCTGCTGCCTCAAATGATCAGTAGGAATTTTTTTAGGTGCCAAAGCGGGAACAGAGCACAGAGGTATATACGTTCGTGCATTTGGAGAAAAGGCAGAAATTGTAGTGGGCTGAAGCAGAGGGCGGCTGGCGAGGAAGGGGAGAGAGGGGGTGTCCTAAGCCAGAGATTTGCACATCCTGTCTGCCCTTTCGTTGTAAGCCACAGGGACACACTGGAAATAGTTAAGCAGGATCACTTCTTCAGTATCAACTCACAAACATGGGTACTGGCCAATTTAATCAAATAAAACAAAACAGTTAAAATGGAAACAAAGGTCAAATAACCATACCTTTAGAAAGAGCTGCTCCAAAGATCTAGGCAACAGGAGCTAACAAAACTCTCCAAGGCACTTTCACAATTTTTCATTCTCTGGGGGGATCCCCCTCCAGACCCTGTTGGGGGAGAGGGAAGCTGATTGGCCTAGCCTGGTCACATGACCAGCATCGAGGTGGGCAGAATCTCTTGATTGACAGTCCTACCAGAGTGTGTCCAACGTGGGAGGGGAGGTTCCCCCAGTAAAAGTGGGGGATGTTACCTGGAGATGGGGAGTTGTTAAAAACATAGAGGAGAAGCTGGAAGTAGACTTCTACTAACTGAGGGAGCAGACCTGAGAATCAAACCAGAAAAGAGTGCTTTTGTTAATTTTTCACAGCCAACTCCATGGTTCCAAGTGCAGTGCAACAGGAAAACCTGCCCCATGCCTAATTTTAGCTTGTGACTTTAGGGATAAATATGGGTCTTTTTCATAGTTAAAATCTAATGGTCGGCAACTAGATACATTTCTGTACCTATAGAAACAGTGTGTTTTATGAAAAAATTTATTTACTGTTTTGAGTAGATAATACTTTAGTATATTGCTATGGTTCAGAAATCAAAACGATATAAAAGGTATACATGTGAAAGTCTCATTCCCATTCCCAGGCCTACAGATGAGCACTTATTAGTTTCCTGGGTGCCCTTCTTGTGTTTCTCCCAAAGTTCTGTTTCAAGTACAGATGAAGATGTATAGGAAGGACTTGTCCTGGGTTTCCTTTCTGGAAGGTGTTGGGGTCTCCGAGAAGGCCGGGGGAAGCTAGACATCTATTTTATCAGCCCAGCTCCAGCTCTGGAAGTCTCCCAGTGACCCTTTCTGCAGGTCTTTTGTGGGGCTTTGGGCTCCTCAGAGTCCTCAGTGCTCTACTTCATTTTCCTGGGGAGGTCCAAGGCTTGCAGGCCTGGGAATGAACACCCCAATTCACTGGAATACTCCAGCTCTTTGGGACTGGGGAATCCAAGATTTCAGGCTAGTTTTCACATTCCTCCAGGTTCTCTAGGGTGGGGCCACTTGTTTTGTAAATAGAGTTTTATTGGAACACAGCCACACCCATTTGTTTACCTATTGTCGTGGTTGTTTTTCCTTTATAACAGCAGAGCAAGGTAACAGAGACTTTGAAAGCCTGACATGCTTTCTCTCTGGCCCTTCACAGAAGACCTTTGCCAGCCCTGCTCTAGGAACCCCTCAGGGTTAGAGAACCCTTGATCGCCCAAATGGGGAGGTCCTCAATTCAGAGAAGGAGAGGCTCAGACAAGAAGTCTAAGAGTCATCCTTGTCCCCTCCTTTGCTTCAGCCTCCCCCTGCCTCACGTCCACTTCAACACCAGTGCTGCTTGATTTTTCCTCCAAAATAACCCTGGATTCTGTCCATGTCTCTCTGTCTCCGCCAGCATCATGGCTTCATCTCCCACCCAGACCACCACCGTCTCCCCAGGCCTACCTTCTGCTTCCAGCCACTCTTCATAGAGAAACCACAGTGGTCTTTGCAAAGTGTGCATCTGATCAGGTCACCCTCCTGCTTAAAATCCTTTGGTGGCTTCCTGTTCTTAGAATAGGGGCTCAACTCCACAGTCTGGCCTCTCCCTGCCTGTCCAGAGCCTTCTCAGGCCATGCTCCCCACTTGTCTGCACTCTGGCCAGTGCTGGGCTCTGCACAGCTGGTGCTGGGCTCCCTCCACATCAGGGCTTTTGCACATACTACTTCCTGTGCCTGAATGTCCCCCACCCTCCCTGTTTTTCCAATGGACTCTTCATCCGTAGGTGTTACCTTGACCATCGCTTCCTCAGAGAAATCTCTCTCGACCTCTCTCACCGGGTAAATCCCCTTATAGGCTCTGTCCCCACCCCCAGCCTCTTGTCATAGCTGCAGTTCTACATTTATTTGTGATAGTTTTCTTGTTTGTCTGCCTTTTCCATGAGTGTGGGAACCCATATCTGATTTTGCTGACCGTGGGATCCTCAGTGCCTGGCACTGTACCTAGCCCATAGTAGACCGTCAGTAGATGTTTATTTACCAAGTAACGAATGAATCGTATTCCATTCCAGCCACCTCTGGGTGGTGGGAGAGATTCTGCTGTGCAGCTTGTTGAGGTTTTAGGTGCCAGAGTCTCAGCTTCTCACCCCGAGAACCACATTTAACAGAGTGAGTTGGCAGAGCCAACCTTAGGCTGGTGTTGATTGAATGCCACTTTGAGATGGCAGCTGCTGAATTCCTTCCAGTTGGTGTCTTCAGCCCCAGACAGGGTGTACACGGCATGCTTTTCTCCAGACTGTGCCCCTGGGATCAGTCCTACCAGGAGGGCTGCTTGTCACCTTTTGCTTCCAGCTTCTCGGTGCCTGGTTCCCCAAGAGCCCAACCAGTGAAGATGCTAATGAGGGAAGACAGACAAGCGTCTTGACGCCCCCACCCCCATCTGTTAAGTATTCCATGGGATCCAGACGCAGAATTTTGTTTGTTTCTCTGGACCTAAGCTGCCCCTTGACATAGTCAGTGATTGCTTTTTTAAAACCATGAAGGGGAACTAGGTCCTTTCATCCACTGATAAGGTGCTAGGTGACAGAGAGATCAGCATCCCGACACATAAATCTGCAACTAATCCTTGGGAATCAATATTTTTCATTAAGAACCTGTGAGAGTTGGGCCATTATGGGGAAAATCTGTTTAGGTTGACACCTTGATGAAGTTATTCAGTTCAGGGGCTTAAGTCATTGAAAGGTAATAAAGAGCACAGAGCAATCTCGGGGCTGGTTAGGGGAGAAAACGATGGGAGTATTGAGTTTCAGTTCAGTGAAAAATGACCTCCTGATTTATTGGGGAATGATGGGGTGCTGGCCTCTTGGGCAGGCCGGGCCAGACACAATCAACATGGCAGCATCTCACTCACCGCCCTGCACCCACCTGCAGTAGTAGCTGCTCTTTATAGGCTGTCTGCCAGGAAGAAGTGGGGAAGTGTGGTAGGGGTCTTGGGATATTTTCAACATTCTCTAAGTCCTGACACTCATAATGCCCTTTCATGTTTTGGACTTTTTCCTGTAGTCATGCGAGATAGGGGCATCGAAGTGTTCTAAAGAGTTTAACAATGAGATGGAATTTACTTTTGTAAAACTGCCTTTATGATCTGCTGTGTCTGGAAGGGCCCAGCCCATCATCAGAAAGAACCAGGCTTTCTTGGAGCCAATCGTGGGTATAGTCAGAATCCAGAGGAGGGCAACACAATTGTGGGTCCAATTTGTCCATAGAGAATTACCTTAGATGGGCTCTTGGAAGTACATTTTCTTGGTCCCTTGCCCTCTTGGCTTTCATTCTTTTTTTCTTTCCTTCTTTTCTTCCTCCTCCCTCCGCCCCTTCCTCCTGCTCTGTGTATTTATAAGTGATGTTAAGTTAACCACCTTGTATAGAAACTTTCCTTTGACATTTTCTTGTAAACAACAACAACAACAACAAAAATGTCAGCATCAGGGTGTTTTAGGTTGGATGAAATACGGTATTTTGATTTAATGCAGTTGAAAGATGCCCTCTCTGGGGGTGAGGATGAGGAAGTATTAAAGAGATGAAGGTATTAAAGAGAGTATTAAAGTATTAAAGAGAACCTCATTCTACTGAGAAGTCACACTGGCGGCTGGATGGGTTATGTACAGGGAGGGTAAAATGCAGGCAAGAAGTCCGGGTGAGGGTCTGAACTAAGGCAGTTGCAATAGGGATAGTAAGAAGGTAGATTCAGGAAGTAGTTAAGAAGTCAGATCCATAGGAGTTGCTGACAGTTTGGATTTGGGAGATGAGGAAGAGAGCTGGCGGATGAAGCAGCTGGGCTGGAGCTCAGCAGAGAGTGCAGGGCTGTGGGTTCTTGGTGATGAAGAGGTAGTGAAAGTCCCAAGACCTGGACAGGATCATCTAGAAAAATGGAAGGAAGGAGATGAAAGAGCCAAGAACTGAGGGACAGGTAGAGGGGACAGAGGAGCAGTCCGAGAGGGAGAAGGGAGACCCGAGGGAGTGGAACCATGGAAGCCAAGGATGGAGAAGGAAGGAAGGGACAACTGTGCTGCCCCTCTGCAGAGAAGCCAAGATCGCAACTCACAGTGCCCCTTTGGTTTGGCAGGACATCGCCGACCACACTCAGAACAGTTTCAATGCCATGCTGGGAACAGAGAGCAGCAGATTGAGGAGTGAGTGGACTGGTCTGTAGAGCTGTGCTCCCAGACGTGGGGTCCTCACCTAGCACGATGTGAATGGTGCCCCCTCCAGGCCTGAAATTGAAGTTTCTTAGTGTAGACTGGATGCTTGGCTCTGGGAGGAGGGAAGGGTTGTTGCTATAGAGCAGTATCACTTCTGTTATTTTAACTTTGAGGAGATTGGAACTATTGTTTTGGCACCGAGGAAGAAAACTTGAAGAAGAGGCTCCCATTAAAGGTAGGGAAAACAGAGGGTAGAAAATAAATGAAGGGGTGGGATCCAGAAAGAGATGTGGAAACCAGCCTTGTGCAGGAGTCAGGGGGAAAGGAGGTAAGTGCCCCATCCAGCCCTAGCTCTTTAATGGAACTGGTTCCTCGATGCAACATGCCACTTAGATTTTGTGAGAGCCAGCCTAGGGCAACAGTCCTGGGCTCAGTGTTTTTCTAGACTGCAGTCGGGCTTGCCTACGTGAGCTGTCAGTCTGCTCTCATTCCCTGGTCTTACATTCTAACACTTCATTCATTCATTTATTTATTGATGGATCCATTCAGCAAACATTCATCAAGTACCTGCTGTATTCAGACACTGTACTAAGCACCAGTGGGTACAAAACTGAACATGACCCAATTCCTGCCTCATAGAACTTAGAGTCCTGTGGCAGAAGCAGACTAGCAAACAGACAAAGTGCCATGTGATCGAGACTTTCATCTTCATTAAGTGCTGTGCAGGTCTCTCCTGGGGTAGGAAGGAAGGGGCATGCTTGTGGGGAGGCTTGTTTATATCCAGCCCCGTGTTATTCTGCCACATGTTGGAGTTGGTTATTTGTCTCTCTACCTGTCTAGTCTGTTGGGGACATTAGAATCTCTGCCTCGTTGGTTCTTGTATCCCCTGTGCCAGGCATAGGACCTGGTACTGGGAAGATGTTTAACAGACGTAAGTGCTTGATGAATGAATGCTTCCTTTGGGCTTTAAACCCTAATGGTTGTATCTTTGGTGTATCTCAGTCTTTTAAATTCTGGGTACCCCTTTCGTGATTCATCCTCCATCTCCCCAAATCCTCATTTAAAAAGATTTAGTCTTAGGGTGCCTGGGTGGCACAGTGGGTTGGGCATCCAACTCTTGGTTTTGGCTGGGGTTGTGATCTTAGGGTCATGTGGTGGAGCCCCGCTTCAGGATCCATTTTGAACTGGGAGTCTGCTGAATTTTTGCTCCCTCTCCCTCTGCCCCGCCCCGCCGCATGCTCTCTCTCTAAATTAAGTAAATCTTAAAAAAAAAAAAAAATTAAGGGACACCTGAGTGGCTCAGTCGGTTAAACATCTGTCTTTGGCTCAGGTCATGATCCCAGGGTCCTGGGATTGAGCCCCGAGTTGGGCTCCCCGCTCAGTGGGGAGTCTGCTTCTCCCTCTCCCTCTGCCCCTCCCCCCGCTCGTGCTCTTTCTCAAAAAAAAAAAACTTAAAGAAACAAAAAGATTTAGTCTTTTAGAACTATCTGTGTTTATTAATAGCCATTTAGTCATTTAAAAATTAGACATTCTGTAAAATAATAAATCACAATATGAAATAGCAATAACATTAAAAAAAAAACCTGGCATTTACTTAGCCAGTTGGGGTTATTGTCAACCTGTCCCGAGTTACTGTAGCTGAACGTCCACATTTCATTAGGGATTTGTTGTGGGTTCCCTTTCCTCCCCCTCCAGGTGGCAGCACGGAGTAGTGATTAAGCTCTTGCATTTTGGAATCAGATTTTCTGGGCTCACATCTTGGTACTACCTCTTACCAACCGTGTGACCTTGGGTGAGTTACTTAGTCTCAGTTTCCCCATGAATAAAAAAGGGACTATAATAAATGCCCATCTCACAGAGTTTCTCTGAGGACTTTTCCAAAGCGCCTGGGAAAGAATTGGCACCTCCCAAGTGTTTTCCATCAGGTCATGTCTGTGCTCCAGCAATCCGGTGACTTCTGCACAGACCGCAAGAAGCCCCTGGCCATCCCAGTCCTCTGCGGGGAGGGAAGAGCTATAGCTTTTCCATTTTGCTCCTGGTGATTTCCAAAGGCGGCAGCATTTCTGAGCGAACAGGAATGTTCGCCTGCTGCCCGCTGCTTCTGTATGTATTGATTAGCATCACAGGGATGGGGATGGGGGTACTGTTCTAGAAACAGTCACTTTGATTCCTCAGATAAATCCCCCCCGGGTCCTGCTAGGAAACTAATTGGGAGTTGATTCTGATGAATAAATGTGCAGCCGCCGCCTGAGGAATTGACCACGCAGGCAGATGGCTGGAGCATGAGAAACACTCTGTCGTGGCCTTCTAAGGGGCCCATCAATAATAGATCGGCTCCAGCCCTCAGAGAGGGAAGCATTTCTGCTGCAGGTATGAATTATGGATGCCGTTTAGGGTAATGCGGATCTATCTCAAAGGTTCCGCTCAGTTTATGTGCTAGTAAAAGCCGGCAATTTGCTTGTGTTCCAGCTATAATTTGCGCTACATTAAGGGACCCTCCTATCCATAATGGATGTGCGGTTTGAACGCAGGCGCAGTGGGGCCTGGAGGGCTAGGCCCTTCCCGCCGGACGTGGAGCACAGCGCGGTGAGGCGTCTGCAGCCAATCGCAGGGCCCGGGAGCCCCGAAAGCCGGGCTGCGGAGGCGGGCGGAGGCCTCAGCTCCTGCCCAAGGCCCTGGAAGAAACCGCGCTAAAACCCAGAGCCCTTCTTTGAGTCTCCCATCAAATGCACTGGCTGCGTTTCTTGAAAGAAGCACAAAAGCAAACCTGCGGGCTGACATGCTAGCCAGAAAGACACAACACTTTTGCAAGAGAAGCCTTAGGCGACATGGTTAGGAGCTTCTCTTGCAAAAGTGCTTTTGAAGGCGGTGGTATGTTGGTTTGTCCCTGCACATCTCTTCCCAGCTCTGAGGCCCATGACCTCACATTTGTATCCTGAAATTGGCCGTGGTGAGAGTATTTACACCAGGGACATGGGCAAACATTCCCCCAAGAGCTGTTTCTTAAACTTTTAAGAGCACACTACTATTACCTAATAAAATTGTTTGGAGGATTAAATAGTGAATATGTTTATAAATTGCTTAGAACAGGGCCTGACACATAGTAAGCACCATATAAAAATTTGCTATTATTTTCTCATAGATTTTTGCACATTCTTCTAGCATAGATCAGATGGTCATCGTGATCCAGCAGAGCCCTCTGAGCAACCGTGAGCCTTTATTCCTAGACCCCCCGTGATCCAACAGCCAAAGGAAAAACCTACTGATTTTACCCTAAGAGTGGGGACAAACTCAGGCTTTTTTTTTTTTTTAAGATCTATTTATTTATTAGAGAGAGTGGGGGAGAGGGGCAGAGGGAGAGGAAGAGGAAGAGAGAGAATCTCAAGCAGATTCCCCGCTGAGTGTGCAGAGCCAGATGCGGGACTCGATCCCATGACCCTGAGATCACAACCTGAGCAGAAAACAAGAGTCTGAAGCTTAACCAAGTGCGCCATCCAGGCACCCCCAAACTCAGGTTTTTGAGCAAAATTAGGTTTAGGTGTGCATGTTCTCCTTGGTTTTTCAAAGCACTTTCCTTCAGTGTGGGCAAAGATTCTGCTGGGTCCCTTTGTTTCAGTGAGAAGTGGAATTCTGGCTCTGTATTAACTCAAGCGAGTTATTTCACCTTTTCAACTCAGCTGTAAAAAGAGAGTAATAATTGCTACCTCATGGGTTTGGTTGTAAGGGGGCTGTGAGAGCCAGTGGAGTCTCTGGAATCTGGTTGCCTGGGTTCAGATCCTACCTCTAGCACTTGCTGGCCCTGAGACCTTGGCAAAAACCCTCCATTTTTTTTTCTTTTTCTTTTTTTTTTTTTTTTTAAGATTTCATTTATTTTGACAGAGAGAGACACAGCGAGAGAGGGAACACAAGCCGCGGGGAGTGGGAGAGGGAGAAGCAGGCTTCCTGCTGAGCAGGGAGCCCGATGCAGGGCTCGATCCCAGGACCCCGGGATCATGACCTGAGCCGAAGGCAGACACTTAACGACTGAGCCACCCATGCGCCCAAAAACTCTCCATTTCTGTAAGTTTTAGTTTTCTTATCTGCAAAACTGGTCCAGTAACACTTCTTAGTTGTTGTGGGATTAAATGGAATAATGGACTTAAGGAGTTTAGCACACTACCTGGATATAAAGGTGTATAATAAATATTAAGGTGACCATAGCTACTACCTGGGCTTCAGAGATCTTCACCCACAAGCAGTGCTGGGAGGTTGTCTCTGAAGAGCAGGCACTAGGGGTAGGAGCCTGGGAAGCCATGGGGAGGACACCCTGAGGCCCGGCTGGAGCTGGGGGTTGGGGGGGTCGCAGTTCCCTTGTACCCCTTCCACCATGAAGCAGAGAGGATGGAACCACTGGACACTCAGTGGGAAGCCAACCACTGATATGACTTGGGGCTTTCCAGGACCCCAGAAAGAAGGGGGACCTGAAAAGTGATGGAGTGAAGGGCCTAAACAGGGACTGTTAATTTCTTAACAAACCTGTTTTCTTGAGGTGGGGTGGGGTTTCAGCTGGATTATATGTGATTTAGATAAATAAACAATATTACTTTCACCTTTCTGAGAGCAATTTGTAGTTGTGACTGCTGTAAGGGGCGTGGCTCATAAAAGAGGCTCAGCAAACAGTTGTTTCATCTGTTTTTCTGTTTGAAATTTTTCACGTTTTATCTCAGCCGCACAATAGTTTAGAGGTTGAGACCCAAGGCTCTAGAGCCAGGTAGACCCAGTCTCAAATCCTCCATCCACCACTCACTTGGCAATGTGAAGCTTGAGTAAATCACTTCATCTCCATGCACCTCAGTTACACCATCTCTACAATGGGCATTAAAAATAGTAGTGTTTGTGAAAATGAAATGACCCTTAGCCCAGTGCCTCAAACATAATAAATACTAACTACATAAGTGGTGTTTGTTATTACTGTATGCTTTATGAGTCAAGTAGGGAAAACGAAATTCCATTAAACAAAGGAAGACACGGAGGCGCAGAGAAGCCTGAAGTCCCCTCTGAGATCAGGAAGGACTCAGAAACCCAACCCTTGGCTCTCTTGTCAGCTAAGCCAGGAGGGAACACTTTGTTCCCAGTACCTCTCAGAGCCAGGATTCCACCAGCCCGAGTGTCCCATGTTCCCCAAAGCTTTCCAAGGCTATAAATATAGATGGAACTTACTGAGAAATTTGCTGGATCAGAGCTTTTGTCTAAGCAGACAACAAGGCCTTGGCTCCCTTTCCTGATTATCTTGTTCCATGAATCCATTGTTTCAGTTCACTCTGTGGTTTCTACTGGAGTCTTCCAGAACCACTTTAAGCTTAAAGAGGAAAAGAAGGTGGGATGCCAACCTCTGGCATAACACAGACAGTGAAAAGACTCAGTCTGATTTGCTAGCGTTGCCAATGAACCTGACGAGGCTGTTGTTTTTAAAATTTGAGTGGTATGTGTACTTAGTTATTTTTAGAGCCAGTTTCTGATTATAAAAGCATTATGGAGCAATTACGGAAAAATTTGGAAGTTGAAGATCAAATCCTTTTTTTTTCTTTTTGGAAGGTAAGCAGTTTAATAAAAACCCAATTCCCTAAATCCCATTGGATTTTGAAAAGAATTAACACCTTATAGAATTTATAGTTTCTTCAATTAATTAATCAGTAAATCAATTAACCAGAAAAATCTTTATTGAATGCCTTTTTTTGTGTGTGCTAAGGTTGGTGCTGGGATTGTAGTGAGGTAAGAAAATGAAAAGCTCTGAGCTAATAAAGGTTGTACAGTCCCAGAGGGAATCCAATCTAATGACAGTGTAATAAGTGATCAAGGATTTGGTCCTTAGGGTGGCAGGAGTTGGGACAGACAATAAATGCACTATGAACAAGGAGACAAATGAGCCCCAAGGTGATAGGAAAGCTCGTCCAAAAATCCAATGGGGAAATGTTCTGTTTCTTAGGCCATGAGTGAAGGAAAGATGGCTCTCTCTTTCCCTCCCTCCACCCATTACTACTCACCCACCCATCCAGCCATCCATCCACCCACCTATCCATCCAATTAAATTTTTTTTTATTATACTTAGGGGTGCCTGGGTGGCTCAGTGGTTAAGTGTCTGCCTTCAGCTCAGGTCATGATCCCAGGATTCTGGGATCGAGCCCCTCATCGGGCTCCCTGCTCAGCTCTCTCTCACTCACTTCTCTCTCTCAAATAAAATCTTTAAAAAATTATAAAAAATTTTATTATACTTAAATAGCCTTTCTGAGGAGTAATTGATACACAGTAAATTGCACTTATTTAATGTGTGCAATTTGATAAGTTTTGACCTGTGGATAATACGCCAGTGAAACCATCACCACGATCAAAATAATGAACATGTCCATCACCCTCGAACGTTTCCTGTGCCCCTCTGTAGGCCTTCCCACCCACCTTCCCAGACGACTACTGATCTGCCTTCTGTCAGTGTGCAATGCATTTCCTATAATTTTATCAAGATGAAATAATGTACTCTGTACTTTTTCTTGGTCTGGTTTCTTTCACTTAGCATGATTATTTTGAGATTTTTCCATGTCATAGCATGTATCAATATTGCATTCCTTCTAATTGCTGAGTAGTATTCCATTTTATGGACACAACAGTACACACAGTTTGTAATTCACCCGTTGATGGATATTTGTTTTGTTTTTTAAGTTTTGGGCTATTAAAAAATAAAGCTGCTATGAATATATGTACATGTTTTTCATGGACATCTTTTTATTCTTGGGTAAATACCTAAGAGTAGAATGGCTGGTTCATATGGTAGGTACATTTTTACCTAAAAAGGCAGGAAATTGACAGACTCTTTTCCAAAGTACAGCACTATTTTACATTTCTACCAACAGTCTGTGAGGCTTCTATTTTGTCCACATCTTCACCAGCATTTAGTATGGTCAGTCTTTAAGTTTTAACCATTCTAGTAGGAATACTAGTGGTATGTGCTTTAATTTACATTTCTCTAGAGACTAAAAATTGAGTCTTTTTCCATGTGTGTATTTACCATTGACATGTCATCTTTGGTATGTGTCCAAATATTTTGACTATTTTTTTAAAGGTTTTATTTATTTATTTGAGAGAGAGAGAATGAGAGAGAGCACAAGAGGGAAGAGGGTCAGAGGGAGAAGCAGACTCCCCGCTGAGCAGGGAGTCCGATGCGGGACTCAATCCTGGGACTCCAGGATCATGACCTGAGCTGAAGGCAGTCCCTTAACCAACTGAGCCACCCAGGTGCCCTTGACTATTTTTTATTGGTTCGTTTGTTGACTTACTGAGTTTTCAGAGTTCTTACATATTTGGGATATAAGTGTTTTATCAGCTGTATGATTTATCAGATATATGATCCTCTCAGCCTGCAGCGTGTTTTTCATTCTTTTACCAGTGTCTTTTGAAGAGCAGAAATTTTTAAATTTGATCAAGTCCAACTTACCAGTTTGTCCTTTTATGTATCATGCTTTTGATGATGAATCTGAAAGGTCTTGCTCAGATCAAGTTTACAAAGGTATTCTCCTATGTTCCAAATGTTTTAAAGTTTTAAGTTTTATATTTAGAGTTATGATACACTTTGAGTTAATTTTAATATATGATGTGAGGTATGGATAGAGGTTCATTTTCCTTTTTGCATACGAGCATCTGTTTGTTCCAATGACATGTGTTAAGGCACTATCCTTTCTCCACTGAATTGTCCCTATGCCTTTGTTACAAATCAGTTGCCCATATACATGTGGGTCTATCTGTGGACTTTTACTGTTTCATTGATCTACTGATTTATCTTTCTATCTTTATGCTATTGCCACACTGTCTTGATTACTAAGTCTTGAAATCAGATAGTGTTAGTACTCTACTTCATTCTTTTTTTTTCCCCAAAGGTAATTTGGCTCTTCTAGGTCCTTTGGCTTTCCATATACATTTTATTTTATTTATTTTTTAAAGATTTATCTAGGGGCGCCTGGGTGGTTCAGTCATTAAGCGTCTACCTTCGGCTCAGATCATGATCCCAGGGTCCTGGGACCGAGCCCTGCATCGGGCTCCCTCCTCCGCGGGAAACCTGCTTCTCCCTCTCCCTCTCCCCCTGCTTGTGTTCCCTGTCTCGCTGTGTCTCTCTGTCAAATAAATAAATAAAATCTTAAAAAAAAAGATTTATTTATTTTAGAGGGCACGAGTGGGAGGGGCAGAGGGAGAGGGAGAGAGAATCTGAAGCAGATTCCACGCAGAGCCTGACATGGGGCTCCATCTCACAACCCTGAGATCACGACTTGAGTTGAAACCAAGAGTTGGGCATCTAGCTGACTGTGTCCCCCAGGTGCCCCCACATATACATTTTAGAGCCAGTTTGTCAATTTCTAAAAAAAAAAAAAAACCTGTTGGGAATTTCGTTTGGATTGCATGGGTTCTATAGATCAAGTTGGGAGAATTTAGATCATCTTAACAATATTGAATCTTTATGAACATAATGTATCTCTCCATTTATTTAGGTTTTTCTAAAACTTCTCTTAGCGGTGTTTTATAATTTTCAATGTATGAGCATTTCACATCTTTTGTCAGATTTATTTCTTAAGTATATCATTTTTTGATATTGTGAATGTATCATTTTATTAACTTCAATTTATGACTATTGCTGTTATATAGACATCTAACTTACTTTTGAATATTGACATTATATCCTGCAGTCTTACTAAACTCACTCACTAGTTCTAGTAGCTTTCTTGATTCCAGCGGATTTTCTGCTTGACGATCATGCCATCTGCAAATAAAGACAGTTTTACTTCTTTCTTTTCTGTCTGGGTGCCTTTATTTTATTTAGGTGTTTTTGTTTGTTTTGTTTGTTTTTTGCCTTATTGCACTGGTTAGAAACTTGAGTGCATGTTGACTAAAAGTGGCAGGAGAGGACACCCTATCCTTACCTTCTTCCCTATCCCAGAGGAGACGCTTTCATTCTTTCATTGTGATGTTTGCTATGGGTTATTTGGATGCTCTTTGTCATGTTGAAGAAGCTCCCTTCTAGTCCTACATTGTTGAGTTTTTGTTATGAATGAGTAAAAAAACTCCAACATTTGTTTTAGAATTTCACAAATGAGATTTTTTTTGCATCTGCTGAGATGACTTTTTTCTTTTTTTAGTTTGCTGCTATGGTGAATTACTTGATTTAGTTTTGAATGTAAACCAAACTTAAACTCCTGGGACAAGACTTACTGGTCAAAAAAATTATCCTTTTTATCTACTGTTAGATTCAACATGCCAATATTTTATTTAGTAATTTTGCATGTATAATCAGGAATGTTGGCCTGCAGTTTTTTTGTAATATCTTTGTCTTTTGGGTAGTGGGGTAATGTTGGTCTTATAGAATCAGATGGGAAGTATTTCTTCTTTTTCTTTTTTCTAGGTTTTATATATAATTGGTATTATGTCTTCCTTAGGCGATTGATAGAATTCATCAGCAAAGCCATCTATATATCCAGATTTTATCCGGGTAGTATAGCTCCCTGGCTTCTGGGATCAGACTGCCTTGGTTTGAGTCCTAATTCTAAAACCTAGCAGTAGGTGAACTTGGGAAAGTCTCCAGACATCCATCTTTTTTTTTTTTAAGATTTTATTTATTTGACAGAGAGAGACACAGTGAGAGAGGGAACACAAGCGGGGGGAGTGGGAGAGGGAGAAGCAGGCTTCCCGCTGAGCAGGGATCCTAGGACCCTGAGATCATGACCTGAGCCGAAGGTGCCCTCCAGAGCCCAGGCGTCCTCCAGACATCCATCTGCAAAGTGGAAGAATAACAATGCAGTGGTACATACATGGTAAGATTGTTCTGAGGAGGGGCTCCTGGGTGGTTCAGTTGCTTAAGCGGCTGGCTTTCGATTTCAGCTCAGGTCATCATCTGAGGGTTGTGAGATGGAGCCCCGGGTCGGGCTCCCTGCTCAGTGGGGAGTCTGCTGGTGATTCTCTCCCTCTGCCTCTCCCCCTGCTCTCTGTCTCTCTCTAAAATAAATAAATCTTTAAAAAAAGATTGTTGTGAGGATTAAATAAGATGATATACACAGTCAATAAGTTTTACTTATTATTATTATTATTGCCGTGTACCAAAGTCTCCTGGACAAGAGTGAGCTGGCACAGTAGGATAGAAAAGGACCCAGAAGGAGGGTGTGGGCCGTTTTTTGTTTTTCTTTTTTCTAGATAACAGCCTTACACAGGCCTTTCTGTCCTTACTCCCTAGGATCATTGAAAAGAAAACTGGGCCCACCATTTAATGTGTGACCAAAGTAACTTCTCCTAGGCTGGTTTTCTGCATTTGTAAAAAAGGGATATTAACATCAAGTCTTTGTTGGCCACTTACCATATGCGAGACGCTACCCTGAGCGCAATCCATGTTTTCACGCCGTTACGTCTCAGAAGGTGGGTACTGTTACCACCCTCAGTTTTCCTGATGCATAACTGAATGAAGCAGAGAGAGGTTAGTAACTTGCCCAAAGCTGCACAGCTAACAAGTGGCAGACTGGGATATGAACCGAGGCTGTCTGGCTCCACAGCTCACTTTCTTGCCCCCTACACTTATACCTTATAATTTGTTGTTGTGGGGGTTTTGTGGGGAGGTGGTGTGGGTGGGGGTTGAGGATTAGCTGAGACAACCCAGGGCACAGGAAAGATGTCATTAAGTGCTCCTTTACTTTCCATGAGTTCTACAAAACTCTGGCAAGAATCATTTTTTAATATACCTGTTATTTTATTCGCTCAGCTGCTGTGCCCAGCTGAGCCCAAATCCAGGGCTGACTCTGATTAGAAGAGGCTCTGTTTCAGCAGAGAGGACACATTCCAATCCCAGAAGAAGTCTGACTCTGGAGGCTCTTAGAGGGCAAGGCCAAGGCCCCCTGGCCCCTGGCCCCTGGCCCCTGGCTACTCAAAGTGTGGTCCTTGGACCAGCAGCATCCGTAAAACCTGGGAGCTTGTTAGACATGCACAATCTCAGGCTCCTCAACAGATCTACTGAGTTAGAATTGGTATTTTAACAAGACCCCAGGTGAATCGCATGCACATTAAAGGGTAAGAATCACTGCTTTAAAGCAATACTTTTTTCTGCTTGGTCCTTTCAAGTGGTCACTCAGTTGATGGGGTGATGGGGGTTCACCAACACATCCTCCTGACAGCTGTGATGTTTACACTGAGTACACATGTATCTTCCCGGAGAAAGATGTGAAGTCAAATGTCTTCAGTGGGCCAGGTGGGAACTGTGGCAAGCTGCAGCACATGCACTCTGTTTAAAGGGAACAGCTGCCGCCTCACTCCTGACAAGTGTTGTTAAATGGGAATGCACGCTCAGTTTGCAGATCTTCTGCTATTTTATTTTATTTAAGATGTATTTATTTGAGAGAGAGAGCAAAAAAGCGTGAACATGAGTGGGGGGAGGGGCAGAGGGAGAGGGAGAGAGAATCCCAAGCAGACTCTGTACAGAACACAGAGCCAATGCGGTGCTCGATCTCAGGACCCCAGGATCACAACCTGAGCCAAAACCAAATCAACACTTAACTGACTGTGCCACCCAGGAGCCCCAGATCTTCTGCTGTTTTATTCAAAGTGGGACATTGGGATATTTTTCTGGAACCCCTTATCTGTCAAACGTTAACAACTAATTGGAAGTAATAACATAACCTTGTGGGTCAGACAGGTGTGTGTGCAGTCCATATTCCTCATGGGATGTCAGTTTGTGACCTCTGACCTAAAAATGACTTCAGAGTAGCCCAAGTTCTTGAATAAATCAAATATGTATTGTACATGACCGTCTTTGGGATGTTTGGGATTTTTTTGCACACAAGACATTCCATTATTTGGTGGTTTCTTTTTTCTAAGATTTTATTTATGAGAGAGCGAGAGAGCGAGCGAGAGAGAAAGCACAAGCAGTGGGAGGGGCAGAGGGAGAAGCAGGCTCCTTGCTGAGCAGGAAGCCCTGTGCGGGCTCGATCCCAGGACCCTGGGATCATGATCTGAGCCGAAGGCAGACGCTTAACTGACTAAGCCACCCAGGCGCCCCTATTTGGTTGTTTCTAATGCCAACCACATGCAACCACAATTCATTTGCTGTTCCGTCTTCTGTGCTTTGGACATACCTGTTCCCTCTGTGTAAAACTGTCCATTCCCCACCTTACACCTCTGGTTAGCTTCGTGATTCATCCTTCAAGACCCAAATCAAGCTTCGCCTCCTCTGTGCGCATTTCCTGGTTTCCCGCATTAGAAGTGACCACTAGCCCTCCGACCCCCATGCCTAGGCCCTCTTCTCTTGGATTCACTTGTTCATATAGTTTTTTCCCTTCTTTATTCTCAGATGCCAGAGACTGAGTCCTACGTAGTTCTGTGTTTGCAACATTCAGGAAGTGTCAAGCATGGAGTTAACTATTAGAGCACAATAAATTACCCCAGAACGTAGCGGCTTAAAACCAATTTATCTGCAAATAAAGTTTAAAATTAATAAAAAAAAGAAAAAAAACCAAAACAAAAACCCAGTTATTATTTGCATTCATTACTTCCATTTTCGGTGGGTTGGGAATCTGGGCATGGCTTAGCTGAGTGCTTCTGGCTCCAGGCCTCTCACGGGGTTGCAGTCAGAGTAGGGTGGGGCTGTGGTCTTGTGTGTGTGAAGGCCCAACTGGGAAGTGTCTGCTTCTAAGCTCGCTCATATGGTTATTGGCAGGATTCTGTTATTTGGGGACTGTTGGAACTGAGGGTCTCTGTTTTTTGCTGACTGTTGGCCGGAGAACTTCCTCAGTTCTTTTCCACATGGGCCTCTCATTGAACAGCTCACAACATGGCAGCTGTCTTCCCTCAGAGGGTGAGAGAGCACCCCAGATGGAAGACACTGCCTCTTTGTAACCTAATCCCAGAAGTGACTTCTCCTCACCTCTGCTGCTAGAAGCCAGCCTCAGCATACAGCCCCACTGTCAAGGGGAGGGACTTGCACAGGGTGGGTCCAGGAGGCAGGGCCTACCGGAGCCATCTTAGAGGTCACGTGACTACCATAATGCTCAAATTGCTGCATGTGCCATGGTTGCTTGCCTAGCCTTGGGATTCGGATCACCCAGGTTCAAATCCCAGTCCCACCACTTACCCTGAGCAAGCTTAGTAATAGGAATGGGAATCAAAGGCTTTCTGATCCATGGGATTGTTATGGCAACTGTGCTTGACACAGTGCCTGCCTAGCTCTGAATAGGTTCACTGTAATTAGTGTTGTTACTTAGAAATGATTATTGAGGGGCGCCTGGGTGGCTCAGTCGGTGAAGCGTCTGCCTTCGGCTCAGGTCATGATCCCAGGGTCCTGGGGTGGAGCCCCTCATCAGGCTCTTTGCTCAGCGGGGAGCCTGCTTCTCCCTCTCCCCCTGCCCCACCCTGCTCATGCTCTCTCTTTCTCTCAAATAAATGAATAAAAATCTTAAAAAAAAAAGATTATTGAATGTACCAGAGGTACATAGATAAGAGATTGAACATAGGAGAAATAGAATAAGCAACAGAAACAGAAGGAAAACGGGGGTGCCTGGCTGGCTCAGTCAGTAGAGCATGCGACTCTTGATCTCAGGGTCGTGAGTTCAAGCCCCCATGTTGGGCCTGGAGCCTACTTAAAAGAAAGAGAGAGAGAGAGAGAAGGTAAACGGCTGTTGAGATGTCCAGGTCTCTGAATCTCCCCCTCTCCTTCAGGGTACTCATTTTTAGACCTTTTTCCCTTCCTCATGGTCCATGAGCTTAATCTTAGCCTTCATCTGACCCGCACTCCCACAACCCTGGCCTCTCCTCCAAGTCTAGCGGGATCTCTCTTCTTTGCTCAGATCCGGTCCTTCTCCCTCACCAGGTTGTTTTAACCCTTGCCACCCCCAGGCTGGAATGCTTCTCTCCCACCCCGTAGTTCAGGAGTTGAGTGCTGTAGGGAAGGCTGGCCTGACAGAGTGGGTTGTTTGGGCCCATTACAAGTTCATCTCTGCTGGCTTCCACGGACCCCTTGCTGCCTCCTGGCCATCTTGTTTGTTTTGTTTTGGAAGCTATGAGAAGTAGTCGACTTAAATGCACATGACATGTTTTCCTGCCTTTTCCTCCTGCTTCCTGCCCTTTCTCAGCTGATGGTCTTGTCATGTATTTTACTGAAGTAGTAATAATACCCAACACTTACTGACCACCTGCCCTGGGTTGGTTGCCATGGAAGCCCCTGAAATGAATGATCTCCATGATCACAACTCCTATTAAGTTGGTACTGGGGTCACCCCTATTTTACAAATAAGGAAAATCAAGCTTAGAGAGGTGGGATTCAAATCCATGGTAGTCTGAGCCCCCCAGCTTAAGCTCTTACTCACTTTGATGGACAAAGTAGCTTAGATTCTTTGGTCCGCCTACTCCCTATCTCTGCTTAGCCAGCAGACTGCATGAAGCTTCCACTCAACCCCAGCACTTCTCCAAACTTGTTTTCCCCAGAGAACGGGAGGCCACATTGCTGAATGCTCTTTCTAGTTGATCTTTCTTTGGCATTCCAGACTGCCGGCTACCGCATTACCTTTTGAAGCTTATCCCTGGCTTATGTGGCTCCGCGCACTCCTGGTTTTCCCACCACTGCTCAAGCTTTGTACTGCCTCCGTGTCCTCATTCTATCCCCTAAATGTCAGCACTTTCGGAAGCTCTGTCCTGGCCCTCCTGGTAGGCCCCACGGTCTCCCTAGCTGACCTCCGTTCCTCTCATGGCTCCAGCTGTCAGCTCTCCACGAATGATTTCTCTCTTCATGTTTTAGTCCTGACTTTTTTTTTTTTTTAGATTTTTATTTACTTATTTTAGAGAGAAAGAGAGGGAGCAGGAGGAGGGGGAGAGGGAGAGAGAGAGAGGATCTTAAGCAGGCTCCACACTCAGCTTGGAGGCTGACGCGGGGCTTGATTTCATGACCCTGAGATCATGATCTGAGCTGACATCAAGAGTCAGATGCTTAACTGACTGAGCCACCAGGCTCCCCTCTAGGCTTTTTATATGTATACATTCATTTCTTCTTCACAACATTTTCTGAAAATCCAGTTTTACAGTTTGTGCTTCTTATGGTTCAGTGGGCCCTTTCATGCTGAAGACACAGGTCTGAATTCAGGCTTGAGAAATTTTCTTCTGCAATGTTTGAATATTGCCTCTCTCCTCTTTTTTCTCCCCTCTGAAACTAGATGGATTCCAGAATCCCAGATCTTCCACTTATCAATTGTGTGTATCAGTTAACCTCATGGTACCTCAGTTTGCTCTCATGCACATGAAGCAGGGGTAATAATGAGCACTTGCCTATGGGGTGGTTGTGAAGATTATAACACTTAGTCGGGTTTAGCTCCCTGGAAAATATTCACTAAACATCAGCTATTATTATTATTATTATTATTTGCATTAGTCTTATATTTGTATTTATGATCCTTCCCCTTTCCATACATGGGAGTACAGATGACAGCAGCTTAACCCTGAAGATGGTAGGGGTGGTGGCCAAGAAGATACGGCTGGTAGGTGCTGTGGAGGTTTTATGTTCCTCCTGGTTGAGGGGTTACTGGCTACTTGGGCTTCTTCCTGCAACTCCAACCCAGAGATACACAGAGAGTATATTCACATACAGGGAGCTGTGCTGTCCCACTTAATCCCCACCAGTTTCTGGGGCCCCAAACTATACAAACAAATCTGTTCTCCAAGGCCCATGCAGTTATTTCCTTAAGTGACTGTCCTATAAATCACATAATCTATTTCAAATGCCAGATAACTATAAATAAAAGATTCCCCCAAACCATAGACTCTTCCTTGTAATGAACATCAATCTCTTGAGCTCAGGTTCAGTAAAAAGTAAAAATAAAAAATAAAAAAATCCATAGTTATAGATTCATGTTAGCCTTTCCTGTAGTTTTAATAACAATTGTCCAAACACAATAAATGAAAGTATACACCTTTCCCAGTGCAAAGAGACCAGTCTCTTTTGTTTGAAAATCTAATTTTCTCCCTGGTGGGATTTTTCTGCACCAAGTCTAAAGATAACTGCCTTTCTCTGTTTTAACTATTCCTGACTTGGAAAAAGCTAGTAGGTAGTGCAGCTGCTCGTAGCCAGAATACACAGAACCATTTCTTCATTCTGTTCATCATTCATTCATTCACTTAGAATAGCGACAACAGCACGAGCTACCGGTGGGGTGCTGACAGAGTGGGCCTGGGGCAGTGGAGCGGGGGGCGGCGGTTACGAGATGACTGAGCCCAGAGCTCTTGGCTCACCTGTAATTATGGATGACTTTCCCTCCAGCCTTCTTGCTCCCACCTGTGCCCTCCGGGGCTACATTCACCTCCTCTGAGTTCCTCCAAGCACGCACCTAGTTCCTTCCTCCCAAGACGTTTGCATGGAGCACTTCTTTTTGCTGGGGAAGTCTTTCCTTTCTCCTGCCTCTCTGGGCCTCTTCCTCAGGAAAGCATTCTGGAGACTCCAGGACCTTGCACTTCCCTCCTTTGGCACCTTGTACTTCTCCTTCCCAGCACCTAGCTCAAGTGGAATTTAAGAGATGTAAGTAACTGTGGTTTACTGTCTGTTCCCCTCCTAGAACCCAAGTCCCATGTGAACACAGGCCATTCTGGTTTGTTTTTTTTTTTGCCACTGTAGGTCTCCCCCCCCCCCCCCCCCCCCTGCCCCAGGCTTAGCACAGAACACACTAGTGGTGCTCAATAAATATTTGGCAAGGAAGGAACCAAGTCATGTTCTCTACCTTGTGGTGTTTACAGTCCTGGGGGTGTGGTAATCACCAGCTGAGTGGCTGTGGATACTTCACCTGCCGCTCTGTGCCTCAGTTTCCCCTCCTGTGAAAGGGAGAAAACAATAGTACTGGTCACAGAGTTGTGAGAGTTTAATGAAATAATACACGTAAAGCTCTTGACGGTGTCTCAGGCATAGTAAGTGCAGTGCCTACTAAGTCAGCAGTGACGATGACAGTGATGACAAATGCCTAGTGTTCTGTGGCAGCTCTGAGTAGATGTCGAACTAGGCCTGAAAGGATTCACTAACAAATAAGTGATGCTGGAGGGGCAACAGTAGTCTGAGGGGTCGGGAAGGCTGCTCTGAGGAGGTGACATTTGGGCTGAGACTGCAGTGGCAAGAAGGAAGGAGCCAGGGACGGATCTCCCAAGCAGAGCAAAAGGGGCGGTGGCCGTAGGAGGAATCAGCTTGGTTTGCTCTCAGACCAGCCAGGAGTCCCTTGCGGCCGGAGCAGAGCAGGCCAGTGGGCCGGGCAGTGGTAGGAGAAGAGGTCAGATCATGCAGAGCCCTTTAAATCTTGGTGAGGAGTGGTGGAGGTGGTGGAGAGTTTTAAGAAGGGGCATGATGTGATTTGAGTGTCACTCTATGGAAAACAGTATGGAGGGTCCTCAAAAATCTGGAAATAGAATTGTCATACAATCCAGCATATGGTATGGGTGTTTCTTTATCTGAAGAAACTAAAATCATTGTCTTGAAAGGATATCTGCACCCCCATGTTCATTGCAGCATTATTTGCAATGGCCAAGGCATGGCAACAACCTAAAAGTCCAACAGCAGTTGAATGGATAGTTGTGTGTGTGTGTGTGTGTGTGTGTGTGTGTGTGTGTGTGTGTGTATTTGGCTATAAAAAAGACGGAAATCCTGCCATTTGTGACAACATGGATGGACCTTGAAGGCATTATGCTAAGTGAAACAAGTCAGACAGAGAAAGACAAATACTGTGTAATCTCACTTATATGTGGATTCTAAAACACCCAACCAAAAAGAAAAAGGAAAACAGAAAAACGGACTCATAGATATAGAGGCAGGGGGTAGGAGTGGGTAAAATGGGGGGAGGTGGTCAAAAGGTACAAACTTCCAGTTATAGGAATAAGTAAGATGAGTAAGTTCTGGGGATGTAACGTACAGCGTGGTGACTATAATTAACAATACTGTATTGTTTATTTGAAAGTTGCTAAGAGGGTAGATTGTAAAAGTTCTCATCACAAGACAAAAAATTGTAACTACGTGTGGTGATAGATGTTAAGTAAACTTATTGTGGTAATCATGTGCAATATATACATGTATCTGTTGTGTATCTAAAACGAATACAGTGTTATGTGTGAATTATATCTCAGTTGAATGAATGAGTCACTGACCACTGGATGGAGAATGAGCTGTAGGGATAAGATTGGAAACGTGAGCAGAATATGCCAGGAAGAGAAGGGCATTTCAGAGGGAGGAAAGGCCACGGCCAAAGGACCTGGGTCAGGAATGCGTGTTGTCTAGGGGAACAGAGAAATTTCAGGGTTGGGATCCTAGTGTGCTTGGAGGAAGATGCATTTGCAAATGTGACTCGCTTCCAGACTTTCAAGTCCTGAAGGACATTCCAAAGTTTTTGGACTATATCATGGAGAAAAGATTCTAGAAGGTTATTTAAGAAGGGGATTGATAGAAAGTATCATTTGGATGAGGTCCAACCAGAACAAGATAAACTTCTCTCTAGGTACCTGGGATTCTTGCCCAAAGGAGGCTGAAAGAGAAATGCCCTGCAGTCCCCTGTCTTTTAATACAGGGAAGAACTGAGGAGCCAACCAAGGGATGGGACAGGGGCTGCCAGGTTACCAGCCGCAGGAAGCCAGCCACTCTCTTCGGGCTGGGAGTACAGGGGGAGGAGGTGGTGTTACCAGAATCCAGAAGCTGGGCCTATGCAATAGGACGGCGCTCCACGGTGGGGGCGGTCCAGCCAGGCTCAGGCCATGGGAGAGATACAGAAGCTGCCAGTCACTGCCTGAGGCTGACCTCTCTCTTTCGCACCCCAGATATCCCACCAGTGCCTCCCACTGGCCAGACCTGCCCAGCAGTCAGCTGTCAAGGAAACCTGAGAAGCACAGCGGGGAGGAGAAGGGCAAGAACAGATCTTTGGCCAGCAGGACATGGCTGCCTGCAGGACCAGCTCCGTCTTCTAGGGAGATTACAGTTGCAGCCGTGTCGAGGAAGGGCTGGCTGGTGTGACGGAGGCCAATTAGAGAATTACCACAAGACTCTTAAGGGATCCGAGATGAGACTCTGAACCAAGCAGAGGCGGTGGAGATGGGGATGGGGGTGGGGTTTCAAAGGACAGGACCCCTTGAATATAGGGGCTGAGAGGAAGCAGGAAGGGGGTGATGTTTGAGGTTTCTCGTTTGAGCAGCTGTGCAGAATCCAGGCAGGGAGCAGGAGGAGGGACCATGAGGACCTCCACTGCGGCGTCTTGAATTTGAGCTTCCTGCAGGTCACCCACAGGAGACCTTGTGTTCCCCCCTCGGAGCCTTGGTTTCATTCTGTTTGATGATAATGAGTAATAACAGATAGCATTTATTGATGCTTCCTCCATGCCAGGTGTGGCTCTAAGCACTTCGTGTGTAATAACTAATTTAATCCTTACAGCGCCCTTATGAGTTGGATGTTGCTACCCTCATTTTACTGAGGAGGAAACTGAGGCACAGAAAGATAATGCCTGATGAAGCCAGCTAGCTTGTAGGGGCTGTAATGTAAATCCAGGTGGCCTTGCTCCAGCCCACCTCAGCCTCCCAGCTCCGCTTCGAGGATTGAGGTAATACAGCCTGGGGTCTGACATAAAGTAATAACATTCTGCTTTAATATTATTGTTGGAAATCCAGTAGCTTTTGTGAGGAACTTCAGCCCACACTACCTTTAGAAGAATGAGAGATACAGGGATGCCTGGGTGCCTCAGTCCATTAAGCGTCTGGTTCTTGATCTCAGCTCAGGTCTTGATCTCAGGGTCGTGAGTTAAAGCCCCACGTTGGGCTCTGTACTGGGTGTAGAGTCTGCTTGAAAAAAAGAAAAGAAGAATGAGAGAGATCAATGATATCATTAAGAGAGGGAGGAGGAGGTGTGGGAGTTGAAATAACAAAATTTGAGGTTTGATAGACTTGAATTCAAATCTGGTCTCTTAATCTTGACATCTGTGTGGCCTGGAACAAAGAAACTTAAATTCTCTGAGCGTTGACTTCTTTTGTAAAACGGGCACAATAACGCTTCCCCTGGGTGTGGGGAGGACGAAGCGAGGCTAAGGATGTGCGGTGCCTAGCTCGGTGCACGGCACATAGGTGCTCAGAAGCTGTTAGGTCTCCTTTCCTGGGGACTCTCTTGGTCCAACCCTTCTAATCCTTGGGCCTTGGCTCTAATCTGGTTCACCAGGGATTTGCCTTTTTGTGAGCATCTTCTCCTCCCACGCTTGCCTCCTCCTTATCAAAGCTGTTGGAACCGACCTCCAATGCCCCACCCCTGAAAGCCAGACAGCCCACAATCTCAAGGCCCCAAGCTCTCTATGCTGTCAAACGGGGCCATAACCGCAACCTCCAAAGCAGGCTGAGTACTGGGGGCCACACTGAGAACATGTCGTCTTTGGGCTCAGCAGTTTGTCCTCAGAGGGAATGGGTTTGACATCATGAGGGCATTCTGAGTCTACTCAAGGCAAAGGAAGAAGGCTTGGGGACAGGATCAATACTGGCATAGTGTCTGTAAGAGTTGTAAGCATCTTAGAGATGGACATTCTATTCATAAAATGTCATATTATTCCTCTAAATTTGGTCATGGGTAGGGGCGCCTAGGTGGCTCAGTTGGTTAAGCATCTGCCTTCGGCTCAAGTCATGATCCCAGGGTCCTGGGATCGAGTCGCAGGTCTGGTTCCCTGCTGCCCCTCTCCCCTGCTCCTGTGCTCGCTCGCTCTCAAATAACTAAATAAAATCTTAAAAAAATTAAAAAAAATAAAATTGGGCATTAGCAAATGAATCACATCTCTCTTACCTTCATCTGTTTGTTCACCAAGAAGTTACTGAGTACCTACTGTGTGCTGTGCACGGTAAAAAGTGCTGGAAATACAGCACTGAACAGAAATCCTCTTGGAGCTTACCTTCTAGCTGTGATACATGAACAAGTCAACCGATGAACAAGTACATAAGGCACCTTAACTTGATGATAAACGTTAGGTGGAAAATAAGAGACGGAGACGCCAGTGTGAGGAGAGAGTGGTCGGGGAGCCCTCTCTGGGAAGCTAGCATCTGAGATGAGCCCACAGGTAGATCTCGCCTTTATTCCAGGTACACGGATAGCATGGAATGTCTGGGTTGAGACTTCATTTACATTTCAAGAGTGCTTAGAAACCTTTGGAAGCAGTTTTCTCTGCTGACTTTGGAGAATTAATTAGTTAATACCTGTGTGACACTTGAAAATCTTGGAGGAACGGAAACATAGGATTATTTCCCCATTGAGGCTTTCTAAATGGAGGTCCGAGTACCTGGGATTCCTGCCCAAAGGAGGCTGAAAGAGAAATGCCCCGCAGTCCCCTGCTAAAGAAACATTTCTTCCTCCTGCCCTGCTGGGAAATCTGACTTCCATTTTTATAAGGCCAAAAAGGGACTTGGAAACAGGGCCAGTTCTGACTCTGTAATTAATTTCAAAGAAAGTCTTTTGCCTTCACCGCCTATAAAAAGATTAAAAAATAACTTTTGTTTAGGTAATACCTTCCTCTAGAGAGCTTACTCCACTCGGCAGCAAGGAGTTTGATCATGTCGCCTTGCTGTGAAGTAGGCAGGAAATCTACTATGTTTTTGGTTTTGTTTTTTAAACATGCAAGAAATTACAACAGAGTTTCCCCAGCAACCTTGGGGAATCCAGCTGTCAGGAACCTTACCTTTCACTCTATCCCAGAACCTTATCCTTGACTCTATTTGCTTCCTTTTGAGAATTTGGATTTTTGCTGATAATTTTCATCCAGTTCATCTCTCCCTCTGCTTTTTCCTAGGAATAGCTAATGCCGATTGCGCCCTTTCCCCAAGGCAGGCACTTGGCATGCATCATCGCGTTTAATTGAAACTTGACAGAGGTAGGTACTATTGATACCACGAAGGTCACAGATGAAGATACCGAGGCTCACAGGGGCCAGGTAACTTCCCGAGGTCCCAGTGCTTGTGAGCAATTTGACATCACAGTGCACACGCTGAGAAAGTACCATCTACTGCCTCTGTTGAGTTAGAGTCCTGAGAATAACTTGGATGTCTTTGAGATTCTTTGAGCAGTACCACATCCAGGGCACTGAAGGCATCCCCTATATTTATTTATTTTTGGGGTGACAGTAGCATTTTCTTTCTTCTTTTTTTTTGCATGTGAAGCAGCGTGGTGGGAGGTGGGCGAGTGCAGAGTGGAGAGAAATGCCTTTTATGGATCGCCTGCTAAACCCTGTGAAGCCATAGCTGTGTCTTCGTGCCAGATAAATGCACCTGCTGACTTAGTGACTCTGAAGGATGACAAAGCTTAAAAAATCGACTGTCACTGCAGAGCTTGGAACGGATTGAAATAGAGCGCTTGAGTCATCTGTTAAAGATGCCACTCTGGGCCCATGTCATGCAATGCCCAGTTAGCGCCAGGAGCACATTAAAAACCAAGCCCAACTTTGCTTCAATTCTGGTGCCTAAGGGACCCGGTCCTGTGTGAGGGGACTGCGGGATGGACACTGCTGCTTGGCAAACATCCCATTTCTGGTGGCCACTGGTCACAGAAGGGTGCAGCTGAGTTACGGGAAAGGCCTCTGGTTATTGATGAGTACACAGTGAGATTCTCAACAGAGCTCCTGGCAAAAGTGACAAGATAGGTCTTGTATTGCCTGCAGTGTCCCTGTCTACTCGGCTTCAATGACCCTATATACCTCGGCATGCCCCGCAGCCAGGTGCCCCCAGGTGTGTTCCCAGGGTACGCCTGCACCCCCAGCCCCTCCCATCCTGTCTCCAGCCCAAACTTCACACCATATCTTGTCTGGAGCTCGTCCTCACCTCCACTGTTGCAGAAGTTATTCAGAGCATAGGGTTGAGAATCAGAGGAACCGTAAGTGGAAGGTCCCCACCGTTTTAAACGTGCATGTAACAAACCCATGTAAACTGAGGGTTGCCTGCCTGCAACCAGTCAGGATGTCAGTGGGAGCCAGCGTAACTCACAGAAGTACTTCAAGCATTATTGTGTACGGGGTGCAATGGACATCTTTCTTAGCAAGGTGGAGAAGGGCCCATTGAAAGTAGAGATGGGTCTACAGATACAATGGCAGGGAAGGCCAGAGGGTAGAGACACTGATACTGATGATGGAGCAGACCAACTGGCTTAGAAGCCTCGTTCCGCTACCAGCTGTGTAACCTTGAGCAAGTTACTTAACCCCTCTGTGCTTGAGTTTTGCCAACTTGAAAATGAAGATTAATAAAAGCATCTAACAATTGGGTTGTCAAGGAAATTAGGTCATCGGGAATACAGGTGTCTGGCACTGTGTTAGTGCTCAATGAGTTTTAGCGGAAGAACAAAGCCAGTAAAAAGGAATCCAGGATCTAATTTTTGACTCGGGAAAATGGAGAGAATTGGAACGAGCAGAGGATCATCATCTAAAAGGATGATAATTAAGTAGAAAATCTTGTGAGGACCTGTGGCCTGGGGGAATGGTAACATCTTACTTAGAAGTATCACGAAGTATCATGGCTACCCCAGTGAGGAGGATTGGTAAGAAGGAAAATCTATAATACTGGAAGAGGGAACTGTATTAGTGTAGATGATATGTATGTAGACAGGATTTAGTTTATACAGATGTGGTATAAATATATTTGGTCTTTGTCCCTGGTTCCTAGCACAGACAGAGTTCCTGAAACCCTTGGAATTCTCTGAATGATAGGAGGGTCTTTTCTTACTAAAAAATGAGCCCTTGGGGGCACCTGGGTGGCTCAGTCAGCTAAGCCTCTGACTCTTGATTTTGGCTCAGGTCATGCTCTCAGGGTTGTAAGATCGAGCCCTGCCTTGGGCTCTGTGCTCAGTGGGGAGTCTGACTGGGATTCTCTCCCCCCCCCCACATACTCCCTCTCTTTCAAAAAACAGCCCTTTTAACAATCTGAGTTACAGCCCTTTTAACAACCTGAGTAATGCTAATGAGGTCACTAGGGTGGAATCCCTAGATAACCTCAGGATGGGGCCGTTCACCAGCAAGACCAAGGGGTGAGAGGTTGGAACTTTCAGCGCCCCCCCGCCCCCGCCCCCGGCCTTCTAGGAGAGAGAGAGAGAGAGAGAGAGAGAGAGAGAGTGAGAGTGTGTGTGTGTGTGTGTGTGTGTGTGTGTGTGTGTGTGTGTGTTGAGGGGGGTAGTTCTGGAGATTAAGCTCTATAAAACTCTTGAAGAACAAGATTTAAAGAGTTTCGGGGTAGGTGAACCCTAAACTTCATGGGGACAGAAAACTCCTGTGCTTGGGACCTTTCTGGACTTTGTCATATGTGCCTCCATCTGGCTGTTCATTTGCATCCTTTATAATATCCTTTACAATAAATGGGTAATAGTAAGTAAAGTGTTTCCCTGGGTTCTGTGAACCATTATGGCAAATTATTGAACCTGAGGAGGGGGTTGTGGGAACCCCTGATCTGTGGCCTACTTGGACAGAAGTGATTGGCACACGTCTGGGGCAGTGGGACTGAGTCCTTCACCTGTGGGGTCTGTGCTCCCTCTGGGAAGTTGGTATCAAAGTTGAATTAAATTGTAGGATGCCCGTTGGTGTCCACAGAGAACTGGAGAATTGGGTGGAGTGGAAAACCCACCCATTTTGTGTCAGAAGTATTGTTGAGTGGGGAAATCCTTTTGCTTTTGACAGGTTTTGTAAAGGTCTGATGGTTATGTCAGCTGAGGAATTGTTCTCTCATATGGGTACAAATGGAATGTATACTAAGTCAGTGGGTTTGAGAGGACAAGTCTTGATCGGAAAGATAGTTGAGGAGTCACATGAGATAAAAGGAAGGAATTCCGGAGTGTTTCTATGATCTAAAATGGGGTGAACCAAGAATACAGATGGGGTTCCACACGTGGAGCAAAGGCCCAGGTCGTGAGCATTGTGGACACTGCTCTCAGTGGCCTGGACCACACGGCAGCAAGTAGGGAAGAAAAGGTTAGTTATGGGTGGGACAAAGTGTAACTCTGCCTACCTCACCAGGAGCGAGGTTGGAGAGAGGCCTAGGTAGAGAACAAAAAATGGGATCGCACTCGGAAGAGACATTGCTATGAATTCCAGGGATAGTCTGAATTTGTCTTTGGGAGAATGGCCAGGGTGTTGCACCAGACAGAACCCCCTTTTCCTTAGCGGGTGTGATTGCAACGGGCCTGTGGAGACCAAGGCTCTACCTCTGTCCTGCTGGTTGTCATTATTGTAAGGTCGGAAAACACTAAAGGAAGCCCAGAGGTGCCAGCAGTTACATCCAATGGGGGAAGTTCACTGTCAGCCCAGATCGCCTTGAGAAGTATCTCATCCAACCCAAATCTGTGAACATTGCTTCTGGGTGGCAAGAGCTGACCAGAACACGTAACCTACAGACCAGGGAGTGATGTCTGGAAGCTGTAACCTGGTGGAATCATTTGCAGACTGGAGGATAAAGCAGGCAGTCACCTTCTATAGAGCATTTTGGAGGGTAGCTTTGCTGGGTCAAGTGTTCAACCCAACAGTCCAGTAAGTACACACACACACACACACACACACACACACACACACACATATGCAATTAGATGTTTCGATCAATATATTTTTAAATCAAGTATGTTTAGTGTTTTGTTGAAACTCCCTGAGATCCTTCTGGAGGGAGGCAATGCCTCCTTACAATACCATTCATAATCTTGGTACTGCCTCAGAAGTGTAAGCAAGTTCAGGGGCAAGAAGCAAGAATCCTTGCAGATAACAATAAAGCCTGGATTAAAAGCAGAAGTGCAAGCCACCTTAAGCAGTGAAGTTGGGGATGAAGAAACCGTGAAGGAGAATCTAGGTTGGATCTTGACAGTAACCATGGTGGGTCAGGTCATACTGAGTGCCAGGCACTGTCCGAGCCTTTAATGTGTATTAGTCCTCATAACAACCCAGTGGTGTGGGTGTAATGTCGTCCTCATTGTATCAGTGACTAAACCGAGGCACAAAAGCTAGTAAGTGGTAGAGTCAGAATTGAAAATAAGCCTGGGCAAGTGGTTCTCAACAGTTTCCTTCCTGGAGACTGAAATCAGAATTGCAGGTGTAAATCATTCGGACTTTGTTGTTTCTAGTTATTCCTCCATTCAGAGTGAAAAGTATACGGTTCCCATTCCTTGGTGGGGGCTATATAATTCTAAATAAATCTTTTTGTGGTCTTCATAAAGTCCTGAGCTGAGAACTCCCTCCGGGTATCGTAAATGGTGATAATGTTGGCAAGGCGGACCCTCTCCTCCTACTGCAGTGGGAACTCTTTTGCCCAGGCCATCCATCTAAACAGCCTACAGGTCCGCTGAGAGATCCAGGCACAGCAGGTTAACGTGTCCGAAGCTAGACTGTAACTCTGGTTTGAGTCTTTCTTTCATCCTTCTGGTCACCCAGCCTAGGAAACTGGGATCCTTGATTTCTTCCCTCTCTTCCGGTCCCCAGCCTCATGTCCAGTCCACCATCAGGTTATCAGGTGCAATTTCTTGAATGATCCCCCAGCGTGGCCCTGACTCCATCCCTACTGCCACCACCCCAGTGCAGCCCTCACAGACTATTTTGTGATGATTCCAACAGCCATTTTCCAATTGGTGACCCTACTTGAGTTTCATCATCTGTGTTTAAGGTCTTTATTATTATTATTTTTTTAAAATTTATTTATTTATTTTAGAGAGAGAGAGGGTGCTCGAGCGGGGGGAAGGGTAGAGGGAGAGAGAGAATCCAAGCAGAATCCCTGTTGAGCATGGAGCCCGAGGTAGGGCTCGAACCCAGGACTCTGAGATCATGACCTGAGCCGAAACCAAGAGTTGGACACTTAAACGACTGCGCTATCCAGATGCCCCAATTATTTTTTTACTTTTCTTTTTTTCCTCTATAAGTTGTTTTGATTTCTGTTATGTTTTGTGAAGACTTGGAAGGCATACACCTTGGTTTTAAATCTGTTAGTCGCTACCTTCAAGATTTGAAGAGATGTCCTTGAATTAAATCATCAGAGTCAATTCCAGAACTGCAATCTTGGAAGGCTGCTCGTTTTTTATGGAGGTTGAGAAATTTCATGTTTGATCTTTTTCCTGCCCCAGACTTTGTGAATTTAACCCCATCAAAAAGAAAACTTTGGCAGGGCGGGGGAGGGGGGACCATCAATGTTGTATCCACACCAAGACCCCAGTTCAGAGCTACCATCTCTGTTCCACTGGCTGCCATGGACACCGCACGTCTTAGCTGGCCACTGCTTCCCTATTCTTGAGCATTTACCTCTGACTGCTCTTGCATTTTTTCGGCCTGGGTCTTCAAGTATTTTATTCAGGATGAGTCTTTGCATGTTTGAGAAAAATCTTGGGGTGGCTGGGTGGCTCAGTTGGTTAAGCTCAGTGGGGAGTCTGCTTCTCCCTCTCCCTCTGCCCCTCTCCCCAGCTCGTTCTCTCTCTCTCTCAGAAAAATAAAATATTAAAAAAAAGGGGGGGTGAGAATCTTTCTGATGACTTATCAAATTGCATCTTGGCTGGATATAGTCCTTTGGTCATGACTTTCATGCTTTGTAACTGATGCTCCGGTGTTTCCTGCTATTTCGTGCTCTGGAGTGCACGTTGGAAGCCAACACTATGTATCCCCTAGGTACTACAGGAATTTTAAAATTTGCCCCAGTATTTCTCTGTGTGGATCATATTTGCGTAAAGTCTAGTCTCCACTTTTAAACTCTTACCTTTATTTAGATCCCCAATTTTTCTTCCATTATTCTATAGTGTGTCCGCTTCTACTGCTTTTTCTTTTTTTCTTTTTTTTTTTTTTGGTTTGTTTTCTCTCATGATTTTTGTCACGTTCCCATTTCCTCTGAGTTTAGTGGGAGAGGGAGTGTATTTTCTCAAGTTTTTCTTCCACTCTGCCGACTCTGCCCTCCATGTGGCCTTGTCTCCTTATGAGCTGCCTCTCAAGTGGCCTAACTTGATTATTTTGATTGTTTTTCGTCTTCAGATAAAACTTCCTAATCCAAAATTAATTTCTTGTGGCGATCACTTGTCCCCACTTCATAGATTAGAAAGACTTTTTGGATCTTGTGGAAATCACAGATCAGCTATTTTAACAATGTTTCCTCCCTTCCCTTCCTTTTAACTTCTGCCTTTCCTCTTCCTCCTCTTCTTTTTTATTTGGCAGGAGATTAATTTCCCCTGACTCTGCAGAGAGGTTCCCTCCTTTAACTGCACACTATCTTGTATCCTCATGCTGCTTCTCATATTTGCCCAGATTTTTATAAGAGGGACCTCCAGGTCTACACTGAAAGAGAAAAGGAGACCCCAAAGACTACCAGTCAGTGATCAATTTTAGGGACCCAGAAGCTCATGTGGGAGTGGGTGCGGGGGGGTAGGTCAGGGATAATGGAAGGAACAATGTCTCTGAGCGCCCTGGCATGGGGTTTTGTCACAGGCACCAGAAGCAAACCCCAAATCTCTCTATGGCACATCTAGGGTCCAGGCATACAATGTGTACAGCACAGTCCTTAAGGGAAGACAGAAGCTTTTCCGCCAATATAAAAAGATCTCACTAAACATGAATCTGTAAGTGGGAGGCTTTACTCTATCAATCACTAGTTGAGAGTTGGCTTGGCTAAGGAATTCTGAGTTTGGGTTTTTAAATCCAACCTCCCATCCCAGCCTCAGCTAGGGAGGCTGGGTTCTAAGCTCAATCTTCATTTAAATTATACTTTGAAAATAGGTTCAGTTACACTGTTCTAGGTGCTGGTGCTACAGATACCGTCTTTGCTTTCATGGGATCTATAATTGGTTGGGTAGTCATCAGGTGTTAACCTAATGATCATATTAATAAACACAAGCAAAGGCTCATTACAAATTCAGTGTGTAATGGAGTGGGGAGGGAGGTCAGGGTGTGCTTCCTGGAGGAGGTGACATTTGAGCTCTGATCTGAGGGGTGAATAGGCACCAAGCAAGCCAAAGTGGGTGGTGGAAGAGCTTGCCGGGCAGAGGGATTGCAAAGGCTTTGGGTGGGAGGAAGCCTGAACTATTTGAGGAATCTGAATAAAAATAAAAGTATGGGGCTGGGGGTGGGAGGGCAGAGCAGGTGAGGGGTGGAGGTGGTGAGAGGTACAAGATGAGGTCAGAAGGATTGCCTGGGTCACAATTATGGGCCCAGGCTTCATCTTTAGAGCAAGGGGATCCCCAGAGGGATTTATCAAAAGGGTGGTAATTCTGGAAGCAGAGACTCTCCAGGCTGCAGGAAGGGGTAGTAAGCAAGGTGGGAGGAGGAGTAGATTAAAGAACAGGACCTGAGAGGCGATCAGTCCCACTTCATGTGAGCACCTGAGGGTGTGCTTGCTATTGAAGGGAGCAGAGTGTTTTTGTTTCTGTTGCTGTTTTCCTTGTGTGAAAACCAGCTACTTATATCAGGTGGTTTGTCCAAGTGTGTGTGGGGACTGATGGAGGAAATCAGTTACTTATTTGGGTTTGTTGATCTTCCCCTCCATAGGGTGTAGGAGGATGACTTCCCCTGGCGGACTCCATGGGATGGAGTCCTCCAGGTTGGTCTTAGCCCAAGAGAGCCTGTCCTGCAGGCTGATCCAGGGTGGAGGCGTCCAGGAAGGGATCAGGAGCCGGGTTTCAACCTGCTCATGCCTGGAGCCCACACCCCTTTGACTTAGGGACAAGGGGTGGGTATGGGATTCCTACCAGCTTTTCCCCGTGACTTCCCCAACACACCACCTTTCCAAGGAAGTATCAGACCTCAAAGAACTCCTTTCACCTGGTCCTGTCTACACTGCATGGGGTAGAAACTTCTTGAAGCTCCTGACATGACGACTGCTCCCCATCTGTATCCTCCCTTAGCCACTGGTGAGTGGAGGTGGTAGAAAGCCATGCTCACATCAAGAATTATGAGCATAAAAATATTTCTCTTGAATCCTACCTCTAAATAGCCTCTCCTAAAAGGTAGACCAGCTCACCCTGCTCAAAACAAGAATGCCTGCTCTTTTCCTTCACTGGGTAATTTTTTTTTTAAATGTCTGGTACTTTTTTGGAGGAAGATGCTGTACCTGTGTGGATTCTCAGTTCTTTTGTGAGCTTGCTCATTATGAATCAGATTTCTTCTTTCATCAGTGTCTGCTCAGGTCACAAAGGGTTAATGGAAAATGGCCTTATCCCCCTGCAGGGGAACCCTGCCTTAGAGATACGACTAATTGTACCAGCTCTGGGAGATCTCTGAGCTCATTTCAAGGTAGATCAGAGATGATTTTTGAAAATGTACTCATTGCTGGGTGGCGTTTGTGGGAAAAGCGAGGGGAGGGGAATGGTCCTCCCTCAGGACTAATTGGTTGTTTGTGTGCAATGAGAAAAACAGCTCTTGGAATCTGTTCTGTTGTAAGGTTTTTATTTTTTATTCTGTAGCCAAGACTTGTTATAACTAGAAAATTCAATAAATTAATGGACTCTGCAAATCAATAAAATAATTAGTAGGTCACTTCTGGGTGAAAAGAATTTTTTAAATTGAAGTTAATATGACTGACTATAGGGGTCAGGGAGGTGACAGATGGAGGCCAGCCAGGTCAGAGAAGTGATAGGTAGAGGTGAGGCTGAGGAGAATTGGAAGGCAAGCCCTCCCCACTCCCCGCCTCCCCCCCACCCCCAAGGGGATGCTGCCACTCACCTCATTTGAGGGCTGGCGGTTGCCATGTGGGAATGTGGGCTCAGTGTTGCCTCATCTTCTGTTTTTTTTTTTTTTTTTTTTTTTCAAAAGAAGCTGAACATCTGGATTTTTACATGCAATTAGTTGGCAGCTAAATTCAAAATACCGCTGCAAGGTCACATATGACATAGATGGTATAGCCCACCTGTTTGTAACCTTGGCTCTAGATTGTGAAGAAATTCTTTTATTTCAGTGATTTACATTTACTTGGGGCCCTCACGAGAAGAGGGAAGATTAAATGTTGGGTCCCACAACCTTCCGGCTTTGCTTCTCTTCTCTTTTCTTTTTTTAAAAGATATTATTTATTTATTTGACAGAGAGAGACACAGCGAGAGAGGGAACACAAGCAGGGGTAGTGGGAGAGGGAGAAGCGACTCCCCGTGGAGCAGGGACCCTGATGCCGGGCTCAATCCCAGGACCTGGGATCATGACCTGGGCCAAAGGCAGACACTTAACCGACTGAGCCACCCAAGCACCCCTAGTAGACATATTTTTTTTTAAAGTAAAAAGAAACTGGTTATATTAACTTTAATAATATATTTTATTTAACCTAGCATATCCACAATGTTATCATTTCAACATGTAATCAGTATTTTAAAATTATTCATGAGATATTTTCCATTCTTTCTTCCATACTCGGTCTTCAAAATCGAATGGCTCTTTTGCACCTAGAGCACATCTCAGTATAGACACTGAATTTTCATCAGAAATAGCTGATCTGTGTTTGGATTTCATAAATTCACAGGTAAAAAGTAGATTCATATACCCCAGTTGTTCCAAACATACTTAAAAGCTTTCCGGTAACCGAACAGGGTAATGGTTTTTAATTTACGTTTAAACTAATTAAAATTAAATTTAAAACTCACTTCCTCAGTTTCACTGGTCACAGTTCAGGCGCAAGATAGCCACACGGGGCTAGCAGCTACCATGATCGATCCTAACAAGGACAGGCATGCACTGCCCTGTGCCTTCCCTCTTCCCACTGGCTGGGAGACGGTAACAACTGGAAGTCCAACTTGGACCAGAGACGGAAGCCATGTGTTCGTGTTGGCAAAGCCACCCTCCCCACCTGTAGACGGTTATGTGAGAAAGAAAGAAACTTCCATTCTATTGAAGACTCTGTCTTTTTAGGTCCCCTTTGTTGCAACAGCTGAGCCTCTACCCTCATACATCCACAGGAGAATTTCCAGTACTTCCCGGTCCTAGTTTCACTTCTAAAAACATTTATTATTAATACCATCAGTACTAGTATGTCTCAGCTTGTATTTTCCTTGGGGCATCACACCAAGCTCTCTTCAATATCTCAGCCTGTTATGTCAGCAAATTTTCAACTTTGGACTCCAGTGGGAGCTCAGGGTGGGCAGAGATTGCCTGGCTCAGGCTCCACCACTCTGAGGGTTAAGTGTATGCATCGACTTGACTGGGCCTCAAGATGCCCAGCCATTTGGTCAAGCATTATTCTGAGTGTGACATTCGGCAAGGGTGTTTCTGGATGAGATTAACATTTGAATCAGTAGACCGAGAAAAGCAGATTGTCCTCCCTAATGTTGGTGGGCCTCATCCAATCAGTCGAAGGCCTGGATAGAAAAAAAGGGCTGACCAGAAAAGAGGGAATTCCTCCTGCCTGCCTGCCTGACCTGGGATACTGGTTCTTTCCTGCCTTCAGACACTGAAACATTAGCTCTTTTTTTTTTTTTTTTAAGATTTTATTTATTTATTTGTCTGAGAGAGAGAGCAAGAGCAGGAAAAGCGGCCCGCAGAGGGAGAAGCAGGCTGCCTGCTGAGCAAGGAGCCCGATGTGGGACTCGATCCCAGGACCCTGGGATCATGACCTGAGCCGAACGCAGACGCTTCACCGACTGAGCCACCCAGGCGTCCCACATTGGCTCTTTCTGGGTCTCAAGCCTCCCAGCAGCATTAGCTTTACTGGATCTCCAGCTTACCGACTGATTATAGGGACTTGTCCGGCTCTGTAATCACATGAGTCAGTTATTCGTTATCATAAATCAATCTCTCTGTCTCTCTCAGAGAGGGTTCCATTCCCTCGTGCTTCATCTGGAAGACATGTCTCTTCATTATATGTTGTATCTCTACTTCTTCCTTAACCTTTTCCCTCTGGGAGAGGGGAGGGAGGTGAGGGAGAGAGAGGGAGGGAGAGCGAGAGAAAGAGAGAGAGAGAGAGAGCAAAAGAGAGATCTTACTGGTTCTGTTTCCCAGGAGAACCCTGACCAGTGCAACCACTAACTGGCTGTGTCACCTCTGTGCCTCAGTTTCGTCATCTGGAAAATGGGAGAAATGCTCATCCTCTACTAACTGTCAGTTTTCTTGCTATTTTATTATCACGACACAGGACTGCAGAGCACTGCTGGGGAGCGGGGACTCCGCCATGCAAGTATGGATGGGGGGCATTTCACACGTAAGGTCTCCAGCTGTGTTTGGCCCTCAGCGCACAGGAAGAGGCTTTAACACCTCCCTCTCCTGCTCCCCTCAGCAGGTGGTGTGCTTCAGACCCACATTACCACCTCCTCTTGGCCCTTAAGTTAGCCGGGTCCTCTTGGATTCGACCCTGCCCTCCATTTCAGAGAGAAAGGATGGCTTCCAGGCATGAACTTGTTAATTAATTTTGTTTCATCTGCTCATGCTTTTGATCTTTTGCTCATTCCCTCCCCAGGGACATTCACTCCACATTAACTCTTCTCTCTTTCCCGGACTCCTAGCTTCAGAACTCATGCCTGGGGCCATCTTAGTGTTAAGAGCTTCCCTCTGTCCAGCCTCTTCCTGGGAACCCCTTGTCCTCCCTCTGTCCCAGCCGGACTTCCTCACAAAAATGGCATCTGTCCCTACCATTTCACGTACTGACTAGCACTCCCTCCAGAGGAGCTAAGGGAAGGGAACGAGCCAGGCCGATTGCTGGGGAAGAAGATTCCAGACAGAGGATCAACGTGCACAGGCTCCAAGGTGGGAGTGTGCTTGGGTTGGCTGAGGAACGTCAAGGCCCAGGTGGAGAGTGAGCAAGGGGCGAGGGATCGGGGGCTGAAATCAGGGCACAAGCCGGGCCCACATGTGGTGGGGAGTTGGCTTTGGCTCTGAGTGAAGTGGGGAGCCGTTGAAGGCTGTTGAGCAGAGAAGTCACGTACAACCACCTACATCTGAAAAGGCTCCTTTTGCAGAGACGCGAGAGCGGACCCTTCAGAAGGCAAGTACGATAATCCAAGCCAGACTAGATGCGGCTCAACCAGGAAGGAAGCATCAGGAGCTTCTCTTTTCTTATTGGGAGGAGGAGGCTGGTATTTTCAGAACTTTGCTCATAAAGGACTCTATTTTCAAAGTGGAGAAACATAATCCATATCCAGCACATTGACCCAGCAGAGAATCATCACCAGGGAAACCACCAAGGGAGCCATCAGGGCCAACAGTTCTAGCCTGTCACTTTCTCAGCCTCACACGGAGTCCAGTGGTAGCTGCCATGTAAGGCTGTATAGGTTGTGTACTGTTCAACTGTAGAGGGTCTTATTCACAATGTAGACAACCCCTGGGGTTGTGCAATGTTATCACACGAGCCCTGTCAAAGACCAGATGTCACATATTCCAGAGTGGACAGTGCTATTCATGTTTGGATGCGTGCTTAGTGTACCTGAAGTTATGCACACTTAACTTGCCACTCAACTATGAGCTTCTGAGAGAAAGGAATGTGCCTTCTAGTTCCAGGAATTAGCACAGTGCTTGGCACACAGTAGACAAAACTTCCCTCCACCCACTCTGCCCCATATCCAATATCCAGGAAGTGACTGGAAGTATACTTTGGAGACTGGGAGAGAAGTTGCATTTAGAGACAGAGATTTGTGGGTCATTAGTGACTTCTCAGTCACTGGAGTGACTGAGGTTGCTGGGGGATTGTGGGGGACAGGCACCTGGGATGACAGAGGAAAGGAAAACGAATTCATGAAAAAGATTGGGGATAACAGTCAAAGGTGTGGAATCAAGAGAGATGTCATCACAAAAAGCAAGGACCGACCATTGTGTTCCCATCATCAGCACATAATGAATACTCTCAATAAATATTTGGTAAATAACCGAATGAATGAAGTAGTGAGCAAGGGGTACTGTCAAGTCCTGCAGAGAAATCACACAGAGTGAAGATTGACGAGGGACCTTTGGGGTGAAAAGAGGCAGTTAGACACTTGTTAATGACTTCAGGAAGAGCAGTAGCAGTCAGAGTGGAGCTGTCCCTTCTTCCAGGAAACTTTCCACAACTACCCCGTAACCACCGCCTCCTGATGCTCCTCTTATTTCCTGCCGTAAGACCTAACATTCCATCCTCAGCTCCTGAGAACGTGCTTGTTACCCAGCATTACATCTGTCTGCCCTTCCCCGCATCCTCCATGAGCCTGCCAGCCATGTGTGCACTGAGACCCGAACTTGATTCCTTTGACACCCACCTGGTGTATGGTAGGGTGTTAATAAAAACTTTTTGTTACATAGTGATAACTAAGGAAATAGAGAAAACTAACTTTTGCACAAAATAATAAGTGCAAGATTGAGAAATGTGCAAACATAACATCTAGTGGAGGGAAAAGAACATTATTCCCGGGAGGGGCATCACTCCGGTTTCACCAAGAGATTCATGGAGAGATCACAAGCATTTGGCAGGGCTGAGGGAACCAGGAATCCACGCTGGAGTTCTTGAGATGCCACTTAAAACAAAGGGGCATTTTTTTTTTCTACCTATTTCAGCCTTAAGGACTAGCAGTGAGAGCTCTCGAGGTAAGAGTGACAAGAGAGGTTCGGTAAGGCTGACTCTCAATGAAAGTGGAGAGTAGATGTCCAACATCTTCCGGCTCTGCATAGAAATATTTATCAAATGTGGAAACACGTGCACGACACATTGCTAAAGGAAAAGCAGCGACCAAATGACAAGTACAATATTTCTAAGACAAATGTATTTTTCTTTCCCATTCTAAAAAAAAAAAAAAAAACCCAAGATTTTCTTAGAAATTAACAGATATGTAAGAAATAAGAGATGGCAAAGACATTCACTTCAACTGTTTACATGGTGACAATTGACTTTAGTCAAAAGTTTGAGACTTTTCTTTTCTCCTGGGGTTTCTGAATTGAGAATTACTACGTGAGGAATAGAAAACGCACAATAAATGGAATTCCACATGAACATTACCCACACGATGTTTTTGAATAACACGCTTAATGACAAAATGATGATGAGGATATTTGTTAAGTGACAAAAGTAGATTGCGAAATGAGTTACACATGGAGCGCTGAGTGATGCCACGTTGATAGTGTGGGTTTACATGGGTCTGTGCATCTGTGCCCAGGAAAACATAGGGGTTATTTCTGGTCTCCTGGCAAGCCTCGAGGTGACTTTTATATTCTTCTTTTCTGTATTTTCTGTTATAATACCTATAATTAATGTCACGATACAGTTTTTAAAATTTATAAAAATTTCCATTACAATATCTACATGTTACCTTGTAATTGAAATTCTTAATAAACATGAATACGGGACATCTGGGTGGCTCAGTTAAGTGTCAGATTCTTGGGTTCGGCTCAGGTTGTGATCTCAGAGTTGTGGGATCGAGCCCCGCATTGGGCTCCATGCTCATCAGGGAGTCTGCTTGGGATTCTCTCCCTCCCTCTCCCTCTGTCCCTATCCTTGCTTGCATGTGCACTTTCTCTTTCTTTAAAATAAATGAATAGGGGCGCCTGGGTGGCTCAGCCATTAAGCGTCTGCCTTCGGCTCGGGTCATGATCCCAGGGTACTGGGATCGAGCCCCACATCGGACTCCCTGCTCGGCAGGAAGCCTGCTGCTCCCTCTCCCACTCCCCCTGCTTGTGTTCCTGCTCTCGTTATCTCTCTGTCAAATAAATAAACAAAATCTTTTTAAAAAAATAAATGAATAAATTAAAAATCTTAAAAAAAAAAATGAACAAGGGCGCCAAGGTGGCACAGTCGGTTGAGTGCCTGACTCTTGGTTTTGGCTCAGGTCATGATCCTCAGGGTCATGAGATCAAGCCCCATGTTAGGCTCTGCACTCACTAGGGAGTCTGCTTAGGTTTCTCTCCCTCTGTCCTCCCCTGCTCTTGCTCTGTCTCTCTCAAATAAATCAATCTTAAAAAAATGAAATAAACACAAATACCTGTAAGGATGTCAGAAAAAGCATACAGGTCAGGAAACATGTCTGTAAACATTCTGTAAGATTTTACAACTTGAAAATCTTCATGTTTATTTTTTTGTTTCCTATTTTCATGTAGTATTACAGTAAAACCCTTTTTTAAAAGATTTAATTTAATTTTATTATTATTTTTAAAGATTTTATTTATTTGACAGAGAGACACAGCCAGAGAGGGAACACAAGCGGGGGAGTGGGAGAGGGAGAAGCAGGCTTCCCGCCGAGCAGGGAGCCCGATGCGGGGCTCGATCCCAGGACCCTGGGATCATGACCTGAGCCGAAGGCAGTTGCTTAATGACTGAGCCACCCAGGCGCCCCAAAGATTTTATTTTAGAGAGAGCACAAGTGAAGGGAGGGGCAGAGGGGGAGAGGGAGAGGGAGAAAATCTCAACGAAGAGTTGGATGCTTAACCAACTGAACCACCCAGGTGCCCCTACAGTATAACCCTTAAAAGAAAAGAAAAAAAAAAAAGGGAATGAGAAAATATTGCTTTGGTCATGTTGGGCCCCTCTCCAACTGCTTAAACCCCTCCCACAGCTCCCTGTTGCTTTATTTTTTTAATTTTTTAAAAAAGATATTTATTTGAGAGAGCACGCGAAAGAGAGCACGAGCCAGGGAAGGAGCAGAGGGAGGAGACTCCCACTGAGTGTGAAGCTTGACATAGGGCTCAAGGCCGGGCTCGATCCCAGGACCCTGAGATCATGACTTGACATCTGCCATGAAGTCTGCTGCTTAACCCACTGAGCCACCCAGGCGCCCCTCCCAGTTGCTTTAGAACAAAGTCCAACCCCCCTTGCAAGGGAACTGACTCGCAAGACCTTTGATGAGCCGGCTCTGTGTACCTCTGTCTTCTGAACCCCTCATGCCTGCGCCACTGCAGTCCACTGACTCGATCCCCGGCCCTCCTGGACTCCTGCATGTGCCGTCATGTCCACTGGGACACACTCCTTCCTCCATCACCCCCTTTGCCTGTCAAACTGCTAGAGTTGAGGTTCACTTCCTTTCAACTCTCTGCTCCCCCATTCAGTCAGCTTTATTATATATATTCTCCCATCACACTGTCCATCTTCTTTTCAAGTACCCATGACACTTGTCATTTCTTCTTTCACGGACCGCTTTTCCCATTAGATTGTATCTCTGGCGCCATGCCCACTAGGGCATTCCTAATGGAAGCAGAGGTGCCCCCCGAAGATGTGTAGAATGCAGGAGTGAGAATGCTCACCTGCCGGGGTAGCCCAGAAAGGGAGCTCGGAGCTTCCCACTCATCAGGCAGCCTTCAGAGATGGAGTAGGTCGGTGAGGGTCACCAAGACTTCCAAGGGTCTAAAGCCTGGTAGAAGAAAAGCTCAGGGAACTGGCCAGCACGGGGGGCAGTGGCAATAGGCCTAGCAGTAGAAAGGCCCCTGATGAGGTCATGTTCAAGTTAGTCCTTGAAAGGTGAGATCACCTGGAGGAGGAACCTGCACAGAGACACGGAGTCTGGCAAGTGCCGACCCAAGTGGCAAATACCCAGAGTGAGGAGGAGGGCGCCAAGGGGGGACAGGGGTTGTAGGAAGTGAAGTAGGAAAGAGAGCTTAGGTCCAGATTACAAAAGCCATTTATTCCACGCCTTGGACTTTAGGTAACATGGAGCCAGCCAAGATTGATTTTGTTTTGCATGGATATTTCATAAGCAGCTTAATAACTGGAAACCATGCCAGTTAGTTCTCTGTGATGGCCTCCATGTTATAACTGTCAAACACATGTGCCATGATCTGTGTCAAAGAAAACTCCAAACATGGAAACAGCTCATTTGATCTGAAATACTAAGCTCTTTCATTCAAAATGTTGTGGGAAACAAGCTTATATACGATGTTTACAGGCAGTGTCACTGGGGAGCTAAAGCATTTCTGTTTTGCTGAAGCTCTTTAAAAAATTTATAGCAAGATCAACATTATAATGCCAATACAGAGAATTTTTAAAACCCAAACAAATAAAGAAATGTAACCACTGGTTGAACACAAGAGGATATAATAAGTCTTGTGCTAAAGAATACTAGCATGGAAGAATACACGCTCATTGCTTTAAAAAAAAAGAGCAGGAAACAAAGAAACAGCACAAAATAGCTTTTAATGGAAAATAATATTCTTGCCCTACCGATTCCCGCTTCAAATCCTGTTTCTTAGAAGCAACCAATCTTAACCCTTTTAAACTATTTCTTCTGGTGGTCACCTCCATATATCTAAATAAACATGCAAAACAGCTGTTTCTGTTATTCAGTGTACATGCTCTATGTTGACTACCAGGTATGATGGACACAAATTTGACTAACTTTTCACTACACCTCTCTCACGTTTTCCTGCTATAGTTATTTTATGTACTTATCTTTGCAAGTTGGAGAACAAGTTTAGGCTGAAATTCTAAATATGAGGCTGATGACAGCCCCAGAAGGGAGGGCAGGTGGCCGAAGGAAGAGCGTGTGGCAGGTGAGAAAGGACAAAGCTCAGGGGCATCCTTCATGCCTCTCTCTCTCTCTCTCCTATAATGCACATCCAAGGCGCTGGCACATTCTCGTAGCTCTGCCTTCAAAACAGCCAGAGTGGGACAGTGTCTCCTACTGCTCCTAATGCTTCCTTCCTGGTTGAGCCGCATCTAGTCTGGCTTGGATTATCGTACTTGCCTTCTGAAGGGTCCGCTCTCGCGTCTCTGCAAAAGGAGCCTTTTCAGATGTAGGTGGTTGTACGTGACTTCTCTGCTCAACAGCCTTCAACGGCTCCCCACTTCACTCAGAGCCAAAGCCAACTCCCCACCACATGTGGGCCCGGCTTGTGCCCTGATTTCAGCCCCCGATCCCTCGCCCCTTGCTCACTCTCCACCTGGGCCTTGACGTTCCTCAGCCAACCCAAGCACACTCCCACCTTGGAGCCTGTGCACGTTGATCCTCTGTCTGGAATCTTCTTCCCCAGCAATCGGCCTGGCTCGTTCCCTTCCCTTAGCTCCTCTGGAGGGAGTGCTAGTCAGTACGTGAAATGGTAGGGACAGATGCCATTTTTGTGAGGAAGTCCGGCTGGGACAGAGGGAGGACAAGGGGTTCCCAGGAAGAGGCTGGACAGAGGGAAGCTCTTAACACTAAGATGGCCCCAGGCATGAGTTCTGAAGCTAGGAGTCCGGGAAAGAGAGAAGAGTTAATGTGGAGTGAATGTCCCTGGGGAGGGAATGAGCAAAAGATCAAAAGCATGAGCAGATGAAACAAAATTAATTAACAAGTTCATGCCTGGAAGCCATCCTTTCTCTCTGAAATGGAGGGCAGGGTCGAATCCAAGAGGACCCGGCTAACTTAAGGGCCAAGAGGAGGTGGTAATGTGGGTCTGAAGCACACCACCTGCTGAGGGGAGCAGGAGAGGGAGGTGTTAAAGCCTCTTCCTGTGCGCTGAGGGCCAAACACAGCTGGAGACCTTACGTGTGAAATGCCCCCCATCCATACTTGCATGGCGGAGTCCCCGCTCCCCAGCAGTGCTCTGCAGTCCTGTGTCGTGATAATAAAATAGCAAGAAAACTGACAGTTAGTAGAGGATGAGCATTTCTCCCATTTTCCAGATGACGAAACTGAGGCACAGAGGTGACACAGCCAGTTAGTGGTTGCACTGGTCAGGGTTCTCCTGGGAAACAGAACCAGTAAGATCTCTCTTTTGCTCTCTCTCTCTCTCTCTTTCTCTCGCTCTCCCTCCCTCTCTCTCCCTCACCTCCCTCCCCTCTCCCAGAGGGAAAAGGTTAAGGAAGAAGTAGAGATACAACATATAATGAAGAGACATGTCTTCCAGATGAAGCACGAGGGAATGGAACCCTCTCTGAGAGAGACAGAGAGATTGATTTATGATAACGAATAACTGACTCATGTGATTACAGAGCCGGACAAGTCCCTATAATCAGTCGGTAAGCTGGAGATCCAGTAAAGCTAATGCTGCTGGGAGGCTTGAGACCCAGAAAGAGCCAATGTGGGACGCCTGGGTGGCTCAGTCGGTGAAGCGTCTGCGTTCGGCTCAGGTCATGATCCCAGGGTCCTGGGATCGAGTCCCACATCGGGCTCCTTGCTCAGCAGGCAGCCTGCTTCTCCCTCTGCGGGCCGCTTTTCCTGCTCTTGCTCTCTCTCTCAGACAAATAAATAAATAAAATCTTAAAAAAAAAAAAAAAAGAGCTAATGTTTCAGTGTCTGAAGGCAGGAAAGAACCAGTATCCCAGGTCAGGCAGGCAGGCAGGAGGAATTCCCTCTTTTCTGGTCAGCCCTTTTTTTCTATCCAGGCCTTCGACTGATTGGATGAGGCCCACCAACATTAGGGAGGACAATCTGCTTTTCTCGGTCTACTGATTCAAATGTTAATCTCATCCAGAAACACCCTTGCCGAATGTCACACTCAGAATAATGCTTGACCAAATGGCTGGGCATCTTGAGGCCCAGTCAAGTCGATGCATACACTTAACCCTCAGAGTGGTGGAGCCTGAGCCAGGCAATCTCTGCCCACCCTGAGCTCCCACTGGAGTCCAAAGTTGAAAATTTGCTGACATAACAGGCTGAGATATTGAAGAGAGCTTGGTGTGATGCCCCAAGGAAAATACAAGCTGAGACATACTAGTACTGATGGTATTAATAATAAATGTTTTTAGAAGTGAAACTAGGACCGGGAAGTACTGGAAATTCTCCTGTGGATGTATGAGGGTAGAGGCTCAGCTGTTGCAACAAAGGGGACCTAAAAAGACAGAGTCTTCAATAGAATGGAAGTTTCTTTCTTTCTCACATAACCGTCTACAGGTGGGGAGGGTGGCTTTGCCAACACGAACACATGGCTTCCGTCTCTGGTCCAAGTTGGACTTCCAGTTGTTACCGTCTCCCAGCCAGTGGGAAGAGGGAAGGCACAGGGCAGTGCATGCCTGTCCTTGTTAGGATCGATCATGGTAGCTGCTAGCCCCGTGTGGCTATCTTGCGCCTGAACTGTGACCAGTGAAACTGAGGAAGTGAGTTTTAAATTTAATTTTAATTAGTTTAAACGTAAATTAAAAACCATTACCCTGTTCGGTTACCGGAAAGCTTTTAAGTATGTTTGGAACAACTGGGGTATATGAATCTACTTTTTACCTGTGAATTTATGAAATCCAAACACAGATCAGCTATTTCTGATGAAAATTCAGTGTCTATACTGAGATGTGCTCTAGGTGCAAAAGAGCCATTCGATTTTGAAGACCGAGTATGGAAGAAAGAATGGAAAATATCTCATGAATAATTTTAAAATACTGATTACATGTTGAAATGATAACATTGTGGATATGCTAGGTTAAATAAAATATATTATTAAAGTTAATATAACCAGTTTCTTTTTACTTTAAAACAAAATATGTCTACTAGGGGTGCTTGGGTGGCTCAGTCGGTTAAGTGTCTGCCTTTGGCCCAGGTCATGATCCCAGGGTCCTGAGATCGAGCCCTGAGTTGGGCTTCCTTCTCAGCAGGGAGCCTGCTTCTCCCTCTGCCCCCCCACTGCTCATGTTCTCTCTCTCAAATAAAAAAATAAAATCTTTAAAAAAAAATATATGCTTACTAGGGGCACTTGCGTGGCACAGTCGGTTAAGCCTCTGACTCTTGGTTTCACTCAGGTCATGATCTCAGGGTCTTGGGATGGAGCTCTGCATTGGGCTCCATGCTCAGTGAGGAGTCTGCTTAAGATTTTCTCTCCCTCTGCCCCACTCACTTGTATTATCTCTCTCTCTAAAATAAATAAATATACGCCTTCTAGAAAATTCGAAATTATGTATGTGGCTCACATTTTATTTCTACTGGACAACAGTGGTCTAGATTCTTGGAAAATGTACACATCATTTAAGTGCACATCCCATTGGCCAGAAATTGGCCACAAAAGTTTACTATAGGAGAGAAACACACACATAACTCTTTACAATAAGTGTATGGACACTGTTGCTAAGTGGCACCTTAAATTTTGATAGTGGATTAGAATTTCATACATATCATGTGATCCATATAAGAAGCAGCACTAGCACAATGCCTGGCTTATTGTAGATCCTCAGCAAATATTTCTTAAATAAATAAATGAATAAATTCGGCCATTGAGATGAAGACAAAAGGAGATAGAATACATAACTTATTCAACCAGTACTTGAGCACTGACTGTTCCAGGCCCTGGGAATGCAGCAGTGAACAAGACACAAAAATTCCTGTTCTCTGGAAAATCGAGGTTTAAAATAAACAACAAGACTGTGGTAAATAATATGATGTCAGTTCACAGTAAATACTGTGAATAGAAACACTAGCTAATGGAGAAATTGAGAGTGATGGGGAGGGGTACATTTCAGATTGAGTGACCAGGGAAGCATCTGCGAGGAGGTGACATTTGTCTGGAGACCTGAGTCAAGTGGACAAGCTGGACTTGGAGGTGTTTGACATAAGAGCATGACAGGCAGAAGGAATAGCAAGTGCAAAGGCCCTGAGGACAGGAAGTGTTAGTGTTGCTGGAATGACGGCAAGAAGGCAGCGGGGCTGGAGAACATCAACAAAGGATAGAGTCAGAGCACTAGGCAGAGGCCAGGTAGTTTAGATTTCATCCTCAATGAGATGAAGGACACCGGAACCGTATTCTTCTTAGAAGCTGTTTAAGGTCGTCACTGCACCTTTTGTAAGCTCTGCCTGCTACAAGAGGCAGGCAAGTGTGCACAACATCATGAATATGGGCCCTGGAGGGGCAAATGCCAGGCTTTCTCTGACTTTGCTAAAGGGCTTTCAGAAATTGGTTTACTTAGCTGTGTTTAGCAGCCCCACACTTTTCTCTTTGGCTCAGCAAAGAGGGAGCAAAGCGCCATTTGGGGCTTTCTTCCAGACTTGGAATTAGTTTGTTTTCTCTTTTATCACAAACATCCTGCTGCCCTTTGCCAGTATTCCTGGTAATAGAACTTTTTTGTTTTGTTATATTTTAATCTGCTTAGTGCATGTGGCCTATCTGGCCCCACAGATCACCGGTTACCATCACAGTCAATGGTCTGTGTCCAGCCAATTTCACAGACAAACACCTCTCTCCTGGTCACAGTCCCTGACGTGGGGAAGTCTGATTTACAAAGTCAATAAAAATGCATTCAGGGAATTACTGGGCCTGCTGGCTTAATAGATGAGATTAAAATCTCCCAAGTTTAGGACAATAAGAAGTCATTTAATACATGTAAGGTGGCAAGTGGGTTATGGAAATGTCAGCTGGCCAGGGTCAGGCACCACTGGAAGGGGATTTATTGGAAGATAAAAAAAAAAACTAATTGATTGCCTTCAGTGCCTTTCCCCTGCATGACCCAGGGGAGCAGATATCATAGTGTATTTTGTTGGTCACTTTGGAGAGCAGACAACTTTTTGTCATGGAAAATCATCTAGAACAAAAAAAGGACATTCCCTAAGGATTTTTTTTTTTTATATTGAAAGTTTTCCTCTTTAGTGAGTGAATAAGTGTTCATTTTAGATGTTGTGGGTTGGCTTACCTAGAAAGCCGGACCTGCCGGAGGGAGAGAAATCGGGCTGTGATACAGTCACAACCAAGGCCCCAGCTGATCCCATGGGGGCTGAGAGCTGGAATTAAGAGCCCAGGCCTTTGCATGCCAGCGTGGACCAGTCATTGGATGCCGATGTCCACTGGAAGTGCAGGTGTGACCGTGGGTGAGGCCACTCCTTCAGCGGTGGATAAGTCCTGGAAAGTGTCTAGAAGCTGGGGGCCGGAGTGGCTCGGTGCTGGAGCAGGGATGGGAGGGAGGTGCACTGCAGTATCCACTACAATACACATTTTAGGAGGAACAGGCATAAGAAAGTAAAAATCACCCCAGGTCCCACCACCCTTTTGGCAAAGGATTAACTTTTTGGTATGTATCTTCTCAATCTTTTAAATCATATGATATATGTGTATATATGAACTGTGTTGTGTGTGTGTACACACAGACACCCACATACACACCCACATATAGCTGTGCAAAAATGAGTCATACTATTTTATATCTTGCCTTTCTCTCAAGATAGCATAAACATTTTTCTCTGTGTTTATATAGATTAAAATAGATACGTCTAGCCTTTTAGCAATTTCATATCAAAGAGTTTTCATTAAGGAAGTAATCTGAGATTATCTATAAGATGTTTATTACAGCATTATTTATAATGATTAGAAAACCCAGAATAACCTAATGTCCACAAATGGGTCTGATTAAATACAATAGGGGATAGATCTACCATGTAATCAGAAGTCTATTTTAATGATGTGAGAAACTGTCTCCAATATATGGTTGAATATTGAAAAAAAAAATACCCAGGATACAAAACACCAGTATCTGGTGGGAAAAAGAAAGTTACGTACATTGGAAATAATAGAATATCCACTAAAATGTTAACAGTGGTTATATCTGAATGATGGAATCCCAGGTGCCTTTTGTTGTTAACTGTTTTTCCTTTTTTTTTTTTTTGCCCCAGAATGTATTATTATATAATTAGGAAAGAATGTAAAAATATTTTTGGTTGGTCCCCAACATGAAAATAGTAATTAGTGTATACAGCCAAATAGCTGATAAAGCAAAATGGTATACAATGCAAAGTTAGCTCTGTTTCATTCCAGAAACCTCCCTCTTCCCCACTTCTCTCCCTGAGGGGCAACCGCTATGAGCAGTTTCTTTTACATCTTTGTTGGAATGTTCTATGTGCTATGAACACACATACACGTGCACGTGTACATAAGCGAGAATATACTATTCTCTCAATATCCTCCCAACTTAATATATATTGGAGAACTTTCTAAATCACAACATAGAGGTCAACTTCATTATTTTAGTGGCTGAGTGCTGTTTTCCGCTCTGCACTGCAGAGGGAGGTGGGTGAGAGTGGGCAGTAAGTCCTGACATGACAGTAGGTGTATGAGAGGGATTTGTTGGGTGAACCAGCTTACCCAAGAGGTGAGAGAGGGCTCCGTTCCCTCCTGCCTCCTCTGCAGGATGTGCCTCTTCATTATCTTCTGTCTCTCCTCCTCCACCAGCCCTTTCCCTATGGCCTCGAACACATGAGCATCTCACACTTCGAAGGAAGGAAAGAAGGAAGGGAGGGAGGGATGGGGGTGGGGAGGAGGAAGGAAAGGAAGGAAAATGACAAAATACAAAATCTCTCTCAACCTCCCTTCTTCGTTGCCCTTCCCGGATAACTGACTGATACACCCACTCTGTGCCAGGTGTTCCTCTAGGATATTCTAGTAAACAAAAATTCAAGCACTTCTGTCCTCACTGAGTCACATTCCAGTAGGAGGAGGTAGACAACTCAACAAATATGTCAGATGTTGGTAAGTGTCATGGGCCCGCCTCTCTGCAGACTGTGTCCCTTCTCCAGGCCTCCTGGAGGCAGTCTGCTTTCCTCTGAGGGCCCAGGTGGCCATCCCTGCTCTCGTCTGCAGGGTGGGCAAGAAGCACCTGTGTCTTCCCCATCTGCCACTGGACCCACCTCTTCCTGTGCTCCCTGCTGTCCTGTCAATTTTCATAGGGCTAGGGCTGGCATAAATAATAGCTACTCTCAATTACACACCAAGTTCCACGTGCCTGGGACTATAATAAGTATTTTACACATATGAACATTCACAAACCTTTTGAGGTAGGTACTATTACATCCATTCTACAAAGGAGCAAACTGAGAACCACAAAGAGGACAAGTCAGGATTTGAACCGCAGTGAGTTGTCTCAGGTGTCCTTATCTTAACTGGGACGCTACCAATATGTGTCCCCAGGCAGTCTCGCTCTTTCTTTTTGAAAGTTGGGACTATTGGGGTGTCCCTGTGGCTCAGTCGGTTAAGCAGCTGACTCTTGATTTTGGCTCAGGTCCTGATCTTGGGGTTATGGGGTTGAGCCCCACATCGGGCTCTGCACTCAGCATGGAGTCTGCTTGTCCCTCTCTGCTCCTCCCCCACCCGCTCGCTCTCTTGCTCGCTCTCTAAATAAATAAATAAATAAATAAATGTCTTTTTTAAAAAAGTTGGGAATCTTGGGGCACCTGGTTGGCTCAGATGGTGAAGTGTCCAGCTTTAGATCTCAGGATTGTGAGTTCTAGCCCCACATTGAGTGTGTAGTTTATTAAAAAAAAATGTTTTGGGAATCTTGCTTTTTTGGATAAATATTCCCAGGATCATTGATTTTTCACTCACTGGCCCTTCATTTTTTTGCAACTGTCAAATTGATTATCAGTTAAGTTAATTAGCGTCCATTCCTAGCACCTACTCTTTCCAGGAACTTTCTAGGCATTAAGGGCACAAGGGTTAGGATGGACCAGTCCTCTAGTGAGTCCTGAAGTGGTGATGTACACAAATGACCACAAAAGGCTGCAGATTGGGTTATACAACATATAGATAGCAGATAACATTTATTGAGCAATAACAATGCATTAGCCATTGTATTAAACACTTTACAGGCATTGCTTTGCACGAGTCTCAGAAGAATCGTGAGATTTTACAGGTGAAGAAACTAAGGCTTAGTGAGGGAAGGTCAGTCCTCTACCCACGAGAGTCTTGCCAGAATGTAGGACGCCCAGTTACATGTACATTTCAGACAAGCATGTCCCATACTTATTCCAAAACAACTATTCATTGTTTATCTGAAATTCAAATTTAGCCGTGTGTTCTGTATTTTCATTTGGTAAATCTGACATCCCAAGCTCAAGGTTATCCAAGTGGCATCTGGACCCAAATCTGTCTGACTTTAGAGATGGATCAGTTATAGTAACTGAACGCAAGGTCAACAGGCAGCATGCTCTCAGATGCCCCTCAGAGTCAGATTTTCTTCAGACCCTACTGGCCTTTTAGGGCCTTTTAGGGCCAGTGCATGAGAATGTCACAGGCCCCCAGCGAAGTTAGTGGTGTGTGCGTGCGTGCATGTGCGCGTGCCCGTGTGTGCCTGCGCACACAGAGGTGGAGGAAAGAGGGAATCTCGCCACCTTTGCCCTCCAGGTGCAAGAAGACAGCAGCTAAGCAGCGAAATGAGCGGCTCATATCTGGGCTGCTCCTTCCGGAGGGAAATCAATGATTTAGTTAAAGCCTCACATGCCCTGTGCTGCGGATTGGGGCCATCCCGGCGGAGCTGCTCAGAGCCTTTTTATAAACCAGCAACAATTTACACTCCAAATGAAGTCCTAATAAACTGCCGCTGCAGCTCTGCCAGGAGTAGGCCGGGTAAGCACTTCCTTTTAATAAAACACACGCACTCTGGTCTCAGCAGGGCTGAAACGGTTGTGCAGGGAGCATCCTGGCCTCGCAGCCCGGGCCCAGGGGGCTGGGGGAGGGCCTGCACAGCCCACTTTGTGTGGGGGGTCTACCTGCTCTCACTCTCCCAGGTCTGTGCTCCTGGTCTCTCCATTCCCGGGGTGGGAGGAGCCTCAGATTTCAGCCAGGACCACCGCACACTGGGTGATGGACTTCTGGCGTTTCCTGGAGATGAGTCCACAATTCCTCACCACGAGCCCACGATTCCCCACCACGAGCCCCCCGCCTCCGGGGGGACGGTGCCACATGATTATTCGGAACTCTGGCCTGGAGTCAGGCTGGTGGGTTCATGCACCTCCTCCTGGCTATGTGACCTTGGATACATTTACTTAACCTCTCTGTGATTCACTTTTTCATTTATAAAACGGGAGTAACAGTGCTAACCATTCAAAGCTGTGGCATGGAGCCTGGCATAGAGTAAGTGCTCACTAACAACCGTTGCTGTGATTTTATCATTCAAATGACATTGTATATAGCGACAGTGCATTTCTTAGCACATAATAAACGCTTAGTAATTGGCATAATATTTATATTATTATTATTTAGGGTGGTTATAAGTATTAATAAGCTATATCAGAAAGACCTTTATAACTTTGAGACAAAACGACATTGCTCTAAACTCTACCTGTTGCCCCAACTCCATCCTTCTGAGGCAAAACAGAATAAATTGAGTCCTGACAACACTCGAGTATTTTCCCCCCACTCCTAAACGTACCCCAAACTATGTTTCTTTCCAGTGGGAGTGCACCAGGTCCTTCCACTACTCATCCAGACAGCCTGCTACTTTTCCTAGCAAGGCTCATGTTTAAAATGGGGACTGCAATGCTTATCTTCCAGGAGGGAATAAGTTAGTGTGTCTTAAAACTCCTAGCATGCTCTTGCCTCCTGTCCCCCACCCGAGAGCAGAGTGTCAGTGTCCCACTTCCCAGGAGCCAGCCTCACCAGCAGCTCTGAGCACAGGCTCTGGAGTCAGAGGGCTTGGGTCCAAAGCAGGGTGTGATCTCGGACCAGTTACTTAACCTCTCCCTGCCTCACTCACCTCAGCTGTAAAATGAGAACAGCAGCACTGTGTGCTTGTGTTGATTCGTGGAGAGGATCCGGGTAAAGCACCTACAACAGTGCCTGGTGTGTAGCAGGCACTCAGTCAGTCGTCTTAGGCTATTCTTCTCCCAGGCGAGCCACACAGAACCACAGGCAGTTATCAGGCACAGGCACTGTCCCTTCACTCTTCCTCTGAGCCTTGCGTCGGCCCCCCATCCCTGGCCAGACCCTCCCATGTTTGGCCTTTCTGAGCCACTGGTGTTCTCCCCACAAGCTACCACTAAGCATCGACATTCTTACCTTATCCTCCACCAGCTGTTACTTCCCTTGGTCTCCTGTACAGGCCTCCACATTAATCCCTATTCAGTGCCAGCCTGCCAGCTTTGCGCTATGATTCCAATTGTCCAGCACATTTGTGGGGGCTCATTCTGTCTTCCAGCATGGGTCAGTGCTCCCCATGTGCTGGCTTGTGGACCAAGTGGATGTTAAAAAACCAGGAGGAAGAACCAGAGCTTATAGTGGACTTACGTTGCTCCCTCCTGCCCGGAAGTCATGCCCCATTTTTTGGGCATCCATACTTCAGGGTCCCCTTAGAGAACTACGCCTCTGCCACCACGCATAGTTTTGGTGGGCTTGTCAATCAAGGTGCTAGAGGAGGGTACAGGTCCCAAGCTGGGCCAATCAGATTCTTTCTCTGGAACCTAATTGTTGAGAACGGCACAGGGGAACCTTCCCACCCAAGAAGAAGAAAAAGAAAAAAAGAAGAAGAAAAAAGCTGGTGCGCCCTGAGAATAGCTGCTTGAAGAGACTGTCAAGCAGCTCGTAGTCTATGGATCCTCAGTGCTGCCTTTTCCTGTCCCACTGAGGGTTCTTTGGCTTTGCCTTTGATCGTATATATCGGATATTTATTGCCATAAGAATGCTGTGTGACAAACTGTGACAAATCATGTCTTCCCCAGATTCATAGGTTCAAGTCCTAAGCCCCAGGACCTCAGAATGTGACCGCATTAGGAGGCAGGGTCTTTCAAGGGGTGATTAAATTAAAATGAGGTCATTAGAGTGCATCCTCCTCCAACCTGAATGGTGTCCTCTGAAGAAGAGGAAATTTTGACAAATAGTCTGACACCTTGATCTTGGACTTCTCCAGAATTGTGAGAAAATACATGCCTGTTGCATAAGCCACCCCGTCTGTGGTATTTTGTTACTGCAGCCCTACCCAGCTAATTGACACACCATCCCAAAGTTCAGTGACTTAAGACATGAAGCATTTCTTCAGCTCATGAATCTGTGCATCACATAGATGGTCTTCCGGTCTCTGTTAGATTCACTCCTGAATCTGCGGGTGGCTGAAGGCCAACGAAACAACAACCAGTCCTGGCTGGACAGTCATGTCTTGGGGGGTCAGCTGGGAACTGAGTGAGTTCCAGGGTGACCTCAGTGGGACAAATGGGATGACTCAACTGTATCCAACATGTCTCATCCTTCCGCAGGTTAGCAGGGCACATTCTCAAGATAAAGGCAGAGGAGCAAGGGAGAGAGTGGGAAGTGGCAATGCTTTTTCAAGCCTCTCCAACTGGACATCAGTTGGTCATAGCAAGTTACAGGGGTGGGAGGAGGTATAAAGTCACATTACGAAGAGTGTGGATGCAGGGAGCATTGAAGAATCAGAGCTATTACTGAATCAAAGTCATGCCATGAACTAGTTCAGAGCCTCCTGGTAAGTTTGTATTACCCCTCAGAGTTGGTTTTTGTTGCATGGGATTAAACAACTCTCACTGAGGCCAAGCTGGAAGGTAGAATGGACTTGTATTGACATTCGAGTCTTGGAAGCCAACGGAAGAGAATGCTTCAAAATGGAAGCCATGGTCAGCAGTGCCAAATGTTGGCTGGAAGTCAAGTGATAGAAGGACTAAGAAAGGCCCATTGCATTTATGAGCCAGTATGTTATCTGTCACCTTAGTAAGAACTGTTTCTGTGGAGAGGTGGGGATGGAAGCCAGATGAGAGTGGGTGAAAGGTGAAGAAGGGGATACTGTGAGTGTAGACAACTTTTTGAAGGATCTTGTGGGGATATAAAGCCTGGAGGAGGATGTGGGGTTAGGGAAGGGTTTTTAAATTTGTTTTTACAGAGGAGGAGAAACATGAGAAAGGAGCCGGTAGGGTCCAAAGTCGAATTCTAAGCAAGTGAATGAAGGATGAATTGGCCCAGCCTCCACTGGAGCAGCTCCCTTCCTTTTGCTGGGTCCAGGGGTTCTTGTCACTTCCATTGGCTTTGACTTCTTTGTGTGGGCATCTGGCAGCTTGTCTGATGTCCCAACAGGGACCGCCTGTCCTTAACCACAGATTTCATGTCTCTGTCACACTGCACCATGTGAACATTGCCCCTCCCGCCCTTCACAGCATCCCAGGAGAAGCCCCTGGGGGTGAGATCCAGGATACTGATGGAGTGGTGTGGAAAGCCTGCTCACTGATACTCTGGAGGGGGTTATGCGGCTTCCAGCTTGAGACTGCCCCCCTCATCCATCTAGCTGGGACAGTTGTCGGTGACACCCCAGTTGCATGGAAATGCTAGTGAAGTCAGAAGATCAGAAAAAGAAAACTTACCTCTCACATAACTAAATTATGTTATGTGGGGCAAACACAGTCCAGCTGGAAGGTGAAGTGGAATGTAAGCACTTCCAGGGAAAAGAATTGCAGAAGGAAGAACAACACCCTAATTTGAGTCCTTCGCGAGGCCTGGAGCCAACTCTTGGAATTAATAGGGGCTTATCCAACTCCACCACTTACTTGCTGTGTGACCTTTCACGGATTAACCTCTCTGGGCTTCATCCTCACAGGATTGTGAGGATTAAATACAATTCCATTTGTAAAGTAGCATGATGCCTACTGAGTAAATCTTTCTCTATTCTTTCATCCACTGTGCAGTTGTCAAATTACCGTCTCTCCTCCAAACCCAACCCTCTGTACTGAGCTTTGTGGTGTTGGCACCAGGACTTGGCAACGGCGTGTTTGTGGTGTCAGCTGCTCCAAGTTAGGCTCTGTCCATAGGGGGCGCTGGAGGGAGACTGAGCGGCTGGAGGAGAAAGGTCAGGCTTGCTTCTTCCTGCTCCCTTGACAGCATTTCTCTGCCTCAGAGCCAGTGGGTAGTTTTTTTCACAGAACCAGTCTGATGGGAGAATCTGTCACCAGCCGGCCGGCATCCCCCTCACGAGGACTGGGTTCCAGAATCATGAGGCCTTCCTCTGGGCTGCTGAGCTGGACGTCAGTTCCAACCTCTTCCCTTGTTGCCCCAGCTGGAGTGGTGGTAGCTCCTTCCCGCAGGGGCTGTCTCTATAATACCTTGGAGTTCTCTTTTCGCTAGTTTCCCACTGTATACCTCTTTAACACTCATCCTAGCACCCCCCCCCCCCCCCCGCCTCGCTCCAGTCGCTGGTATGGCTTCTGTCTTCTGCCTGGACCTTGACTGATAAACCTACTCGCACAGACACACAGACCCTCATTCAAAGTGCTAGCACGGGATCCGTGCCATTGTCCCAAGTTGTTTCTTTCCTGACACCCCCATTAATAGGAGTCCTCCCACTGTACAGATGGCCAGCCCTGGCTGTGGCTGAGGCCCTGGGACCTTTGTTAAAACATCTTTTGGGGGACCCCACCTCTAGAGAATCTGACTCACTCAGGAAGCCTGAGGTGAGAATCTGGAATCTGTATTTTTTTTAAAGATTTTATTTATTTATTTGAGAAAGAGAGCACAGCGAGAGAGAGTGCACTTGAGTGGGGTGGAGGGGCAGAGGGAGAGGGAGAAGACTCCCCACTGAGCAGGGAGCCTGATGCGGGGCTCGATCCTAGGACCTTGGGATCACGACCTAAGCCCAAGGCAGATGCTTAACTGACTGAGCCACTCAGGCGCCCCTGGAATCCGTATTTTTACTAATTGCTCCTGGTTTGGGAAATCACTTTTCTGCAGTCAGGGACCAGTTTTTTCCATCTTTGTTCTCAGGACCTTGACCCTTTGCAGGCCTCCACTCAAGCTTGTTGAATGAGTAGATAGATGTTGTGTTTGCACTATTTTGTAGCCATTTCCTCTCCGTGGGATCAAGGATCAAGGTGAGTTGCAAATGATTTTGTTTTTCCATTAGGTGGAAGAATGTGTAATGGTGATCAGTAGAAGAGAAAGTACAGTCAGTCCAGGTTGCTTCTCAGGTAAGACCACGGACAGAAAATCCAAGCCTACAGTGTATTAAAAAGTTAGCAAATATTTTGAGAAGGTATCCTATAAAATAATGAATCACTGTTTTCAGGAAGTACTGGGGGTCATCTCTTTAGATGGTAGGCTAAGCTGAACTTCTGCTTAGTTAGCTGATGTGAATAATTGGTGAAGTTTTAAATAATTCTGGTGCAAAAGGTCTTTTCTTTCTTTTCTTTTTTTTCCTGGAGTTTTATTTCACCTGAGGTAGTGGATCAAATGAAAGTAGATTACTAGTCCCTTCATCAGTAAAAACTGGTTTGGAGACAGCTGTTGGAAGGCATGGGGGCTGGGAGGGGGAGCATGGATTTTTACTAGTTTACTTCTCATAGAAGGGAGAAAAGCCATGAGGGGCTAAGCATTAAACAATATATAATATTTATCCCCAAGTTAAATAGATAATGCTTATCCATAATTTGCTCTAACTATATTAAACTATATCCATAGGAAAAATGGCTATTAGTTGATGGACCAGTGTTCCATCCTCTAGAGGAGTGGTTCTTTTTTTTTTCCTTTAAGATTTTTATTTATTTATTTGAGAGAAAGAGTGAGCAAGGGGGAGAGAGAGAGAGAAAGAGAGAGAGAGAGAGAGAGAAGGCTCCAGCCAAGGGAGGGGCAGAGAAGCAGACTCCCCACTGAGCAGGGAACCCAACGCAGGACTCGATCCCAGGACCCGAGCTGAAGGCAGACGCTTAACCAACTGAGCCACCCGGGCGCCCTAGAGGAGGGTTCTTGAAGCTATAACCCCCCACCTTCAGGCTGGTCTGAAGCCTGGTCAATCCTGGAATGCAGAGCCCCAGGAATAATTATGCTAATTATAGGTACCTAGACAGTGTAAAGGCAGAAATTCTCAGTTGGCATTAGCTAGAAAGTCTCTATTTAGCAACCTTGATGGGAGGAGAGACACATGTTAAAGCCTAATTCATTGACCCATCTGTTGGGCCATTGACCCAACTAGGAAGAATCAGTTTCCCATTGTTGTGGGTACATCTGGGAGTTCAGAGGTGGACACTCTACATTAACTGTGATTCCTTTGGCTGGCCCATTTCTCAAATACTTTTTTCTTTGCTGTCAAAGAAGAACCTTGACAGGGAATTCAATTTCTAAAATATAGTCCTTTGCAGATAGATCGAAGTCTGCACGTAAAACCTTGTCCACCTTCTGCATTAGGAGGGAGGCCTCTTGGTCATCAGGAGGTACCAGCTGGAAAGCTACAGTAAGTGGGAGGAGGTTTAGGACTATGAGACGGGTTGCTGCCTGAGGGACACCACAGGAGTTAGGGAAAGCACATTCTTCTGAGTGGAGCTAATTCCACATGGCCAACCAAGTCCATGTGTGGGAGGGTCTGTAGGCTTTTCTGACCTGGCTACCTGCACAAAGAGAAAGCTCAAGGCAAAGCCAAGGAAAAGGAATGGGTGGTATGCTTGAGGCAGAAGAAAGAAATGGTAAGAAATGGCCCCAGGGTCCAAGCCTTTGGTGGAGGGGAACTCTGAAAGGCATCATTACCCTGAAAGAAAGGGAGCAGGGAATGCGATCAGTTAGGGGGAAGGTAGTTGGGTAGACTCCACAGGTGAATGAAGGATAGCACATCCTTAAGCTGTGGAACTGGCACAAAGGCCTAAGTCTTCCTAGATATTAATTAGCCTATAACAGAAGAACTCATGTTTGTCTCAGATCATAGTCCCTATCCAAGCAAAGGAGTGTGGGCTCAACCAGCTCTTCCCCAAGGCAAATGCACGGGCCTGCTAACCTCCTGCCCCAGAAGAGGAGACTGGTCTCAGCAGGCAGATTGCCTACATTTGATAAAATGAATGTACCCGTATGTCTGTCTTTCTGAGAGATGCACTTTGGGGGACGGTGGAAAACAGTTCAGTCACAGAAGCTGGTGAGCTGGGCATCGCTGAGTATTTACTTAGAACAAATAAAGCAATGATGTACGATGCAAATGAAACCAAACCAGAGACGTGAGCAGTGTGACGATATGGCAGCCGTGGTTCCCAAATCATGCCTGCTTGAGGTGGCCTCCCTGCCTGGCTTGGGAGTGACAGCCCACGGGTCCCTTCCACTGGACCTTGGCAATGTCCTGGCTCTGCCCCAGCCATCCCTACATGCCGTGTTCATTTCCACCAGCTCACAGAATCCGGGGACCAAACTGCAGGAGTAGTTGTCATAGTACTTTAGAAGGAACACAGATCAATTTAAGAAAAGCAAATTACCTGGGGGTAGTGAGTGATAAGAAAATAAGATTATACGTGTAATTGGGTATCTTTACTAGCTGATGCTCGTGAAGAAAACACTCAGTCTCTCCTTAACCACACCGTCCCTCCACCATGCTGCCATCTAAGTCCATTTGCACCCACAGAAGCTTGTTCTTACACGGGAGGAGGAGATGGGAGTTTAGTGGAAAAAGAGGCGAGAGAAAGGAAGTGGTTGGAGGGAAGAGAAATCTCCCATTCCAAAGTTAGGGGTAGCATTTAGGAGCTGATAGAGCTGTGGAAATGACATTTTAAGAAACTCTAGACAGAAGCGTATTTCCTCCGAGTCCTTGGATCCACAGGATGTTGCCCAGAATTGGGAAGAAAGCCTTCCTCATTCTTGCAGAGAACCCGGCACCACCTGGAACCCTGAGTTTTGGAGGTGTTAGATGCATCCAAGAACGGCACGCTGGGCATAGAATTTTCGGCTAGGTGGGGGTGGGGAGACCCTTCAAGCATCTCTGTAAACGCCAGATGTGGACATGTGGGAGCCACACGGGGAGAGAGAGGATGGCAGACCCGCAAGGTGGCTGCCACTGGCTGTCTGGTGTGTTAGGGCATGGCAGCATGGGGGCATCCTGCTGAGGACCCCCCAAGGGAAAGGACAGGGGAATGACGTCATGCTGTCAACAGGCATGGCGCTCTTGAGCCAACTGACACTCCGTACTTTATATTCATTGCCTAAACTTCATGAACTGAGGAGACCAGGGCAGAGCATATTACTCAGATTATACACAGGACACAGTGGGTGACTTGTGACCCCCCCAGTCCTAGTCAGGCCTCAGCTGGTTCAGTTGTCTCTGTAAAAGAAAACTTGAGCTCCACGATCAATAACAAGGTCAGAGCTTATTCCCATGAGGCCAGTTTGGGGTTTGGTTTGTATAGGGGCTCAGTCACCTGAATCCGGCTTGTAGGATCCAGGCATATCCTGACATAGGTCAGATGTTTACCAAACATCTGTGCTGTGGATACCTCTTTCCTGGACTTCCCTAGATCTCTTATTCTGTCCACAGAAGTGGCTCTTTGCAACCGTGTTCTCTCCCAGTGATCCTGACCCTCTACTAGCAATAGCTGATATATCCAGGGGTGGTCACTTGACCCAAGCTAGACCAATCAGCTTCTTCCTCTGGGAGTTTGGAATTGTCTATGGACAGAGGTCAAAGGTCACACTCGATTCAGGGTCATGCTCTAAAGCAGCACTTCTCACACTTGCACATCAGTCAACCACAGTCTCATTCAAGTGCAGATTCTGGTGAGGTTGGTCTGGGGCGGGGCCGAGCTTCTACACTTCTAGCAAGTGCCAGGTGATGCCTATGCTGCTGGTTCTTAGACCACATTTTGAGAAGCAAGGACCTATATAGCGTACTTTTTTCTTCTTTCTTTTTTTTTAATATTTTATTTATTTATTTGACAGAGAGACACAGCGAGAGAGGGAACACAAGCAGGGGGAGTGGGAGAGGGAGAAGCAGGCTTCCCGCCGAGCAGGGAGCCCGATGTGGGGCTCGATCCCAGGACCCTGGGATCATGACCTGAGCCAAAGGCAGACACTTAATGACTGAGCCACCCAGGCGCCGCCCCCCCCCTTTTTTGGTACTCTTTATTTCTAACAAATTTTTTTTATCATATATCCCAGTGGGTGTTTATTTATTTATTTATGAATTGCACAAATATCATAGTGTTATGTATATTATAAAGCAGACAAAAATACGAAAAAGTTAAAATGAGATAAAACTAAACAGAGGGCGCCTGGGTGGCTCAGTTGGTTAAGCGACTGCCTTCGGCTCAGGTCATGATCCTGGAGTCCCGGGATCGAGTCCCGCATCGGGCTCCCTGCTCAGCGGGGAGTCTGCTTCTCCCTCTGACCCTCCCCCTTCTCATGTTCTCTCTCTCTCAAATAAATAAATAAATAAAATCTTAAAAAAAAAAACTAAACAGAAATAGGAATTTGGATATTTTCTTCCTGTATCTCAGGGGATAGGCTTGTCACTCCCAAGGGTGTGCACACAACACCATTTTGGGGGTCACTGCTCCAGAGGGAAGGTACACCCACTGCTGGGAGCCCCCAGATTCTCCTGGTTCCTGTCCTTGCTGAGGACTGGAGACCCAAAACCTCTGTCAAGTCCCTGATATCCCAGCAGCTTTCCAGTGTCTTCTCTTGTGTGTTTGTTACTTGCAGCCAAAGGAGCTTCAGGGGGCTGAATGTTTGTGTGTCTCCCCCGCAACCCAAAATTCATATGATGAAACTCTAACCCCAACAGTATTGGGAGGTCAGGGTCAGGTGTAAGGGGAGAGGTGAGATGCTTGAGAAGTGGAATCAGGGAACAGGTGGGCTAGGAGCATGACATTGGTCAAGGCCAGGGGTTTAGGGTTGGGGCCCTGGACAATGTGGGATGTCCAAGGCCTCTTTACACGCTTTGCGCTGTTCACGGGAAGGAGTGGCGCCAGCCAGCAAGGCAATCTGCCTCTGTTCGACCGGACGCCCATTAGTGATGACCCCAGCACCTCTTTTTAGCCCTCGTAGGCAGGGAGGAGATATGGGAAGACCCACACTCTAATGGAATTCTCTGGAAGGATGCCTGGTAGGAAGGTACATCAATTTGGCACTCATTCCACAGGAAAGCCCCACACACTGTTTCTGGAAAGCTACCACTTCCTAGCATCCCATCTCTTTGTCTTAACACATGATGTGGACTTGTCTTCCTGGGAAAGGATCCTAACCTGCGGGTCAAGTAAATCAGTGGTCCCACTGGATATTGTAACTGTCTATCCCCAGGGCCCTCCCCAGACCTGTCGTATCCTCATCTCTCAGAGCTGAGGAATGTGAGTCTGCATCTTGATCGGTCTAGACGGTAAAATTGGTATTCTAGCATCCCAGGTGATTCTGGAGACCTAGGAACTAGCCAGGGGTTCTCAATGGCAGCACTGGGCTGCCCAGTGGGATTACCAGGAGAGCTAAAAACAAACGCACAAAAGTCCACCAACAACAAAAACTGGTGCCTGGCCCTCATACCAGACCAAGAAACGCGAATCTTTCTGTGTGGGGCTCAGGGCTTTTGTTTGGAACCTTCTTAGGGATTCTGCTGGGCAGCCTGTCTTGAGAACCACTGTTCTCCCAGAGTATTTCCCTAGCTTCCCTGCTGGTGTGAATCGCCTGGGGTGCTTGTCAAGCATACAGCTTCCCGGGCCCCTCCCCTAGAGATTCAGATACCTATGCATCAGGTTGCATCAGGTTGCCGCCCAGGAATTTGTTTTTTTTATTTCTATTTTCAAGATTTTATTTATTTATTTGACACACAGAGAGAGAGACAGTGAGAGAGGGAATACAAGCAGGGGGAGTGGGAGAGGGAGAAGCAGGCTTCCCGCTGAGCAGGGAGCCCGATGCGGGGCTTGATCCCAGGACCCTGAGATCACCAGCCAAATGCAGACGCTTAACGACTGAGCCACCCAGGTGCCCCAGAATTTCTTTCTAACAAGTAAATGGCTTGACCTTACCTACCAGAGTGGGATACATATAATCCTTTATTGTTCTCTGTATGGGACACATGTTTTGTGGTCTGTTCACCAGATTCCTCACTGAGTTCCAAGTACCTAGTCTTCAGAAATGTGTTTCTTCCTGCAGCTTTATCTTTGGCCGTTGTCTGGAGTGGCCCTCTTCTGTATTTGTCTCTCACACCAGGGCTGCATTCCCTGGAGCTGCGGGGGCAGGTGCTCCTGACCTGGAGACCTCCCGGGTATGGAGCTTCGGGAGGCCGGGTGGCATGCAGGAACTACTGCCGAGTACCGGGGAACCCCCCACCCCGCCAGGATGCTCTTTGTCTAGCCCTCCTCGTTTGTGCGCTGTTGTCAGTTCTTCCTCGAGGCCATCAGGGGAAGGGTCTGGATTGAACACATTCTCAGCAACCAAAGCATCTGAGAGATTGCTGTTGTTTCTTTGGACCAGAAACCCTATTTGAGGGTTCCTTTTGCCATCATGTGCATTATCTCTTGACTTCATCTCAATTGAGATTTTCAATATATGGAATACATCAAGGGCTGCTCCCCTGCTCCAAATGGGCAAAAGACAAAAACAGTCAAATTATACAAGACAAAATACAAGTACCCAGTAAACAGCCAATAATAATAATTCAAATAAAATTATAATAAAATGTCAAGTTTTTACTCGGTCTGGCAAAGATCAAAGAGTAATAACAGTACATATTGTTGGCGAAGTTGTTGTGAAATAGGCATTCACATTAGTGGGGACTGTGAGTCGGTCCAACAACTTCAGAAGACAATCTGGCAGTAGCTTTCTGAATTTAAAATAGACCTATCATTGAGAAGAGGATTCCAGTTCTAGTAGTTTACTTTATAGAGCTATTCACAGAAGTATAAGATATCTTTATATGTAGCCTTATTCAACATCTCTGTCTATCTGTATCCGTATGTGCCTCTGTATCCATGTGGATATAGATACAGATGTGGATATTTACTGCAGCACTTTACTGAAACACTGGGAAGCAACCAAAGTGTCCAGCAGTGGGGGAGCAATTAAACCCTCTATGGTTCATCTAGATATCCTGCAGCTGTTAATGAGGAGGAGGAAGAATCTGTATGTACTGCTGTGGAAAGATCACTGTATCATTAACTAAAGAAGGACAAGGCTTGGGGCGCCTGGGTGGCTCAGTCATTAAGCGTCTGCCTTCGGCTCAGGTCATGATCCCAGGTTCCTGGGATCGAGCCCCACATCGGGCTCCCTGCTCCGCGGGAAGCCTGCTTCTCCCTCTCCCACTCCCCCCTGCTTGTGTTCCTGCTCTCGCTATCTCTCTCTGTCAAATAAATAAAATCTTAAAAAAAATAATAAAAAAAAGAAGGGCAAGGCTTATATTAATTACATCATGAGGAATACCCAACCTGCTTCTAACTCTGTTCTGAGGTTATAAGAAATAAAGAGGGAAAAGCAAAGGCTTGACTCTCATTCCCATCACTTGGGAGCTGTATAATTTTGGCCAAGTTACACAACTTCTTTGAACCTCGATTTCTTTATATCTAAAATGGAAGTCATGAGAGCCACTTGATAGAATTCTTATGCTGTTTAAAAGAGCTAGGATGTTAGGGGTGCCTGGGTGGCTCAGTCAGTTAAATGTTTGACTCTTGATCTCAGCTCAGGTCTCTGGCACCTACGAAAAAAAAAGGGAAAAAAGAGCTACTGTGTTAAAACTCAGTATGTGTGTGTTCCCATTTCCCAAAAGGTAAAAATCAAGGTGACATAAATGAAGGTCTGTCTATAAAGTGAGACTAGAATGATTTTTTTTTTTTATCAATCTTTGTTTTCTCCTGTAAACTCTTAACTTTTCTAGAATTGGCCTTTTTTTCTTGGAGTCCGGGTTTCAGGGAGGCTACAGCTCAGGGGAGGGGGAATGAGAATATGGGGAGTATCTATATGTACTTCTTCTAAAATCCACCTAGCCCACCTCAGCCTAATTCAGTCCTAACTCCTTTCTTTTCTCTCTCATTCTGACTTCTCGCTTGATGCCCTTAAGACAGATTTAGCTAAAGCTGTATTTCAAAGCCAACAAATGCTTACTCGAGTTTGGAAGGTAACAAAAATGGGTGAAGTAGGCAGGGGATTCAATATTTAAAAGTAGGAATGGTTTTGATTTCTACAAAGAAATCTGCTCATGCCCTGCATCCCAACTACCAAGTAGGCACATCTGTGAGCCCGATATGGCCTGAGACACTGAGTTTGCAACCTGGATGTTCGCTTCTTCACAAAGAGTCATTGAGGAAAATAGGGGGAGAGGGGGCATATCTGTCAGGTTCCATTCAGAAAAGAGATGGCACATTCAAATGGGTACAATTTGAGACTTTTATTTTATTTTATTTTAGATTTTATTTATTTATTTGAGAGAGAGAGAATGAGAGCCAGAGAGCACGAGAGGGAAGAGGGTCAGAGGGAGAAGCAGACTCCCCGCTGAGCAGGGAGCCCGATGTGGGACTCGATCCCGGGACTCCAGGATCATGACCTGAGCCGAAGGCAGTTGCTTAACCAACTGAGCCACCCAGGCACCCACAATTTGAGACTTTTAAAGAAAGAAACGGATTGCAAAAGTATGGGTAGGATGTGGGGAGCCTCAAGAGGCATGCAGACCAGGGAGCTGGCGGGGTGGGGCTGTCACCATCCAGACCTTGCAAGGGACAAGCGGTGGGAGAGCCACACAGGGCAAGGCTCTTTGAGAGGTACCTTCGGTTGAGGGACAAAGCAGCTCGAGCTTCCCTCTCAGAGACGGAGCCAGAGGCTCTGTCTGCCCTCCTGACCCCTTTTCCTGGCGCCGCCCCCTGACCAAACCCATTCTGGGAGGTGGAGGATGCAGTGCGTGCAGCTCATCCTCTGGGGGCAGGGTGGAGGGGCAAATGGGGACATCTGACATAGGGAATAGAAGCAACAGATGCTGGAGGATTTCTGAGGCTTCTTTGGGTCAGGCTTCCGTTGGGTGCGGTGCCTTCTACATAGTCCAGTCACTAGCCCTACCCACACTGTAACTTGGGAGGAAGAGAGCCCGTGAGGAACACATCCCCGGGGGGCAGCCCAGAGCACTGCTCCAAGGGAACTGGGCTGGGGTGGGCAGCTCAGGCCCCGAGAGAGGATCCTTCCTCTGCTTAAGGGACAGAGAATCAGGAGTGCAGGAGGCTTGCTGGCAGCAACACAGAGACAGGGACCTGACTCGGCTTTGTTCCTTGGTGTATCCTGAGCACCTCCAGCAGCACCTGGTAAATACCTGTGGCGTGAAGGAGCTGTGTGGGCTAAGTGTAGCCGTCTGCTGACGTTCTCAGGGTGGAAGCATCCGGCTGTGCTTCTCAGCACCCAGCCCCCCAGGACTGTTGAGGCATCCTGCTCTTTTTAGGAATGGCTCTTGAAGGAACCCCCACATCAGAAGGGTCTGAGTAGGGGAACCACATCCCAGGATCATTCTGGTTTAGAGAACTAAACTGAAAGCCTTTTCCCCAGCTGCCTCCTTCCCACCAGCTGGAAATAACTCTGGGAACAAGTGGCTTGTGTTTTCTGCATATTTCTCACTTGGCAAATCAACAAGCAGTTGGATTAGAGGATTAGGTACTAAATGAATGGCTAATGGCATTCATGAGGACAAGAGGCAGGTGGCGGGGAAAATGCTGAACTGGAGACTTCCCTGAGGCAGGTCTCCCGTCTTGGAGCTGAAGAAGCCTCCAGAAGGGGGAAGAGGTCGATCTCTTCCTCCTCTTCCTTAAGGCCCAATTTGGCTGATAGCTCCTGTCCTGTGAATTGCTGAATCAGAGGGCCAGAGGCTTGTTCTCATTCAGTCAACTAATATCTGTTGATCACTGACCATATGCCAGGCACTGAGGACAAGGCGCTGAATGACACTGGCACTTTTTCTACCCTCGCCAAGCTTGCAGCCGGGAGTCTGGATCTGAAGCACGTGGAGTTTGTTATAGTGTAGACTCTGGGGCCACATGCCTAAATATTCTGACAGAGTAGGTCTGCAGTGGGGACCAGGAACCTGCATTTTTAAAAACAAGCGCCTGGGTGGCTCAGTCAGTTAAGCATCTGCCTTCGCTTCAGGTCATGATCCCAGGGTCCTGGGATGAAGCCCCACTTCAGATCAACCCCCTGCTCAGCAGGGAGTCTCCTTCTCCCTCTCCCTCTGCCCCTCCCCCCCACCACTTGTGATTTCTCTCTCTCAAATAAATAAAATCTTTTAAAAAATTAAATTAAAAAACAAAACAAAACAAACATCCAAAGTGATTCTCATGCAGTTGGTCCCAGCCATATTTTGAGAACCAACTGGTCTGCCAGGAATCTCACACATTGAGAAAAGAGTTCCCCAATCAGATAATTGGCACCCTGCTTTCCCAGACCAGAATGCTGCCTCACCTTAAGGACATTAGGTTCTCAAGTAGGCAGAAAAGGAGAAAAATCTCACGTTGTCAAAATTATTCTTCAGATCACTTAGGAAGGTGCCATGTTGGAGGTTATTGTACCATCTTTTAAAAAAACCAGCCCAAACAGTTTTCCTCCACTAAGGGGAGACATCTCTGTTTCTTCAGTGGGCATCAAGTGAATGGCTGGTTTGAGGATTCTACTGTTTAAAACATACAAATCTTTAAATTCCCCACACAGTGAGATATTCTATCAGAAGTACACAAGGAATAGCAGATTCAAGGCCCCATTTCAGTCTTGCTCTGGGGTGTGCACTTCCTGAATGAGGTGTCAGGAAGGATTGCCTGTACTATTTCAGGTTACTAATTCTTTTTCTTAATTGTTTTTTGAATCCAAGGAGTTAGATTTGCAGAAATTAAACATGTGTGTAATACCACTCCATTGCACTAGACAGACCATGAGAGGTGCTTGCCACTTGCATTTCCCCATTTCAAGAAAGCTCAGAGCACTTCCAAGCCCATTGCTACCTTTGGAGGAATTCTTCATGATTAGGCCCCTATGCTTTGCACCATATGACCCCCAGGTTATCATACCCAGGTCATACTCTGCACAACCTTTAGGGGTGCTATTCATACAGACCACAGTGTGAATGGCACCCTGGAGTTGTGCAGTACACAACCTGCACAACCTGATGCGGTGGCCCTAGTTGTACCCAAAGGCAGTCAGGCAACTCTGAGAATCTGCTCCAGGCCTTTGATTGGGTGGGTGGAGAGTAGACTTATTTTATTGTTTTCAAATAATACAGCAGTGAAAACTGAGACAAATGAAATACCCAAGAGAATATGAGTGTCCGTATTTCCAATTACACTGAACATGCATTCTTCACCCACATGAGTGCCAATTTGTATTATTCTGAGTTCCACTGAAATTGGCCCAAGCCCCTGGGGTGCTTCTTGCCTAGTTTCACTTGTTACCCTGAGATAATTGGTTTAAAACTGATTACTGGGTCACTAATTATGGGGCCTATTGACAGTGTATTTCAGCTTAGGGAAGCAATTAAAAAGTTCACCCTAATTAATCAGGGGTAATTAACAGGTCTTAAATTTTGTCAAGAGATTAATTATCAAGAAATCCAGAACAAATCAATGCACATTCCAGTAGGGTGAGGGAGGACTCAGTCATTGGAGCCGGAGGGTGTCTGGGCCCTTTATCCCTTCATTTATTCATGCAGGCAGGTGTTTACTGAGCACCTACATGGTGCCAAACATGGAGCCCGGGGCCTCCAGTGGCTTTGCTGATGTAGCTTCCCATTGGACAGAATGGTCAGGCATGCGACCAGGCACCTTTCCGGATGGTTGCAGAGAGCCTGTCTGAAGGCATAATACTAGTCATATTCCTAACTAATTGGGCTGAGCACTCATTATATGCTACATGCAGTACGAAGAGCTTACATATTTTGTTTCATTAAGTGTTTATAGTGACCCTGTGAAGTAAATACTATTGCGTATTTGACAGGTAAGGAAACTGAGGCCCGGGTAGGTTAGGAAACTTGCCCGACAACACCCAGGATGATGCTTTGGTGCGCCTCTCCCTGTGTCAGTGTTCTGGGAAAGGAGCAGGTGAATGAAGTCTGCCTTCCAAGGGTAGCTGCTAGGAAGGCAGCGTAAGGTAGTGAAGTGCAAGCGCTGTGTAGCCAGACTGCACGGGTCAGACCCAGTTGCCCCTGACTAGCCATAGGAGCGTGGGTAAGTTCCACCCCACCTCTCTGTGACTCCACTCTCCTCTTCTATAAAATGGGCATGTAATAGTACCTAGCTTACCTCACTATTTTAAGATGATTCGTGTAAATCGTTTTAAATATTTCCTGACACTGGGTAAGTGCTCAGTGTTAGCTGTTAATATTATTGCTACCTCTAGGGGGCGCCTGGGTGGCTCAGTCGATTGAGTGCCAGACTTGACCTCAGCTTGGGTCTTGATCTCAGGGTTGTGAGTTCAAGCCGCACGTGAAAAAAACATATATCATTACTACCTTCCTACAGAACCTGGAGTGTATTGCCTTAGCTCTTATTCTCCCAGCTTGTATTTATTCTATCATGGGGTTTTAGGAATGATTTCTATTTCGTTTTGGAGTGTGTTAAGGACCGAATTGTGTCCCTCCCCTCAAGTTTATATTTTGAAGCCCTTCTCCCAATGTGATGGTATTTGGAGGTGGGGCCTTTGGGAGGTGATTAGATTGAGATGAGGTCCTGAGGATGGGGGCCTCATGATAGGAATAGGCCCCTTACGAGAAGAGAAGAAGAGAGAGCTTGCATTCTCCCCCAAGCACTCTCTGCCCCTCTCCTCCATGTGAGGACACAGCAAGACAGTGACTGTCTGCAAGCCAGCAAGGAAGCTTCCACCAGAACCCGACCATGCTGACATCCTGATCTCGGACTTCCAGCCTCCAGAACTGTGAGAAATGTCAGTTCTTTAAAGCCACCCAGTCTGTGGTATTTTGTTATGGTAGCCGAAGCTGACTAATCACTGATTTTCTAGAATTGATTGACTTGTGGGGGGGGGGGAGTTAAGTGCTGTGTAGCGAGTGTCAGTCCTGTGTCTCTGACACAAAAATGCTCCATTGCCCTATAAGTCAACATTGATAGCAAGGAGGATGGAAGCTCTGGAGAGGGGGTGGGGTCCCCTGATAAATTCTACAGTTGCATCTTTTCTGGGATCTGCATCAGATCTTTTCATAGATAAAGTTAGCAATGGAGGCATCAGGCTATGCCCCATGCAGTGGTGATGTCCAGGGACCTGTAGGGGTGAGAAATTGATGCCCTGACGGTGTGGCAAGGAAATGTGGGCTGCAAACAGAGCTCAGCTGTCTCCCTGCACTCACCTCAGTGAGTAGCCTGAGACTACAAAAATAAGAATGCATTTCCTTTAATGTGTAACTGATAGCCACAGGAAGCAGTGTTCGGTATGGTGGTCAGGAGCGTGGGAGCTGGAGTCGGAGGGCCTGGGTTCAGATCCCATCCCTGGCACTAAGTAGCCAGTTGACTTTGGGCAGATCACGTAACCTCCCTCATGTGGGTAATAGGTTGTCATGAGGGTGAGGTGACTAACTCAGTGGCTGCACACAGTGAGCACCCCCAAGTGATCTAATAGAACAACTAACAACTCCACATACCACTTGCCAAGATAAGGAGAATGTTCCGTTTGTTCCTTGGAGTTGCTTTCCCAACACATTCCTACGGGCCCTGAGGGTCCTGTTCCTGTTGTGCTCTGCCTGATGCATCAGGGAACAGAAAAAATGCTTATGAACAGAGAAGCCAGTAAACGTGGACCGACCTTAAATTCTGTAGTCTCTGAACTTTTGATGCTGTAAGGGAACAATTCCCTAGCTTCCCTTCCTCTCTGCGTAGGTGTTTTATATGAATATGGTTATTATATTGAATTAAGGCATTGTTATAGTGTTGAGGTTTGGTGGAAGACAAAAATCCCTTTCTGTAGGAGCGGGGGGTGGTTCTAGTTATAAGGCTTTTCTGGTGCCACTTGTGCAGGAAAGAGGTGTGTCTTGCAGACCAGACCAAGGAACTGAGAGAGAGCTGGGAGTGTCGCTCAGGATTGGGCTTAGGCTCTCTTGTTATGCACAGTGAGAATGTCGAGCAGGAAGCAATTGGGTGGGGGCGGGGGGGCATGGGACCTGCCAAAAGGAGAGTCTAAGTTGCACCAGCCTTTGGGGGTTGGAGCATTGTGTCAAGACAGCATGTGAAATGGAACAAGGCTTTAGATTTCTGGAAGCAAGGCCCGTATGGCAGGATTATAAAATTTGTTTGGTTAGCTATGATGTTTTTCTTTTCTTTTTTCCCCTCTGTGTTTGTTTCTCTTTTGTTCTCTCTTAGCATTTAACTGTTTGAATATCCCAGGTGGTTTAGCTCTGCTACAGGATAGGGTAGAAATACTGAGGTTGGAGCAAAGCTTTAAAGGGAAGCATGTTTCTTTTGATTAGAGCTGAAATTCATTAATTCGTGCTTTCATCCATCCATCCACCCATCCATCCTTTTATTAACCTATTCATCCTTGCATTCTTCCATCCATTTATCCATCCTTTTATATATCCATCCATCCATCCAACAAATATTTATTTAGCACCTGCTGTGTGCCAGGCACTGTTCTAGGCATTGAAGATACAGTAATGAATGAGACAGAACATTGCCCTCAAGAAGCTTACCTCCTAGTGACAAAAGGTAAGTACCAAACAAAGTAACATATATAGCGTATCAGTTGCTGATAAGTGCTTTGGATACCATAAATCAAAGGAGGAGAAAAGGGAGTGCTGGGAGGTGAGCAATTTGAAAAGGAAGCTGGGAAGATAAAACCAGGGCTGCAGGTTCCAGCCACCCTTCCTTATGAAGAGACTTTTAAGAAAAGGTGAGCACCTCGGATCCTCCCAAGGCATATTGCGTTGGAGTAAACAAGGTAACTTGATGGCAGGCAACTGCCCACTCCTGGAGTCATTTAGAATGTGCACATATCCTTGAAGAGGGAGTCTGCGGTTTTTGCCTGAGTAGCATCAGCTCTCCTTATTCCTGTAACTGCATCCTGGATTTTCCCTTGGGGAGCCACCCTTCCCCCCTTTTTCAAGTTTCTTGGTTTAGGAGCTGATCTCCCTCAAACTGCATGGTGAATATGTGACCCAGGTCTGGCCAGTTTGCTTTTCCTGATCACGTTGATTGGTTTTCAGACATAAACACCTGAATATGTGAGAATAATGAGAGCCATGTCTGGGACTTTGCCTGGTGCCACGGGGGCGGAGGCATCCTCTTTTTTGATGGCTATAAGGATACAGTGTAATGAGATAGAATGTAATTTAAAGGTATAGCACCGGGGCGCCTGGGTGGCTCAGTGGGTTAAGCATCTGCCTTCGGCTCAGGTTACGATCCCAGGGTTGTGGGATGGAGCCCCACGTCCAGGCCCACATCGGGCTCCCTGCTCAGTGGGGAGTCTGCTTCTCCCCCTAACCCTCCCCTGCCTGTGCGCTTGCTCTCTCTCTCTCTCAAATAAATAAAATCTTTAAATAAAAGTCTATAACCACCAGTGACCACCTTTGCCTTCTGGGAAAGAGTCTGCCTGAGCATGAATTCAAAAGAGGAGACCTGAGAAACAGAGTTTGGTCACTGGGTCTCTGCACCCAGCAGAGCCTGATCCACCAACCCCTAGATTACCAGCTTTGTGAACAAAGCATTTCTTCAAAAAAACTTTAGTTATTTTGATTTGAGACTCTGTCACATGTAATCCAGAATCCTGATGAACATAGTGCTCAGTGACTATTTACTGAATGGATAAAAACAGCAGAACTTTCTGGAAGGAAATTTAAGAAATCTGAATCCCATTCACTTTGTTTCTACCTTTTTACATCAAGAAGTTCAGTGTGACACCCAATGTGACATGACTCGCTCTCTCTTTTTTTTTAAGGTTTTTATTTATTTATTTGAGAGAGGGAGTGCACGCACAAGCAGGGGGAGGGGCAGAGGGGGAGAGAAGCAGACTCCCCGCTGAGCAGGGAGCCCGATGTGGGACTCAATCCCGGGATTCCAGGATCATGACCTGAGCCGAAGGCAGTCGCCCAACCAACTGAGCCACCCAGGCGCCCTAGATACTGATTTTAGCATGTTTCAAAGGAAATACATGTTCACTCTAGAAAATAGAGAAAAGCACAGAGAAAATAAAAATTATGTAACTATTCATACGTAAATAACTTGGCATACTAGTTGTTTTCCTCTACATCCCTGTTTTTGAAATAAGATACTCTTGTAATCTGTGTTTATTTTCATTAAAAATATATTTTGACTATTTCCCTATGCGAACAATTATTCTCCAATAACAACATATTTGACCACAATCTGGAAAGAATTTAGAGTTACAGAAAAGTACAAAGAACAACATAATAGACACCTATACTCCCACCATGTACAATTAACAATTGTTAATATTTTGTTATATTCGCTCTCACTCATTTTTTTAAAGAAAAAATATTATGTATGTAGCCAACTTCTCCCAACAGTGAGGCCTTGTTTCCTTTTCACCATGGTGAAAAGCACTATGAAGAATATCATTATTGAACTATAACTTTGTATACATCCATCATCCTCTCAGCATAAAGTCTTAGAAATAGTGGAACTGCAGGATCAATGAGTCTATTTATATTTCTGCCTGCTGTAAATGATAATGCCCCTGTCCCTGGTCCCAGCCGGCACATAATTCCCATTATTTTTAACAATTACATTGGAGAAAGGTGACATTTGGTTATTGTCTTAATTTGTATTTCTTTGATTCCTACTGATGTGAAGTGGGCTTTTGATATGTATCAGTCAGTTTGCAATTTTTCTATTTTGAGTGGCATTTTCAGGCCCTGTGTCCTTTACTCATCTTTTCTTTTGGAGTTGAAGGACCTTTTTCAATATTAAGGATATTTTCATATTTAGCGGATGTATTTCTGCCCTTCAGTTTTATTTACAGTGGTTTTTGACATAGGTAAGTTTTTACTTTTTCTTTCTGTAATAAAATTCGTCAGCCTTTTCCTTTATGTTTTCTGCCTTAATGTCATGCTTAAGAAGTCTTTCCCCATCACAAATTCTAAAATTATTCATCTAACATGATTTCAAGTGGCTTTATGGTTTCTCTTTTATATAAAACTTGAAGAACCACCTAGAATTCATTTTGGTGTATGATGTGAGGTAGGGATATTATGCATTTTTCTAAATGGTTATCACATGTCTTAACATCATTTATTGAATAAGCTGTCTGAGGAAAAGTGCCCATTTTACTATATGCTACATTGCCTTTTGTATATTTATATCACTTTCTGAAAATTTTATTCAGTTCCATTCATTTCTATGTCTTAGTTCCATTATAGGTCCGTTGGTATTTTAGTTATTGATTCTTTATAATATAGTTTCCTATATATTCTAACAAGTGTCCCTTCTTCATCACCACACATGGCCACAACATTCTTTGCAGTTGGGCTATTGCCTACCTCTCTAGTCTAGTTCCTTGTTATTTTTTCCCTTGTTTACTTTCCAGGCACATTGATTTTTCTTTAAGCCCTCTCAAATTCACCACATGCCTTTCTGTCCCAGGACCTTTCCATGTGCTGTCTCCTCTGCCTGGGATGTTCTCTCTGCGTTCCTGACCTCTCCCCTCACCCCTCATCCACACACTCCAGCTCATTCTTCAGGTCTCTACCCAAATGTTGCTTTCTCTGGGGCGCTTTCCTGAACTAATTTAGGATGCCTCATATATGCTTTCAAAACCTTGGTACTCACCAGATACAGAGCCAGGAAGCGAGGGACTCACTTCTGCCTTTCCTTGGCATTCTATTGGAAAGGGATTGGCCCGAAAGCCTTGGTGAGCTGGCTAGATGGGATAGAGTCAGATTCTGTATATGTGGTGGGCTGATTTCCCTTCAAATTGAGCCCAACTTTCTGAAAATTCTGCTCTGTTTCCCTGAGGCCATGCTGGAGCTGGCGTTTAAAAGGAAAAGCAGGAGAGCCAGAATCAGAGGGGCTCCGATGGAAAGGGAAATCTAGGAGGATACCTCCAAAGGCTCTTGATCAGACATCCTTCTTAACCAGGGATCCTCCTCCTCATATTAAATCACAGAGATTCAAAGTTCCGCACTACTGAATAATAAGAGCAGTAAGGCCACCCTTTACTGAGCATTTACTTTGTAACACTGTACCGCATATTTACTTGCCTTATCTCACTAATCCCTGTATCAGCTGTAAGAGGAGGAATTACCATTTCTCTCTGTTGAAGAGACTGAGGCCCACAGAGGTTAAGGAATTTGCCCAGGATCGCACTTGTAATTAGTGGCAGAGCTGGGCTTTGAAGCAGGGCTGTCTGATGACAGAACTACAGGCCAGAGCAGCCGGCACCCTGCTTTTTTGATGTTGGCACCTCCCTGCACCTCTCTGAGGGGCCGGAGCCTCCAGCCCGAGCCCCCAGCGGTAGCCATCAGGAGCTCTTGGAGACCCAGCCTCTGCTGCTGTCCCATTTCCCCATCCCCCATTTGGGTTTCCCCTCCCGCCAGCCCCCCCGCGGCTGAGGTTCCAGCATGCCTCAGGCTGCCGGCCGGCCTGAGTTATGACCTAACGCTGCCTGAAAATTCCCCTGTAAAGAGAAAGGGGCCAATCAAATGTGAGTTATTCTTATTGTAAGCTCCCCAAAGCCAGGGACCTTGTATGATTTATCTTGGTATAACCCACAGCACTGGGAACAGGGCCTGGTACCTAGCACACAGTAAATGTTTATGGAATTGACTGGAGTTTGCAGAGAGATAGGGGACCACGTCACACACACACACACACACACACACACACACACACACACACTGACACACTGACACACACATTGTCCACACACATACCTACAAATCCTCCACACACCCATACCCACTCTCTCTACCCACACAGACACGATTTCTGACACATGCGCACACACAGAGATTTTTTTTTTCCTGTGGGTGTGAGTTTGTGTCTGATTTTTGTTTCCCCACAACATGTTACGTGTATAACCCCATCACTCATTTTAATTACATTACTCTGGGCTCTATTTGGCCTTAGGCTATTTTTTGAGACCAAATTAGAAAATTTAAGGACAGCCATCTTTCTTCCCTGAGAAACTTATATCAGTGATTGCCGTGGGGTGGGGAATGGGGACACAGGGGTGGGGGTGGGGGACTGACTTTTCATGGGAGTCCCTTTTGTTCTGTTTTTTTTTTTTTAACCCTGTGCATGCATTATGTTTTCAAAGCATCAAAATGGAGACATTTTAGAAAAGAAAATAACCACCTTCCTTAAAAACAACCACGGACTTACATAAAGGCTTTTATAACTGGGTTAGAGATTAAAGTGGAGGCCCATTGTGGACGGGTTCACAGGCCTCTGGGGTTGCGCTGCCACCACCCCAAAGGAGAAGGCAGCCAGCAAGCCGATGGCAGCCCTCTGGGGCCTGGGCACAGGCTGTTCTCCAGGATGAGCCCAGAGGGATGCTTCCTCTGAAGTGCTGCCCTCCCAGAAGCTCCTCTGGACAGACCCTGCATGTTCATTTAGTTATTCTCTTTGCTGGGTCAGTGACAGATCTGCAAGGATTAGGCTCAGTAGCTCTGAAATCTACTCAGTAAGATGAAAATCTGCCCCTTCATTCTCTGGCTCAAGTGGAAATGATTAAATCTGAGGAGTTGGGCTCAGGGGGTAGGGGTCTAGCTGTAGTTCCAAGTTCCAAGTTCTGCTCCATCTTTTCCCGTGACTTTAGATCACTGGCCTCTGATCCCCAGACTCTCAGGTAGCTGTTTGGAGCCTTGGAGTCAAACCCAGGGAGGACTGGGGCCTCCAAGGTGGACTGAGTAGTTAAAACCAGCTAATGAGAGAGCTGGAGCTTGCTTCTGAGTCCAAGATATTCCTGGAGGGATTAATTTTTATCAAATGACTTCTTAATGAGAGCCCGCTTACCTCCAAGTTTGGAGACTTTAAAGGTCCTGAAATTTAAAACTAATCAGCAAGCTGGACTGCTTTGAATGTGAGGATTCACACCATCAGAAGCTCAAACGAGAGGGGCACAAGTTAGTAACAGCCAGGAGCTAGCAGAGTGTAAAAATGTCCACTTGCAGTTCGGCAAATGGCCTTGCTCAGTGTCCCTGCAAGAGGCACAGAGGTGCCAGGTCAGGGGCTGAAATTGGGGTCTTGAGGCTGGCCCTGACTTGCAGATGTGTTTTGTTTAATCCACAAATAATTTTAAATTTGGGGAAATTTCATGTACAGATGTGGTTTAGGGCTTCTTCGTAAAATAACAAACTGGCAGGAGCAGGCCTGCATTCCTACATAGGTGAGGATCCCCTTGAGCTGCGTGGTGCCTGCCCCTTTGCAAAGGGCTGTAAGGGCTCATTTGCCACAGTCCCCACCATTCCCTGTTACCCTTTCAGCCATATGTGTTAATGGTATCTGCCTGGCTTCTGTGGGTATTTGAGTTTGAGTTTCCTGGCCCACAGAGACCACACTCATGCTTAGAAAGACCCATGGAATGGACCATTTTACAAATTTAGGGAATCATTTGGTGATTAGGTGAGGCCAAGAGCATTCCACTGGGCTCAGTTGGGGGAATTCTTTCACTGTAACCCACACTGCTGTGCTGATTTAGCTGCCCCTGTGGCTCAACTTCAGTGACCTAATGTTTCTTGTACCCAGTGGTGGACAGACTCTAAGATGGTCCCAAATTATCCCTGCCTCCTGGTTCTTGTGTCATTGTGCAATCTCCCCTTGAGTGTGGGCAGAACCTGTGACTTCTTACCAACAGAATACAGCAAAGGTGGCGGGATGTCACTCCCATGATCACACTACATAAGACTATAGTGTCTGTCTTGCTAACAGACTGTTTTCCCTTGCTGGCTCTGATGAAGCCAGCGGCCATGCTGGTGGGGCCCAAGCCCAAGTGCAAGGATCTGAGAGCAACTGTTGGCTAACAGCCAGTAAGAACCTGAGGCCGTCATTCTGACAGCCTGTCAGCCCATAAGGACCTGAATCCTCCCAATAGCCACGTGAGCTTAGGAGCTGGCTCTGCCCCAGTTGAGCCTTCACATAAAATCACAGACCTAGCTGACAAGGCTGATTGCAGCCCTGTGGGACCCTGAAGCAGAAGATCCAGCTAAGCCATGCCCCAGCCCCTGAGCCACAGAAACTGTGAGGTAACAAATGTGAGTTTTTTCAAGCTGCTAAGTGTGTGGTAATATTGTTTGTTATGCAGTGATAGAGAACTAATACACACTCCCTTTAGGTTTGGAGTTTCAGCAACTAAATTCCTTCTCAGTTTGATCCCACCTCTGCCTCTTGTCATTTTACTTGTGGTGCAGAACCACTAAGTGCTGCTATTGATTCTCCCAAATCTGGACCACTGGCCAGAACAGATGTTTTTGAGGAGGGAAGGAGGAGAATATAGCCACACTCAGTTCACAGCTCTTTTGTGTCATTCACTAAATGTATCCCATAATAAAATGTGTGTCCCTTGGTGGTAGGGTAGGGATTCACTTTCTACTTAGAGCTAGATTATCTGGAATGAGTTATTTAAGCTCAGTTCCCTCGTTGTGCCGTGAGTATCAAGGGGTGCCATTTTGAATGAGAGGACCAACAAGCCTGGAGCCACCAGGCCCCTCTAGGCACCCAGCTCTTGGTGGTGACTGCTAGGGCCTCATACTTGCAGGCTTCTCAAGTCAGCTGGAGCCCCCCACGCCCCCCCCAACCCCGCCTGGAGATCCCCTGCTCCTCTCCAGGGCCACCTGAAGCCAACAGCTGACTGATGTGGGGGGTATAAAAGTCAGCCCCCTTGCTACAAGCCAGTACTGACTCTGTGGAGGATTCACTGTCCAGAGCTCTTTCCAGGCCTGAACTGAGGTACCAAAATCCACCACACCTTTGTCTAGCTTCTTATCCTGCCTCTCTTGCTTTTTTACACATTTTTTCCTGAGAGCAGTCTCATCATTTGCAAAAGAAGGTCCTTCTTAGGTTCCGCCTCTAGGAATGCCACCTAAAACAGAGGCCAAATTCATAGTAAGGCTGGGAACACAAATATTTCTAGTACCAAGGATGAAAGTTTTAACTTCTCCATTGTACTGTCTTTCTCTGAATTAAAAGTTATCTTATAGATATATGCACAAATGCCTAATATGATGAAGTGATGGTTTATTTATTCATTTATTCAAAAAATATTTACTGAAGACTTACTATGTATCGGACAATGTTGTAGACCCAGGAAATTAGGCAAAAAGCATAAGTATGTTTAAAAAAACCTGGATTTTATAATAACATTAATAGTTACTATTTACTGGCAATCTGTTAAATGCTAATCCCAGTGGCTCCATCTGGCCAGGGTGATAGGAGTAAAAATGGCCAGTAGGTGGGTTTGGGGTGTAAACTAAAGGTTGCACCAGTGGGGGTTTCATGACAATACTGGTTGTGAGATGGAGAAGGAGGAGAACAGTAGAGGTTGCTGTGAACGAGTCAAAGGATGGACTTGCCTTTAACACAGGGGAGGAAGGCTGTGGGGCAAGTTTTGGGAAGGAAGATAAGAGACTGTTTCGGGGGCGCCTGGGTGACTCAGTCGTTAAGCGTCAAAATAAATAAATAAAATCTTAAAAAAAAAAAAAGGGACTCCGTTTCGGACATTTGGAGGCTCATTTCTTCTGCTTCTCATACCATCCTCAGATTTGTCATGGAATGTGGCTTGAGGAGATGGGAGCTGAGAGGACCCAAGAGGGAACTGGGGAAACGTCCAAAGGAGAGATGGGGTTTACCCATTGAATCCTTTGCTGAGATTTTATTTATTTGACACAGAGAGAGCAACAGTGAGAGAGGGAACACAAGCAGGGGGAGTGGGAGAGGGAGAAGCAGGCTTCCTGCAGAGCAGGGAGCCCAACGCGGGGCCTGACCCCAGGACCCTGGGATCATGACCTGAGCCAAAGGCAGACGCCCAACGACCGAGCCACCTTTGCTGAACGGACTTCACGACTAAGTTGTGGGGAAGCCCGCTGCACCACTGCCTTAACGCGGATGGGTTTCCTAAAGCCCACAAGGTTTCCTGAGCGTCTTAAAGCCGCACCGCCTTCTATCCTTGCTATTGAGGAGCAAGAAGTCCCTCCGATTTCTATGACATGGCAAGGGTGTCACTGATGGAGCAAGAGAGCACTAAGTGGGACCTGGGACAAATGAACAAGATGGAGTCTCAGGCACAGGGACCAAGACTCAGATCCAGGTAGAGGAATGATGATGGTCTCCTGCTGCGGGGGAGACTTGCTACTGCCAACCCTCTTCTCGGGCACACTGGTGGATGATTCAGGCCTACCTACGTGACGTTGGGCTGGAGCGAGAGTGGCCTGTGTCATTCCTGGGCCAAAGCATCTGCCATGATGACTCTGATGCCCGAGGAGGCCTCATGTTCCAGATGGTGGAGCAAGAAGATGTCAGAGCCTCCATCATCCCGAGACCCTAACTGACTCTATGGCGCGCAGCTCCCAGGGGCCTGGCTGCACGTGCACCCTGAGACGGAACCAGAACTCATTGCATTAAAGCCATTGAGACTCCAGAGTTAATGTTATCTCTGCAAAACCTAGACCATCTCGACTAAAACGCCTCTTAAAGACAGAAGCAAATTACACCTTACTCTATTTCCTCTTTCATCTCTTATCCTTTTAAGAAATATAAAAGCTGTTAACACTCTTCTGATGCTCCTGAAAATATATCAGTATATCAGAACTCCCACTCATCCTTAGAGACTCAGCTCTGCACGAAGGCTTCCCACACCCAGCCCCAAGCAGAGTTAGACGGTTCCTCCTTTCTGCTCCCACGACACTCTTATCATACCTATTAGAGCACTTATCGCATCCTGTTGAAACGATCTGTGTATGTCTGCCTCTCCCTCTAGATTCTAAGTGTCAGAAGCCTCCTCTATTTCTCTCTCAAGAATCAGGGGGAAAATACGCCAAAGAAAGGATAAATACAGATAAAAGGCAGCAACGCTGAGTCTCTCCTCCACCTTTATCTGGCAGTGTTTTAGTTAAGGCTCTTTTCATTGCAGGTAACAGAAACCTAATCTTTCTAGTTTAAGTTGAAAAAGGAGATTTGTTGGAAGGATATAGTAGTTCTCCGAATCCAAGGAGAAGATGAGCAAGCAACTCAAGGAACTGCCGGACCAGGACGGCCCTGAGGGCCCCGGCACAGGACTCTGGCAGCCCTCCCTCTATACCGCTGCCACGGTCCGACACACCCTCCAGCTCCTGGACGCTGGGTCCATCAGTTAAATTTTTCAGGAGACGGAAAACGATTGGCCCAGTTTGGGTTAAGTGTCTGCCCCCGACCCAATCACAGATGTCCAGGAGAAGTGTCCTGCAGGAGAAACACAGAGCTGTGGCTTTGAGCAATCAATATGTGTGGTTCTCAGTGATAAGGGGCTGGCAAATCATCTAACAGAAGTTTGTGTCAGATGCTGTCTTGTCTGACCTTTGGAAAAGCCATCTGCTTGCCTTTCTCACCCTGACATTTCCTGATAAATTGCCATACCTGGGCACACAATCTTTTTCTAGATACCAAGGTATGCCCAGAAGTTTGCCTTTAGCTGGCTACTCTGTTGCCCCCAGTTGCTTTTGTCCTTATTGGTTCTCAGCGTCCAGGGCCCTAGGCTCCACTCATGAGCTGTACCAGCCTCAGCCAAGCTTGACTGTTAGCTGGGAATGGACAACAGGCCCCAGAAATAGGCCCATAGCAAGTGCTGAATTGAACTAGAATGGACTGCTAAGAGCTAGATTGTGTCTCCTCTTACTGGAAGTGGACAGGAGTCCTGCAGGAAAGAGAGGGTGTGGCATCAATTCTGGAAACAGATTGCTCCCAAGTCCTGCCCATCCATTCCCATTTATTAATTCCACAAGCATTTCTGGGTGCCTATGATGTCAAGCATTTTCCTAGGTCTGGGGTATTAAAATGGAAAAATCTTGTCTTGCCATTAACTCAAGTCTAGTGTGTGGGGGCTGGGGGGGATGCAGACGTTTAAGCAGACAATGAAATTCTGGGCAATAAAACGGGCAGTGAAGAGTGTACGTTGTGGAGAGACCTCTATATGAATCCTGCCTCCACCACTTCCTAGCTGCATGACCTTGGACAAGTCACTTGACCTTTCTGGATCTTCATTGCCTTATGACAAAAGTTGGCAAAAATAATGTTGGCTTTGCAGTGCTGTTCTGGGTATTAGATATAATATATAAAGTATCTTAGCATATAACAGATTGCCAGTAAATAGTAACTATTAATGTTATTATAAAATCCAGGTTTTTTTAAACATACTTATGCTTTTTGCCTAATTTCCTGGGTCTACAACATTGTCCGATACATAGTAAGTCTTCAGTAAATATTTTTTGAATAAATGAATAAATAAACCATCACTTCATCATATTAGGCATTTGTGCATATATCTATAAGATAACTTTTAATTCAGAGAAAGACAGTACAATGGAGAAGTTAAAACTTTCATCCTTGGTACTAGAAATATTTGTGTTCCCAGCCTTACTATGAATTTGGCCTCTGTTTTAGGTGGCATTCCTAGAGGCGGAACCTAAGAAGGACCTTCTTTTGCAAATGATGAGACTGCTCTCAGGAAAAAATGTGTAAAAAAGCAAGAGAGGCAGGATAAGAAGCTAGACAAAGGTGTGGTGGATTTTGGTACCTCAGTTCAGGCCTGGAAAGAGCTCTGGACAGTGAATCCTCCACAGAGTCAGTACTGGCTTGTAGCAAGGGGGCTGACTTTTATACCCCCCACATCAGTCAGCTGTTGGCTTCAGGTGGCCCTGGAGAGGAGCAGGGGATCTCCAGGCGGGGTTGGGGGGGGCGTGGGGGGCTCCAGCTGACTTGAGAAGCCTGCAAGTATGAGGCCCTAGCAGTCACCACCAAGAGCTGGGTGCCTAGAGGGGCCTGGTGGCCCCAGGCTTGTTGGTCCTCTCATTCAAAATGGCACCCCTTGATACTCACGGCACAACGAGGGAACTAAGCTTAAATAACTCATTCCAGATGATCTAGCTCTAAGTAGAAAGTGAATCCTAACGACGACTATGTGTTCATAAGAATAGCTACCAGTTATTAATTAAATTGCCATGTGCCAGGTAGTGAAATAAATCCTTTACATCCACTAGCTCATTTACTGCTCACAACAAACCTACAAGGTAAGTAATGTTATTATCCCCCCCAAAAAATGAGGAAGTGCATGTCAGGAGGTGTTAGGAAACTAGCCCCAAATCACATTACTAGCAGTGGTGTGACCAGGATTTGAAATCAAGTATGTCAGACTCCAAAACCAAAAAAATCTTAACTATCACTCTAGGAAAATATTAGGAAGTATTAATGTTTTTTTTTTTTTCCTCTTCCCACAAATTTCCCTTCTCTATATTCCTATTTCCTTCCCTGTATTCAAGTAGGGAGCGGTCTCTGAGACCCCTGCCTCCTGGGGCATTTGTCGTGGAGTGGAAATCAGGAAAAAGGGTTTCTTTTTGGCCTTTTCCTCCCAAAGCTTAAGGCTTTAGGGAAAAGGGATCCAAGAACACAGACAGAGTGTGTTGGCTTGAAAAAAATGGCAAGATTTATTCCACTAGAATTAGGATCTGCTAGACTGGAGGAGGAGAGAAAGAATGAGCAGTGTGGGGCGGGGGCAGAGAAAGGGAGAGAGATGGAATGAAGGAGGGAAGGAGAAAGGGAACAAGACAGCACCCCATGAGTCCCCGGGCAGCGGAGATGAGCCTCACCCTCCAGTGGCACCTCCGGGACAGATCACAAACCTCAGAGATGGAAAGCTTTGTGGTGCTTCCAGATAGGTGGGACCACAGGAAGCCTCCCAAAAGACTCGCTGCGAGCATTACAAAGACGCAGAAAGGGAGTGGACGAAAAGCCATGCAGACAGGGACAATGGATACATCAGTGGCAACCTGTGTGGACAGATAACTGAGAACCAAACATAGCCAGTCTTTGGATGCAAAACGCATGGAGGTGACTGACCCTAAAAAGGACCAAAGTTAACTTTTTCCACAATCAGAGGGATAGAGAGCATGCAGTTGGATAATCAAGTTAAGCTGGGGAAAAAAAGGCATATTTATTGCATATCTGAATTTGAAGTCTGAAATGTAGATCTACAATCAGCAGAGAAAAAACTGGCCTTGGGGAATGTGGAGACAGTGGCCTGTATTATGGTGAGTCAGCATCACTGGTCACTGAAAGCTCAACCCTTACCTATCAGTTTGGGTTGCTCTACATACTGTCCCTACCAGGATGGTGGGAGGGATTGAGAATTGATGTCTAAGTAAACTAAAGCTAGAACCCTGGTAGAGTTATAGCCTCAGCAAAAGGGATTTAGAAAAACTGAGTCCCATCAGCCCAGGGAAGCAAACAGCGAATCTGTCACTAACCAGGGCTCTGAGTTGGAAAATTAACAAGACCAACTCACTCATGAGAAACTGAGATGCCAAGTCTGCACTTCATGGTGATGCTGAAAATCAAACTTATGCTACTGTTAAGTGCCGGATTTCTAAAGTGATGAGTTCACATTATAAATGTATTCTAAACTAGTGAAACCCCCAAGGTTCCCTGCAGACACAAAAGCAAAAGTCCTGTAGGATACCATTACCATAACCCTAGGTTCCATGGGACTCCCATGGTATAAACAGTCCCCATTAGCATTTAGCTATCATTAAAATAGTACAAACCATAGTAAGAAATGGCCAACCCTGAGGAAGAGTCAGTAGACACCACAAGCAGTAAAATTAGCCACCTCGGAAACTTTAGGCAACAGGATGGCAATACAAAAAAGTCTGGTTAAGAGTTTTAAAGAGAAAGAAAAAAAAAAGTAGAAATCATCCTGAAAGAACAAGATGATATGAAAAGAATAACCAGCAGCTTTGAAAGAGAAGCAGATAGGATGTCTGCCTATAACAAAACAAAACAAAACAAAACATGGGCACAGAAAATAAAACCTCAGTAAATGTGTTAGCAGATTAAACACCGCTGAAAAGGGAATTACTAAAGTAGAAGATAGTGCTGAGAACAACACCCAGAATAAGGGTCACAGAAGACAAGATGAGCAAGGATGAGAGATGGGGAGAACAGATAAGAGGAGCATTCAGGGCGCCTGGGTGGCTCAGTTGGTTAAGCAGCTGCCTTCGGCTCGGGCCGTGATCCTGGGGTCCTGGGATCGAGCCCTGCATCCAGCTCCCTGCTCGGCGGAGAGCCCACTTCTCCCTCTCCCTCTGCCTGCCGCTCTGCCTACTTGTGCTCTCTCTCTATCTCTCTGTCAAATCAATAAATAAAATCTTAAAAAAAATGAGCATTCTAGTGGGAAAGAATACGGATAATGGGCAGTAGGCAATATTCAGTGAGGATTTTCAGAATGCAGGAAGCAGAGAGTTCTGAACAGGCTATGGATACATATGGATCTATCAACTTGAAACTGAAAGATAACAAAAACAGTGAAAATATTAAAGACAGTGAAATTATCTGCAAAGGAAACACAGGTGGATAGCCACAACAGAAGCCCAGAACAGTGAAAGAGTCCCTCCAAACTCCTGCAGAAGAAAACTGTCTATCTAGAATTCCATACTCAGTTTAAACATCAAGAATGAAGGTCATAAAAAAAAAAAATCTCTAGACAGAAAAGGTGGAGGAAGGTTAATGCTCCAGGGATGTATTCTGGAAAAAGGATACTGACCACAGAAAGAAGGGGTAGGGGGCCAGAAGCATTATTTAGCAAACACACTGCTGCCTTCTGTCACTAACTAAACAAGCATTTCTCTTAAAAAATAGTAACTAATATTGGGGGGGGCATGGAAACAAAATAATCAGTTAACAAAAATGAATGCCATGAAGGGAAAGCTGTGAGAGCTAATCCTCCTAGGGGCTGCTTAGTGTTCTGGAGCAGAGCAGAAATAGCAATCAATTACAGAGACAAAGTATGCATATTAAAAACTTAAAGGGGAACTACTAGAAGAATAGAAATAGAATGCATAACTTCCAAAGCAGTAGAAAGAATACCTAATTCATTCAATACAAAAATAGGAAATATAAATGATATAAAATATATAATATCAATAAATTCACAACATAAAATGGTCAAAGTAAATCCAGATGTGCAATCACAATAGATATAAATGGATTGTTGTCATCAGTTAATACACGGGGATTCTTGGATTGGATAAAGAAGGTATCTATATGCTCTTTATTAGAGATACACCTAAAAAGTAATTTTGTAAGTCTCAGGAAGTAAACTGAGGGTTGCTGGAATGGAGGGATGGGGTGGCAGGGTGATGGATATTGGGGAGGGTATGTGCTATGGTGAGCGCTGTGAGTTGTATAAGACTGATGAATCACAGACCTGTACCCCTGAAACAAATAATACATTTTATGTTGATTAAAAAAAAAAAAGAAAGAAAAACAGCAAAAAAAAAAAAAGTGACTTTGTAGGTAATGGGGTTGAAGAAGTTATCCCGGGTGAATGGCTGACCAAAAGAAGGCTGGTGTATCAAAAAGTGGCATCAGATAAAACATGATTTAAGATGACAAAGCATTATTAGGGATAAAAATGACCATGATGTAATTATTAAAGGGAAAAGTTCACCAGTAAAATACAAATACTGGAAGTTATGTTCAACTAACAAAACAGTGTCAGATAAAGCAAATATGACAGAATGACAAGAAGAATTTGATAAATCTACAATCAACATTTTGTAGAAACTGATGCACAAAGAAAATGAAAAATAAGTAAGGATATTGAAGTTTTGAACATCACAATTCATAAACTTGGTCTTTCATGTTTAGGATAGAAAACTTAAAAATTAAAATATAAAAAGAAGTTTCCAGGTGCTCCAAGATGCTAAAGATTCCATTCCTGTAGACTACTTTCTTGCTGATGGAAGAAAAATGAAACAGAAGGACAGAAAAGCAGTCAAACCCTCTACTCACTCTTTTGGGAAATGATAATACATTTATAAATTTATTTTTATTTTTTAAAGATTTTATTTTTATTTTTTAAAGATTTTATTTTTAAGTAATCTGTACCCAGTGTGGGGCTCGAACTCACAACCTGGAGATCAAGAGTTGCACGTTTCACTGACTGAGGCAGCCAGGTGCCCCTCCTTTGGGAAATGATTACAATTTTTTTTTAAGTTTTAAAAGATTTATTTAGTATAGAGAAAGAGAGAGAGAGAGCATGTGGGGGGAAGGGCAGAGGGAGAGGGAGAAAGAGAATCCCCTGTGCTGAGCACAGAGCCTGATGCAGGGCTTGATCCCACCACCCTGAGATCATGACCTGAGCCAAAATCAAGAGTTGGCTGTGTAACAGACTGCCACCCAGATGCCCCAGGGAAATGATTATACTTTTAAACAATTCACATGTCAAAGAAGAAATCTGGTGGAAATTAGAACATATTTAGACATAAGCAAAAATAAAAAACATCCCATTAAAACATGCAGATGCTGATTCTAAAAATTCACACAGAAGAGTACCGTGGCCAGTTCAGTAGAACTGGGAACCTCTAGCACGGCTGCTGGCTGGCGGTGTCAAGGCCCCGGCAGGTCTGGGAGGCTCGTCAGCAGCTAGACAAACTAGTGTGCACACCCTCCAAGTCAGCCGTCTCTGAGCACACGCCACGGCCTGGCCACCACCCATTAGGAGATCATGGTGTCAGAAAGATCCTAAACAGCCTTCAGAGCAAACAAAGGAAACAGACTATCAAAGTGCGTTTACCCACAGTAAGATTAAGTGTTGGTTTTGTAAAAATTGTGTGTTGGTGGCAATAGCAATGTATGCTTTCTGGGGGTCATGGTAAAAAAAGAATCAAACAGGGGCGCCTGGGTGGCTCAGATGGTTAAGCGTCTGCCTTTGGCTCAGGTCATGATCCCAGGGTCCTGGGATCGAGTTCCGCATCGGGCTCCCTGCTAGGCGGGGAGCCTGCTTCTCCCTCTGCCTCTGCCTCTGCCTCTGCCTCTCTCTCTCTGACTCTCATGAATAAATAAATAAAACATTAAAAAAAAAGAAAAGAATCAAACAGACCCTGCCATAAAGAAACCCTCACATTTGTCCACGGGAGGGGGGAGGGTCGAGATGAGTATTCGTTGTAGGGTTGTTGGCAACAGTGAAAATTGAAAATAGCTGAAAGTGTAGTAAAAAAAAAAAAAAGTCCTATTTATCTACTTAGCGGAATACAATCCTGCCGTTAAAATAACCTAGATCTCCATTTTTCAATGTTGAGAAATCTCAAAACCCTAATGTTGAAGAGAAGGACAGCATGGTGTTAATTTCTCCGGTATCAATTTTAAAGCATTCTATATGCAGTGGAAACACGGAAACATTCACAGAAAGGATACACAGCCGCTTCAGGCCCCATCTCCACCTGGGGAGAGAAGTCTGGAGACCGGGTGGGGCGAGCATGCCGTGGGAGGAGGACATCTTCTGTTTGACCTGTGACATTCTGCGTGCAAACAAATCACAAATACGTATTTGGGGGCAAATCTGGGGACAATGTGCACAAACTGTACAATTTGGGTTCTGGGTACATAGCTGTTATTTACTCTATATTTGAAACAGTTCACAAATAAAAATCTAAAAATTAAAATGACCACAATGAAAGTAACTTCAGAGCGTGGCTTCCCCCCCACCCCCCCACAGGCTCTGAAACCACAGGGCTAGCTGAATGGCCCGTGTACTTGGCTGTTTGGAAGGGGGACTCTTACTGGCATTTAGCTTGGGGGCAGGGAGACGATGTAAATTTATGTCACACACTCCAACGAAATCAATAGAGGTAATTTCCTGATTCAAACCCATAGATGTGCACAAAACCACCCAGATCTACGGAGAACAATACACACAGAGAGGGAGCTCGGGGTCGGTGGGGCGGGGGGAGGGTGTGACTGGGGGCCTGAATTGTTCAGTGTCTGTCTCAGGTCCCTGTCAGTTTCGGCTTCAGTTGGGGTGTGGCGGAAGAAGCATGATTTCAGGCTGCGGGGCTGGCCTCGGCTCAGATGCTCTGACAATAACAGACCCGTGATGAATGATAATTGTGTTTTCTCTACATCAGTGTATGGAAATCTGTTTATAGATTTGGATTACAAATTCTGGAAGCTTTACATGTTTAATGATTTTTTTTTTGCCGACCTCAAAAGACTCTGTACTGTTTCAACCATGACTTTCCTGAATTTTGGGCATTGTGGAATGAACCCTGTTCTGCCCGGTGGGATTAACTTTTTCGATGAAAAACACACCCACCTGAAATATCACTTCTGCCACCCCCAAATTCCTTGTTTTGTTCAGGAAAAAAAAAAGCAGGAAAGGGAAAAAGTAGATATTTGGGAAAAGACTTTAGTGAATGGCTATTTTTCTCTGCTAGGCTTTATAGGACACCCGTAATCCCAAACTCCATAACTGGAGTCCCTGCCAGGTGGAGAGTCAATCTGTAGAGTCTCATGTGTGCCTCTAGGAGACCAAAGCAACAGGCCATGAAGTTCAGTTCTAATGGGATTAGAAAATACGGCGGCCGGCGGATGGCCACAAAATCAAAAGGTGCTGAGTGACATACACATTAGAAGAAGAAAATTGAATTAGCAGTGACATTTTTTGGCCTGAGGCCACCCTTTTTTTTCTTTTTTTTTTTTTTTGGCTGTGGAAATAAAGACAAACTTTGATCTGTTCTACTCAGAACCTGACAAAGACATCAAGGCCAGAATATTGCCTCTAATCTTATTGGCTGTTTCTAGACTACATCCCCTTGGCTCCTCTGTTCCTTGAGGATGCAGCTGTATGTATCTCTTAATGGACATTTTTTTACAAGTTTATTTATTTTTAGTAATCTCTACACCCAACATGGGGCTTGAGCCCATGACCCCGAAATCAAGAGTTGCATGTTCTTCCCACAGAGCCAGCCAGGCACCCCATGAACGGACATTTTCGTGCTTCTGTTACAACAACCCCAAAAGGGAAGTCAGGCCAGACGCTCAAAAGGCATCCCATAATTGTTGTGGGAGGCCACCAGTGGTCTGGCCAAGGGTTTCGATTCACAGGATTTACGTGTTCTTCCTCAACATTGGAAAAACCATAGCTAGCAGAAGTAAATTATGAAAGAGGGCAAGGAGGGGCGCCTGGGTGGCTCAGACAGTTAAGTGTCTGCCTTCGGCTCAGATCATGATCCTAGGGTCCTGGGATCGAGCCCTGCATCGGGCTCCTTGCTCAGCGGGAAGCCTGCTTCTGCCTCTCCTTCTACTGCTCCCCCTGCTTGTGCTCTCTCGCTCTCTCTGTCAAATAAATAAATAAAATCTTTTAAAAATAAATAAATAAATAAAAAATAAAAGAGAGCAAGGAAATAGCAGTGTGGCAACTATAGAATTATGAAAGACATACTAAGCAAAAATTTCCTGTTCTTAAATGAAAAACTTTATTGTCTTTTCAGGGGGGAAAAAACATCAATGGAAGGAGACCTGCTACTAGACACAATCTAAAGATATCTCAATGTTTTGAACGTAAAGCAATTATGATACAAGCATCCAAGCAGGGAAATAATCATCTTAAAAAACAAACACGAGGGGTGCCTGGGTGGCTCAGTCGCTTAATCATCTGACTCTTGATTTCTGCTCAGGTCATGGTCTCAGGGTCCTGGGATCAAGCCCTGCATCGGGCTCTAACTCACTCTGCATCCACGTTGGTATTGGGTATGAAGGCAACACAAAAGCACATCAGATCCTGGCAGAGGGAACGGTATTGCAGAGATCTCCAGGTAAAAAGGTGCAGAACTTTGAAACTTGTAGTTAAAAGCTGGACTTTTTTTTTTCCCCCTAAGAGTTTTAAGCAAAGGAGTGATGTGATTTGATAGATGTTTAAAAAAAAGAAGAAGAAGAAGACTCTCTAGGCTGCTGTGTGAAGAACAGACTAGCAGACACAAGTGCAGGGTGGGCACAGGAATGAGGAGGGTTTTGCCTACACCGGGCAAGAAGTGATGGAGGCCTGATCTGGCACGTGATTGTGGGGAGGAGAAGCAACTGGATTTAGGATCTCTCTTATAGGAGGATGACCGGAGAGGACTTGCCCATAGACTGCACTTAGGATGGGGTGGAGAAGGGAAGGACAGAAGAAGATTCCAGGTTCCAGGTGTGTGCACTGGGAAGATGGTTGCCATTTACTCAAGTGAGAGACATGAGGGGAGGCACACATTTGAGCCTGAAGGTCAGTGGACTGGCTTTGGACCTGTTAAGTTAGAGAGACTAAGACCTCCAAACGCTGTGGCCAAGGAAGCAAGTGGATCTGTGAGTCTGGGGTCATGTCCTCAGCCCCACCCTTCTCTGCATCGCCTACAGCATTCTCTCACACCTTTCCGTGGACCCTCTAGAACTCCTAGCCTGTGATCAATAAATGCCTCTATACCCTCAGCCTCCTCTGCCCCCAGCCCGACTTGCTCCTCCTGTGATCTTCCTTATTCCAATACATGGCACATCCACACTGAACTCTCCACTCTCTCCACTCCCACTTGCTTCCTCCACAATCCTTTCCGTTCCGGTTAATGGCACCTCCAAACTTTCAATTGTCAAATTCCTAAATCTTGAATTATCACTGGCTCCTCTTTTTCTCTGACACCCCACAAAATCCAGTGGCTTTCCATATGCCTCAGAGTAAAAACCAAATATCTTACAATAACCCATAAAATCGTGCATGATCTGTACCCTCTGATGTGATCTCTTGCTTCTCTCTCTCACTCGCGTTGTTCCAACCACATGAACTTCCTTACTGTTGCTCAAGACTCCAAACACATTCCAACCTCAGGGCCTTTGCACTGGGTTCTTCCTACCGTCTGAAATACTTTTTCTCTCTTTCCCCACTTACCCACATGACTCCCTCATTTCGTTCATGTCCTTCAAATATATCCCCTGACCTAATATAAAGCAACATCCTTTCCCTTCTTATCATCAGCTGGCATACTCTCTTTGTTTACTTGTATATAGTTTGTCCTCCACCAGAATGCAAGTCCTATGAGACCCTTGTTTTGTTTTGTTTGCCTCTATATCCCCACGGTCTGGAACAGTGCCCAGCCCATGGTAGGTGCCCAACCAAGACTGTCGCTGTGTGTTGTTGCTGATGACTAGGAGTCAACTAATCTGGAACTTCATCTCAATTATAACCTCATGTGACCTCCCTGCGATTCATCTGTCTTAGCTGGGGGGACGGGTATTAATATCTGCCCTGCCTAGCTCGCAGGGCAGCTGTGAAGCTCAAATGAGTTACTGTGCCCCATGGCTTCACTGTTGGACTTACACATTTTCATAAGCCAGAGTCCCATGGCCAAAAATGCAAAGCAGGATCTATGGAACTCATATAAAAGGATGTTTGATAATTTTCCATGTAATTCCCAAGGTGGGGCCAGGTGGGGTGAAGGAGAGTAAAGCCCTAAAGAAACTAGTGTGTTCTCACAGGGAATTCTCTGGCAAGTCCTGGTCTTAAAATGATCAGCCCATAAAAATGGGAAGACAGGCACAAAACCAAAGATGAATACAAAAGTTGTTAAGCATGGACAAGAATGGTTTCAGGGAGGCTGTGGGGGAAAAAAGAGCTAAGGTTTGCAAAAATGTTAAGGATGAGAAAAATTGATTTGGGGGCACATTTGAAGCAAGCAGATAAATGACAGGATGGTGCCAACAGATGACAGATTAAAAGTAGAACTTGGGTCTTACCTTGTTTCCAACAAAGAAAATGGTCTTCAGGTTTGAAATAAATCGTTAAAAATGAAATTTAAAGAACAACAGAGGGAGGTAAAGAGAATTTTGCTTCATTAAATGAGGTTGAGTCCCCAGACCCAAGGTAATTGTCCACCCAACCCCCCACTTCATTTCATGGGTCTTCTCCTACCTCCCCTGCCCCCACCAAGCTCGGCAACCAGGTTACCCATCCAAGTTCTGGGCATATTCCCCCCAGTTCACAGTGCAGTCTGGTGAAAGGTAGTTAGAGGAGTCTCTCCTCATCCGTGACCTGACCGGAAGGGCCACAGACAGGTAAACACCCGTGTGCTTGGATATGTGTGTGTGTGTATGTGCACAAATGAGTTCCTTTACCAGGGAGGTCAGGTGGGGTGTCTTCTGATGATGGTGAACTAATGGTTTATTGTCTCCAAGCATCTCCTCTACCAGAGGTTGGACAGTTTGGGTCCAACCCCTGCTCCCAACAAGTCCAGCACAGCCATACTTTTGGATTTTCATGCTTCCTGTTGAATATTCCAAACAGCTTATAAGACCTTACCTTCTCTTCTGGAAGCCCCTCAAAATATTCCTCAGGTGCAGGAAACTCTGGGCAGGTTGTATAGCTCAATTTTTTTTTTTTTACTAGATAATGTATCTTTTTTATATTTTTTTTGTATTGTGGTAAAATATATAGAACATAAAATTTACAATTTTAACCACCTCAGTATACATATCAGTGGCATTAAGTACATTCACCCTGCCGTGCGGCCATCACCACTATCCATTTCCAGAACTTTTTCATCTTCCAAAATTGAAATGGTACCCTTGAAACAATCCCTCGAGGGCCCCGTCTTGTCCCAGCCCCTGGAAATCAGCATTCTATGTTCTGTCTCTGTGAATTTGACTGCTCTGTGATTCTATGAGGAATCACATAATATTTCTCTTTCTGTGACTGGCTTCTTCCATTTAGTGTAACGTCCTCAAGGTTCATCCATGTGGCCATGTGTCAGAATCTCCTTTCTTTTAAAGGCTGAATAATACTGTATCTCAATTTTAACGGCTAAATTTTCTCCCAATATCCTGTGGCTAAATGGCAGAAATGCGGACTGAGGGGTGGGATACAGAAATCGTACTGAGTTCGTGTCTTAGGAGAGGAAAGCTGTCTCAGGAATCTCCACAAGACTACTGTCCAGACTGCCCTGGATGACATTTCTAACAATGACTTAAATGAGGACCCAGGAGGGCTGCCAAGCTAATAACTTGTGAATGACAGAAAATTGGGCCTAACAGCTTTTCTGCGGAATGATGAATATGGATTCAAAATATTTAGTATACAAGAATGATATACCAAGACCAAGGAGATGAAACAGTAAATGCAATATGCTAAAATTAGGTTAAAGTGCATATCGTGTGCGTAACACACACACACACACACACACACACACACACACACACACACACAGCAGTACAGGATGAAGTAAAAGTGGCCTTAGAGCAGCATGAGCAAGAGTTGTGGGTTTTAATTGACCACAAGCTCAGTCTGAGTCAACAGTGGGATGTGGTTGCCAGAAAAACAATTAATGCGATCCAAAGGTGCATTAATTGAAGCACAATGTTCAGAGTAAGGCAGGAAATAGCCCCCGTGCTGGCCTTGCTGGTCAGGCCGCCCCTGGAATGTTGTGTTCAAGTCGGCACCGCACTTTATTAGGGATATCAAAAGCCTGGAGGGCGTTTGGCAGAGGGCAGTCTGGAAAAGGCGCCTCGTGAGGAGCAGGAAGCAAATCTGGGACCTTAGAAGGTAGGACAGAGGACCTGGCAGGGGGACACAGGAGGCAACTTTAAAATTTGGAAGGCTTGCTTTCGTGTGGCGTTGCAAAATGGAACTGTAACGCAGGGATGCAGGTTATGGCAAGGGTAAATTCTACTGAGAAGAAGAAACTTCGACTTCCTTATCTTAGACCTGTCAAACAACAGAATGGGTGGCTTCTGGAGTGAGTTCCTCATCACTGGAGGCAATCAGCCAGCATTGTTTCAGAAAAGTGGTTCTCAGGGGCACTGCTGCCCCTCAGGAGAGAGAGACGTTGATTGTCATCAGTGGGAGGAGGCAGGATGGCTCCAGGTATCTGGTTCAGTACAGGCCAGGGATGGTTCTAAGCATCGTATGGTTCGCAGGCCAGCCCGAGAACAAAGACTTATCCAGCCCAAACTGTTGATTGTGCTGAGCTTGAGAAACCTCAGAAAGCATTCCTGTACTGCGATGTTGTAGAGCAGAGGCCCAAGCCCCCTGGCTGGATCGAGCCTACAGGTGTCTTTCTTTTTATGTCACTGGCTAATGTTTAAGAATCCTGGGGTTTCATATAAAGATCTGGAATTCCAGCCCTTTCTTTAAAAAAAAAAAAATCCCTACATTTGACAATATTGGGCTCACCTTCCTGCACAGCAGCAGTTACCTGGAGCTGAGTAGCTGACGTCCCTTCTGGAAGAATCTAGAGCTCTCTAGCTCACCACAGTCCTTACTTCATTGCCTGTCTGGCCACGATAGACATTTGCATTTGTGACCCCTCGTGCCTTTCATCCACTGGTTCTCAATTTTGCCTTTGCATTCAGTTCACCTGGGGATCTTTACAACCATCCCCACCCCGGTACTAATGCTGCGCCCCAGCCAATACAACAGACTCTCTCGGGGTGGGTTCTTACAGCTCCCCGAAATGGTTTCAAGGTGTAGTCAAGGGCAGGAACCACAACTTTATCATGAAACAATAATCTGTGGGTGGAAGTTCACAAATACACTCATACCCAGTAGAGAAAACTTTCTATAATCCAAGAATTTGAACCCCTGAATGGGCTGCTTCAGGAGCTAACTCCACGTTTCTGGTGGTAGTCAATGAAGCAAACTTTTAAGAAGAAATCCCTACTTTGGAATACTTGAAAGGGAGGGAGACTGGACCACAGCAGGGGTTCTTCATGTGAGTGTGGAAGACAATCACCTGACGGGTTTCCCCAAGCAGCCAGCTCCAAGTCCCACCCCAGAAGAGTATCATCTAGAAAGGTCAGGTAAGGCTGAGCAGTACATGTTGGAAAAGCTTCCCAGACGATGCTGGTAAACACTCCCAGGAAAGAACCACTGAGCGAGATGGATGACCTCTAAAGCTCCAACCTCAACCTTGGCAGTGACTCAGGTCCTTAAAAAAAAACAAAACTACGTCAACCTTCAAATACACACTAGAAACATAAAGGACATGAGCTCCATGGGTTGGCGAGTATTTTAACACCCACGAAGATGACGGTGAGCTTGAAGCTGCAAGATTCTCGGATTCAGTCCTAACCCTGAGGCCTGAAGGGATTCAAGGAAAGAACTGTTTTCAAGGTTCTAGCACATTTCCTGACACATCTGACGGGTGATGTTTGCTTAAACAACCTCTCATAAAGCTGCTTATATGCTTGTGTGAGTTTTTAGCTTCAAGCAACAGATACTGACACCACCTGCTTTAAGCTAGAGAGAATTCCATTAAATGGGTATTAGAACAGTGTAAGAAGCCTTTAAAATATGCCTGCCTTAATGAAGCATAATACATCAGTGCAGTGACTTATGATACGGCCATTAGAAACTATCATACAGATTAAAATGAATACATTTAGTGGGCGTGTAAAGATGTCCACAATACAGGGTTCTGTGAGAAAATGGTTATAGAACAGGATGTAAGATGTGCTACAATTCATTTTCATAGCAACATATATTTATATTAGTACCTATATACCAAATCTGGGGAAGTCTGAACCTTGACCTAAACCTCATATCTTATACAAAAATTAACTGAAAACGGATCATCAACATAAAAATGTAAACCTATAAAACTTTTAGAAAAAAAAAAGACATGAGAGAAACCTTCTGGATCTAGAGCCCAAGAGCTCTGAGACTGGACACCAAAAGCACAGTCGTAAAAGGAAAGATTGGAAATTTGACCTCAAATTTAAACCTCGAATTTAAAATTTGACCTCGAATTAAAAACTTCTGTGTTGCAAAGCAACTGTGAAAAGGACAATAATATAAGCTGCAGATTGGGGACAGTGGGAGGGGGTGGTACTCAGGCAGCAAGATGTGCAAACCATGCATCCAACAAAAGACTAGTATTTAGAATATATAAGGAACTCTCAAGACTCAGCAGTAAACAAAAAATTAGAGAATGAGCCAAAGTCTTGAGAAGACTTTTCCCCCAATAAGATATGCAGATGGTAAATAAGCCCACGAAAAAATGTTCAATGTGATTAGCGATCAGGGAGACATAAGTAAAAAACCACAATAAGAGACCACTAGTTACCTAGCAGAATGGCTAAAATAAAAAAAATCGTGACAACACCAAATGCTGGTAAGGATGCAGAGAAACTGGATCGCTCACATAGCAGAAGAGAGGATGGCTAGTCTAGAAAATAGTTTGGCAGTTTCTTAGAAAGTCAAGACGCAACCACCATTGGATCCAGCATTTCATCTCCTGGGCATTTATCCCAGAGAAGTGAAAACGTATGTCCGCATAAAAATCCATATGTGAATGTTCACAGCAGCTCTACTTAAAATTGGCAAAATTGGAAAACCCAAATGTCCTTCACTGGGTAAATGATTAAAGAAAAGGATACATCCACGCTCGGAAATACTACTCAGGCTCACTTCAAAAATAAGTATAAAAGGAGGGGATGATCTAAACAAATGTTATCGAAGTAATCCTATTATTGGTACACAGGTAGGGCAGAAGTCACGTAGGTGTCGTGTAAATGACTGAAATTCAAGGCACGCTACCCTGGAATATGCCCAATTCCCTGCTGTCTCTCTCTAAGGAATCTGAGCACGGTGCACAGGGCACAGAAAATTAAAGAACCCCAATAAATACGATCCACATCTTTCCTCCTTCCCTTTTATTGACTCCGAAGGGGGGATTCTAGACATTAATACATTGCCTCCTCTGTATGTTAATAAATGATCTGAAATGAACAGTGGTCCTTGGAGCTCCCAATACCATCACACAGGGGTTGGGGTGGGTTTGGAGGCAGAGATAGGGCTGGGGGATTAGGGAAGAGGCAGTCGCCTATGAAAATAGAGAAGCATTTTCAACGTCTGCAGCTAAGCCTCAAGCCATCACTGGATAAGCAAGGAAGTGCTAGAAAGTTGTTTGTGTGAAATGGAGTGTAAACTGCAAACATGTGATAGAGGTGGAGGGGAAGGGACAGAAGGAGGGACCCACAGAGGAAGCATTAGCCCCCACCCTAAATGGGAGACTGTAGGAGTCTGGCGGTCCTTATTTATACGATACCAGATAGCACTGCAGCTCACACTCCGTGTGTTTGCTGCCTCGTCTCCATCAACAGATGGAGGTAATAAAGAGGCTAAAAATGGAAACACGAACTGGTGTGTAGCTTTGTTATGGCAGTTTGTCACAGAACAGTCAAGAATCCCTCGCCGGTAAGTGTGCTTGTCAAGGTCACCCGTGACCTCTTTGGCATTAAATCTAACAGACACTTGGCTGGCTGGGCTGCAGCAAGGCCAGGGAGGCCAGTCTCTCGGGGCATGAGGTTGGCCGCTGCCCACTTGCGATCAGCCGGGCTCAAGCAATGGTTTGGCTTCCCTGGGGTTTCTGGAGGCCGTTAGTTTCAGCTTTGGTCAATAGCCTATGAAATTAATCAACTTAATGGGAGTGCTGGTTAGCAATGGTTCTTGACCCTGGCTGCACACTAGATAATCACCTAGGGAGCTTTAAAAATAATACCCGGCCTAGAACTCACCCAGGACCAGTCAGTAGAGTTGAATATAAGCCATTTTTTAAAAGCACCCCAGGTGATTCTCACGTGCAGCCCAGCCGAGAGCCAACAGGCTAGATCATTAACGGGCCAAGTTCAGACACACATGAGTGATGCCAATCTTGTTCCTTCTCTAATCTGTGACTTCCTCCCTCTTCCTAGTACACTATGAATTGGGGTGGAGATACAGGATTGGCATTGAGAGAGCAAGAGACCATAATTTATATAAGCAAAAACCAACAGATGCAGCTTTAAGATTGCTTCTAATTTTATATTAATAATGCTCTAATGAACCAGTCACCTTATGTTGCAAACCTCTGCATGGATCCATAATCTATTTTCTTGGAATCAATTCCTACTCTGATTAAAAAGGTATGGATACTTTCTCAAGTTTCAATAATTCAAAAATTACTGGCCAACTTGGTTGTTAATAAATTCTATTTAATATTATTTTACTTTGCACTTCTTTAATGTTCATTAATTCCATTTGTATATTAGTCGTTTGTATTTCTTTTCTGAAGTGGCTATTCATGTGCTTTGACCATTTTTCCATTGTGTTCAGTTTTTGCTGATTTTTGGTTTTTGTTGTTGTTTTTTAAAGATTTTATTTATTTATTTAATTGACAGAGAGGGAGAGAGACAGCGAGAGAGGGAACACAAGCAAGGGGAGTGGGAGAGGGAGAAGCAGGCTTCCCACTGAGAAAGAAACCCGATGCGAGACTCGATCCCAGGACCCTGGGATCATAACCTGAGCCGAAGGCAGTTGCTTAACCGAGCCATCCAGGAGCCCCTTTGCTGATTTTTGAAGACTTTTTATATATGGCAGTATTGGTTATTAATATATGGCATATTAATGGTATATTAACATATATTACAGTATGACTTGTGTGTCATGCACATTGCCAATATTTTCTGGGTGCATTTGATTTTGAGACTTTTAGGTATAGAAGTGTAAATTATATATGGAGCCAAATTTCCCAGTCTTATCCTCTATGGTATCTTTCACTAATTTTAGGTTTATCAAGTTTCTTTTTAAGTTGTTCTTATAATTATTTTATGTTCTAATTTCCAACATTAAATATTTTGATTCATCTGAAATTTCTTTTGGCAAAGAAACTTTGCCATTTCAACACCCAAATGGCATCTCCATCACATACTGGACATAAGGGCTTTGTTGTGAGCTTTCTCTTTTGCCCTGCTGATCGTTCTGTCTGTTCTGTCATTGAGCTAAGACCACACTGCTTTAATACTGTCACTTTATCATTTACTTTAAGATCTTCCAAAAAGTACAGTTGACCCTTGAATAACATGGGTTTGAACTGTGTGGGTCCACTTACAGGTGGATTTTTTTTTGATGAATAAAATCCAGTACCATGAATGTATTTTCTCTTCCTTAGGACTTTTTTTTTTTTAAAGGTTTAGTTATTTGAGAGAGAGAGAGTGCATGAGAGGGGGTAGGGTCTGAGGGAGAAGCAGACTCCCCACTGAGTAGGGAGCCCGATGTGGGACTCAATCCTGGGACTTCAAGATCATGACCTGAGCCAAAGGCAGTCGCTTAACCAACTGAGCCACTCAGGTGCCCCTCCTTAGGACTTTCTTAATAGCATTTTTTTTCTAGTTTACTTTATTCTAAGAATACAGTATAGAATACATATAACATTTTTTTTACAGATTTTATTTATTTGAGAGAGAGAGAGCACATGAGAGGGGGGAGGGTCAGAGGGAGAAGCAGACTCCCTGCTGAGCAGGGAGCCCGATGCGGGACTTGATCCAGGGACTCCAGGATCATAACCTGAGTCAAAGGCAGACACTTAACCAACTGAGCCACCCAGGTGCCCCGAATACATATAACTTCTAAAATATGTGTTCACTGACTCTATTATTGGTAAGGCTTCTGGTCAACAGTAGGCTATTAACTGTTAAGTTTTGGGGGAGTCAAAAGTTATACATGGATTTTCGATTGTGTGGGGGACTGGTATCCCTAACCCCTATATTGTTCAAGGGTCAACTGTGTATCATTCTTTTTATTTTCAAAAGCATTCTGTCTATTCTTTGATTCTTGCTTGAATAGTATTTTAGAAACTCTTAATAAGATTATTACAAAATTAATGCATATTAAGACACTATTGTTTGCAAATATTGTCAAATAGACCTATGGAACCAAAGAGAGAGTCCACTCATGGGAAACATAGTATTTTTTAAAAAGATTTTATTTATTTGAGAGAGAGTGCACATGTGCGAGCAGGGGGAGAGGGAGATAATCTCCAGCAGAGTCCTCGTTGAGCCCAGAGCTGGTTGCAGAGTTTGATCTCATGACCCTGAGCCAAAATCAAGAGTCGCACACTCAACCAACTGAGCCACCCAGGTGCCCAAGGAAACATAGTATTTTATATCTGCAAGAGAAGAGAGGACTATTCAGTCATTGATTTCAGACATGTGCTTACAAAAATATAATCTCTTAATATGTAGAGTTGATGAGGTTGCGGGGGGGGGGGGCGAATTGCTGGGAGGGTAAGATCAGCAGAGCCAGTTTGGGAGGATCTATCAAAATTTAAAACACACACCCTATGACCTAGAGAACTTACTCGGAAAAACAGCAGCATGTGCACACGGTACGAGCAGGTATAAGCCAGGCTCTACCAATTGCTTGGGGGAAGTAGTTCAGTACTGAACTACTTCCCTTTCAAGTTGGTAGACAGCTCCCACCTCAAGTCCTGCAAAGGCCCTTGACTCCCACTGCCCAGGCCACTTGAACCTTCTCCCCTCCCCCCCAATACTGTCCTGTGATCAACAACTGAAGAGTTAAGAGTCAATGCCAGAAATGAACTCCCAGACCCCCTTCCAGCTCTGGGCCCAGAGTCTATTCAAACCAACAGAACCTATTCACATTCCCACCCATCCAGAACGAGAGCGCCTGTCCCAGCTTTCCTTGCAGCCAGGGGCGGCCATGTGATTGAATTCCAGCCAATGAGAAGTGAGCACACATTCGCGTGGGACTGTTGGGAAATCTCGGGAGGGGGGGATGAACACCCTCTTCCCCTTCCTCCATGCAGTCCCTGGGATGGAGGTGGTGCTTATGGAGACCGCAGCGCCCAACTTCAACCACAAGAAGGGGGGGACACATACCCAGAGCTAGAAGCTCAGGTGCCTGGTAACTCCACAGAGCCACCATGTTGACCCAGACCACCTCCTTCTGGACTTCCTTTGTTTTTTTTAAGATTTTATTTATTTATTTGACAGAGAGAGAGAGAGAAAGCGCACACAAGCAGGGGACCAGCAGAGGGAGGGGGAGAAGCAGACTCCCCGCTGGGCAGGGAGCCCTATGCGGGGCTTGATCTCAGGACCCTGAGATCATGACCTGAGCCGAAGGCAGCTGCTGAACTGACTGAGCCACCCAGTCGCTCCTGGACTTCCTTTAAATGAGACAAATGAATATCCTATTCAAACTGCTGCTGCTTTGGGCTTCTCAGTCATAGGCAGCCACGTTTATAATCACAATGGATACAAAGGTAAATGCTATTAACAGGGAAATGACTAAATCACCCATGATATGTAAACAATATAAATTGTAAACAACCTGAGGCATCATATGTTTGATGAAATACTTGGCAGAGGTCGAGTTAAATCTACAGGCATTACCACGTTGAGCGAAAAAAGCAAGGTGCACAGTACCCTCATCATCTATGTACTTTCCGCCCCAAACCCCTAATAAACTCAGCCGGGTTTTCCTAGTTTTCTAGACACAAAGCACAGAAGAAAGACTAAAAGTAGACTACGTAAGCTGTGCCAATGTTAGGAACTTTCGGGGAGAGAAGGAAAATTGCTGGGGGATGGTCAAAGGGCCCGTCATCTTTGGCTCTGCCATCCTACTTTCATCCAAAAAGAATGACTCGTGTGCTACCTGAATGGTACGAATTAATTAGGTTTCCCACCTACCCACCAGCTGACCTTCTCAAACTGTCTACTTGCCTGCAGCTTGCTGCCTGCAGGGTCCACATGTGAGAGCTGTCAGAGCTGAAGACTCAGACTGGGAGGGGCAGGCTCTCTGGCACACACAGATTAGCTCGAGAGCCACCACCTGAGTGCTTTGTGTTGGAGAAGTTCACGGTTCTTTCAGAAGCCCTCTGTCACACAGATTGTATTGCTTACAATGCCACTGCATCTAAAAGAATGAAATAAAGGTATTAATCTACAAGGACAAAGAAAGTGAGAGGACATGACAGCTAATGAGAAATTACGATAAAACACCAGAAGCACTACCTGGCATGGCAGAGCCGAGAAAGTCGAACCAAACACTAGAAACAGGAACGACTGCCCGAGAGGATCACCAAAAGCTCAGTACTCGGATGCATCGGGTGCTGCGGGAAGCGGGGGAGAGGTGCCAAGCTGAGCAGCCGGCCCCCCCTAGGTATTGCCTGCCATGCACACCACTGGGAATGCGTGCTGCCCACTCTCCAGTCACTTGTTCTATAGAAAACGTGACTCAGGTGAGCTCCAGGCATGGAAATCTCACAGAGTGCAGAAAAGGAGAGGTGTGCTGGTATGAACCAAGGGGAGAGGTTCAAATCACCCTCCTACGGAGTATTTATTCCTGAGTCCCCTGCAGTGTCTTCTGATTCTCATTTTGAAATGAGGTCAATTCTGAGACTCCTCATTGCTTGAGAATAGTGGGGAGGTAGGGGGGCGGGGTGGAGGGGAGCGATCTGGGCAGCTGACAGTTTTATTTTGGGTTTACTGTCTCCCAACAATTCTTATCAGGTTGACAATGCTTTAGTCCCCGGGGTGGATCCTCCCTCTGGATGAGCTGAGAAGCCACAGAGGACTTTCAACAGAAGGATCCCTCTCACTGCTGAGAAGATCTTAGGAAGACTGGGTGGGGGCTAGATCGATCAGTGTCTGGTCAGGAAAAGGGAAACACTCTAGGTATATCAAACAGAAATGATTTAATACAGGAGATTGGTTCTAAAAGTACTGGAAGGGTAGATGGCACCAAAAGGGAAGGATGGAGTTACTGCGAAATGAGTAAGTTCAGGAGCCGCCCCCACCCAGGCTGGGGAAGCAAAAGGGAAAATGTTAGCAGAGCCCACGACTGCTACATCACTGTGCATTCTGGAGCATCTGGAACTGTCTAAAGCCTCAGGGACCACAGCCACACCCACCTAGCAGCAAGCCAGGCGGTCACACTCCCCTACTGCAGGATTCTCTGGACCCCAAAGGTGTCTAAGAGGTGGAGGGTCTGCTATACCCATGAGTTCTGTGATGCTGAGGCCACAGGAAAGTGCACTCCAAGCTACTCGAACAAATTTGAAGCCTGCTAGGATATTAGCAGTGGAGGTGGTGAGAGGCAGTCAAATTCAGTATATATTCTGGGTGGGGAGGAACAACAGGATTTGCTCACAGATCAGATGTGGGGTATGACAGAGAAGTCAAGGCCAACTCCAGATTATTCTTTTTCTTTAAAGATTTTTATTTATATATTTAGATTTTATTTATTTGACAGAGAGAGAGAGTGCACAAGCAGGGGGAGGGGCAGAGGGAGAGGGAGAAGCAGGCTCCCTGCTGAGCAAGGAGCCCAATGCGGGGGCTCAATCCCAGGACCGGACCCTGGGATTATGACTTGAGCCGAAGGCAGATGCTTAACCAACTGAGCCACCCAGGTGCCCCTGAAGATTTTTTTGAAATTTATTTGAGAGAGAGAGAGAGAGAGAGAGCACAGCAAGGGGAAGGGGAGAGGGAGAAGCAGACTCCTTGCTGAGCAGGGAGCCCGATGTGGGGCTCAATCCCAGGACCCTGAGCCAGAGGCAGATGCTTAATTGACTGAGCCACCAGGCGCCCCTAACTCTAGATTATTCTTGGCTTGAGCAAATGGAAGATGAGAAATGCCGTTTACTTCGATGACCAAAATTACAATGACAGCAGGTTTTAGGGAACTAGTAAGAGTTTGGTTTGCAACATATTTAGGTGGAGATGCCTGTTAGCCATCCAGGCAGACATGTCTCAGTAGATATTCCAGGGAAAGGAGCTACAAAGTTGAGATGCAGTAGTATATGAAGGGATACACACAGGAGACCTCTGGTGTCACTAAGGGAGGGGGTGTTGACAGGAAAGAGATAATTTTCAAGGACCAATCCCTGGGGTACTCCAAGTGAGAGGTCAGGGAGGTAAAAATAGGCCATCAAAGGAAACTCAGGAGCAGAAAAGTGAGAAAAACACCAGGAGGATGTGGCATCTTCCAATCCTGGTGAACAAAGAGTTTCGGGAAGAAAAGAGGGTCGGCTGTGCCACGGGCTGTGCCTAGGTCAAGTCCCACTAAGATGAAGAGTTGGCTTGGGTTTCGCACAATGGATGGCACTGGTGACCTCCAGAAGAACAGCTTCAGAGGGGAGGTGGGAGCATACGCCTGACTGGGATGGGCTTAGGGTGAGGGGATGGAGACAGATGGGAAGCAGTGAGTAGAGCTCACCCTTGAGGAGCTGAGCTATATAGAGAAGGATGAAAATGGTGCTCCAGTTGGAGAGAGAGATGAGGTCAAGACAGGGTGGCTTGCCTCTTTTCTTTTGGAGATGGGAGAGATATCAGTTTATGGATACGCTGATGGGAAGGACCCAGTGGAGAGGGGACACTGGTAACGAGGGAGAAAAAGGGAAGGCTTCCTGGAGTCATGTCCTTGAGTAGACGGAAACAGACTGGATAGAGTACACAGATGGAGGGGCTGGCCTGATCAAGAACATAGACCACGAACTCCCGTTCAAGAGAGAGAAAATAAAGTATATGAACGTAGCTACAGGCAGGTGGGTAGAGGTGGCAGTAAGAGCTCTCTTCCAGTTGCTTCTATTAGCCAGTGAAGTCTGGAGGAAGCAAGGCCATCAGATGATCAGGATTGGGAGGAGCTGCTTGAGGACTGAAGATGGGAGAAGGAACCAAATAATTACATAGGAGAACCGAGAATGAATGGACAAGGGAAATGTAGCATGATTGCCAGGAAATGTGAAGGGTCCACTTGAGATTAGAAATGATGAATTTTAAGTGCGACTAGTCATCATGCTTGTGCATTTGCCGTGTTCAGCTGTGTGGGTGTAGGCACTGGGCACTGAGTGGGCAGAACGTTGATTTTAACCAGAAAATAAAGCACAGTGAGAGAGGATCAAGGGGGTAGATGGCATAAGCAAAAAGGGACTATATATCATGTTTATCTGTGCAGAGGGGGCGTGAGGGGGGTGATCAATGAATAGAAAATCCGGTCCTTTAAGATAAGTTATTCCATGTCCTCATGCTGAAATTGTTGTCCTCCAGGTAGAGGGGTCTTTGGGGATATTAGCTATTTCTCAAACAAGCATTTACTGAACACTTGCCATGAACTAGGTCCAGAATGGATATGTGGTTACTTCCCTAGAAGCATTTAAAGTATCAGGAAGATAAGTTGGATCCAAAGCAGGAGGGATCTTAGGTGATTACTGAGAACACAGGTTGACTTTATTTTATTGTCGATAAAAATTTTTAAATAGGTTGAAAGATAAAGATCTAGTTGAAAAATACATATCTCTGTCAATCAAAATAAGTAAAAAGAATTTATGGATGATATAACTGAAAAGTGTGCAGTATAATAATGGCTAATGTTTACTGAGGGCTTACTGTTAGCCAGGCTCTGTTCTGAGTGTATTACATTTATAATCTTGTTTAATCTCACTAGCAGAGCCAGGATTTGAACTCAGGCAGCCTGTTTCCAGACACTGCACTCCTAACCACTATGCTTTACTGTCTCTTGAAGAGACAGCTTCAGGCAAAGCTGGATCCAGGGAGTCAAACACTATTACTGGGACTCAAGTCTTTCCCTTTCACTCTGCTTACTTACATGTTGAATGAGTTCACAAGCGTGTTAGGTTCTCTCCATTCATGGTAGCTGCAAGCTTACCCCATTCTTAGAAAAGCAAGCGAGATATTTTCTCTTTCTGAAAGTACTAGACCTACATAGGTCTGTATTTAATGATATAAAATAGATTCACCATATTGTCAAGTATAAAAGCATTTTACAAAACAATAGATATGGCTGACCCATAAACTAACAAACACATGTATAATTGGAAGGATGTAAAAAACATTAAGTGATAGTTATTTCTGAGTCTTGTTATTTGGGGGACTTTTTTTTTTAATGTTTTATTTATTTATTCATGAGAGTCAGAGAGAGAGAGAGAGAGAGAGAGAGAGAGAGGCAGAGGGAGAAGCAGGCTCCCCGCCTAGCAGGGAGCCCGATGCGGGACTCGATCCCAGGACCCTGGGATCATGACCTGAGCCGAAGGCAGACGCTTAACCATCTGAGCCACCCAGGTGCCCGACTTTTTTCTTTTTGCTTCTCAGGATTTTCATTTGTCCTACATTCAGGATATTACTATAGAGTAATAATGTTGAGGGAAACAGAAAACTCAATGCAAGCCAACAAATATATCTCCCTAAGTTGTTCTCTGTAGCTAGGTACTCTTCTTATACCACTAAGATCTGCATTTCAGCAGTGGATAAACTGGGGGGTCACCAATGGTGACATTCTCATCTGCTTCCATTTGGTTAAAGACAAGGAGATGAGAGGGAGTATCACCAGGTACTTCTGGGTCAGCTCTACCACATTATTGTACAAGGTTACTATCTTCCCAGACATTACAAATAATCCACTTTGGATAAATTTTGAAATGAAATATTAGTTCTTTCTTGGAAGACCTAACAGGGTAATAGTGCTCCGTGGTCCATCAAGAAGGAGAAAGGAGATCAGGAATCCAAGGGAGTCCCAACATGAATATGCAGCCCAGATTCTAAGTACCAGGCTGATCTGGAACTAGCTATTTAGTCCCTGGCCCCCAAGGGGTTTATAGTCACATTAAGAAGGCAAGGTGGAAAGATAAGGTGAGCCGAAGATTGTGTGGGTTACGTAATGCAGGATGGGAGGTGGGGCACGAAACAGTTCTGACTCAAGGGAAGGCTATGGGTGAAGCTGATCATCAGCCTCCCATTCTGGCTTTTTTTTTTTTTTTAAGTTTGGTTGATTGATTTTAGAGAGGCCGGGGGGGGGGGGGGGCAGAGGGAGAGGGACAGAGGGACTCTCAAGCAGGCTCCTCCTGAGCACGGAGCCGGACTCGGGGCTGGGGGCTGGATCTCATGACCCAGAGATCATGATCAGAGCCAGAATCAAGAGTCAGACACTTAACTGACTGAGTCACCCAGGTGCCCCATTCATGCTTTATTTATTTATTTATTTTGCACTGGTTTCCCCCTTCTCCAGCCTGCAGCATCTAGGAGAACATGGAAAAATCAACCTCCTTGAGATGGCTTCCATATTTATAAGATAGGGATACTAATAAGCCCTATCTTATTGGTTTATTGCGAGGATTAAAGTAGGTACTGCACCTAAATGCTTAGCCCAGGGCCTGGTGGTCAATACAGCATGTCTATGATGATGATGAAGAATACTGCCAACAGCACAAGTAAACCAACATGGAAACGACAGAAAGTTTGGAATCTTACAAAGTACTTAAAATCAACCATGGTTCCTGGCCTTCCAGATTTGTTCCCTTCTATAGGCAGCATCTGGTCCCTCAAACTTTCACCCTCTGACTTTAGCCAGAGCGTGAGGCACATGGAAAACCTTCTCTCATCCTCACTCCCAGTCTGTTCCTAAAGGTATAATATTCATGCACACCCTCCGGCTCAGATGTGAACTCTGCATCTCACACGACCCCTCAAGACCCTGTGAGTCCATTTCACAGTCCTTTGCCTCTTAGGACCCACCTCTTTGGAACATTTTCTCACATTTTACAAAATGCAGGGCGTAAAAGTGGAAGGGAAGATTCCAGAGAATGCTGATGCGGAAGAGCAAACGGAGGCTCGAAGGAAGGCAAGAGAAGGATCTGTATCCTGTGGTTGCTATTCTGTTTATGTGCCCAGTTTCCCCACCTTCTTCATTCCGTGAGCAACTGCTAAGTTCTTTTCCTGTGTGAGCCATTCCAAATCCCTCTTTTTGCTTCTATTAGCCAAAATCACCTTCTGTTGCTTGCAACTCAGTAGCCCTTCCTGGTTTATAAATAAAGGGGGTAAAAAGGCAGAGAGGCGTGAGAAGAAAATAAGGTCCAAAGAGGAACAGAGTAGATGGAGAGAAGTAGCTGGATCTTAGTACTGTGTCTGATTTCTGAAGGATTCCAGCCCTAGTCCGTGCATAATCCTCCCTGATGCTCTCAAAGGAGAATCATGGTACTTCTAGAAAAAAGAGAGGGGTGAGGGATGATGAGCAGGCATGTCCGCTGTCTCACTCCTGAAAAACTCTATCCAAATCACGGTCACTACTCTGGTTGGAAAATTGAAGAGGCAAATCTGCCTGGCTCTGATGGGCTGGAATACCCAGGCATTTCACAGCTTATGAATTCAAAGATAAAAATAATTTTTAAATTGAGCCAAGTAGAGAATGAGGAGAAATAACTACACTCATTTTTTTTTTTTGCAAGAAAAGATTTCTTGTCAGAGTGGATTAATCCACATTTAACCTTGTAACTCTAACAGTGAAGTGCAGAAATAACAGGTTCAAATGTGAAAAACTGTCGAAGGTCTATCTTAGAGCTCTTTCCAACATATTTGTTTTGACATTATTATTAAAAACGTGAGAAGAATTAATTAAATTGTAATCAAACACACGGAGATGACATAATGCCAACAGAGTGGTTCATGCCTTGAATAATGGAACCCCAGGGGGTTTTCCTAGTTAATCCTAACTCCCCGTTTTACAGCTGAGAAAACCAAGGCTCATAAAGGTCAACCCTTGCCCAAGGTACACCTAGAATCAAGGATCAGGCTGCCAGGATTCAACCTTTCTACGTTTTCTTTTTGAATAACTGAAAGCTGCGTTGTGATTCAAGATTCAAGTAGACGTTTGTTAAAAACTGGAGCAGTGAGCTGATAAGACAAGATAAAATTTAATCAGGTCAGATGTGTAAGGACCTACATGTTGGGTCCAAAAAAGCCCACTGTACCAGCACAGTATGGGGTAAAATATGCCTCAATCAGCAGCAGTTGTAAGAGATTTAGAGATGGAACTTGGCTATGAGCTTGAGATGTCAGCAGCTTGATGTAGCTACAAGAAAAATATAATGGAGTTGGGGGTGGCACTGCTGGAGGCCGAGTTTACAGAAGGGAGCTGAGCATCCCGGTGAACTTCTCAACCTACACCTGGAAGTCCTCATTGGGTCCCAGGTGTCAGGTTTTAGCAGTAATACAGATGTGTTAGTTCACACCTGGAAGAGCAGCCTAGCATGGAATGCTGTTAGGAATGATCAAAGGAAGAGAGGGAATTGTAAAGCACTGTCATTAAGAGCTTGAATCCTGGAGTCGGGTTAACCCCAGCCCTGTTGACTACTGATTATGTGTTCATTAAGCCCTAATCTCACTGTCTGTAAATTAGGAATTATAAATGAGTAACCTATCTCCAAAGAGTAAGGAGGTAGTGCATGTATGCACCTTATTGGCACCAACCACTCAATAAATGTTAGCTGCTATTTGAATTAAGGAAGAAGGGAAGTGATGTGGGGATAATGGTAGCAAACTCATGGGCTGTGGTTGATTTTAAGTGAGTTAACCTGGGGAGGGCTTGAAACAAAGTTGGCAGTTATGATCTGTGCTAGAAGGATTGGCCTAAGGTTTCTAGGATGGGCCTGGTTAATATTCCCTGGCTTGGGCTAAGGTCCACAGAGCCTGATCAGGTTATTACCTGAAGAATGTTTAGTTTGTGGGGGGAGACGGTAGAGGGGGTGGTGGTCATTCAGACATTCTGTGGGGGTAGCACTTGGTGAACACCTGGGCACAGGGATTTGGCATTGCTGTGGGGTGACAACTTAGCTAGCTGCGTTCTTGGGCGCTGTGACTTAGGTTTGCTCTGATCCACTAGTGTGGGTCACTCAGGGCAGCACTGGGGTAGGTCACACATGCCTGGTCTGGGCATGGTCACTGTGAGCTATTACTTGGGAGTCATTCAAAGTGGAATTGCTCCTGGATCAGTCCTCCCCTCTTTCTCCTCCTCCTCGTGCCCCTGGGTGAAGTCTGCATCATCCTGGACCTTAGGGACACTGTGGGACCCCGAAACAGCTCCCTGGGGAGCAGTCCGCCGCTAGGGGGCGGCCGTTGAGAGGGACCGCCCCCCCTCTCCCCCGCCGAGTCCGCGCCTTTGGGGCTCACTCTTCCGCCACGTCCCGGGAACGGTGGGGTGACAGTGGGGTGGGAGCGCATGCTTCATGGGTGTGAGACAGAGCGAGCCGCCTGGGTATGAGTCAGCGCGCGGGGGGCTAGAGAGCTCCGTGAATAGTCACGGAATCTCACGCTCGGCTCCTCCACCCATCCCCGTCTAGAGCGTGTGTCCCAGTCCCGCGCGTGTGTGCGCACACGGCACGATGTCCGATTCCAGGCTGTGTGTGTGTCTGGTGAGATGGGGATGAGGGGGACAGGGGAGGGTTCCTGTCGGTGTTTCCACGCCCATGTGGGGTGAGGGGGTGTGTCCTGGTCAGGGTACGTGTGTACCTGTGTGTGTGCTTGCGTGTGTGTGTGTCAGTGTGGCGGGACCGTGTATCAGCGTAGAGTGCTTGCGTCTGCGCCCGGGTCTGGATGTTGGCGCAACCCGGACCGGGGTTCCCAGCCCTGAGGGTGGTGGGGGCGTCCAGCCCCCCTGGAGGAGTAAATGCCTCGCCATCCCAAGCCGGCCGGGGCTCCTCAGGAAGCGGCCGGCGCGGGGAGGGTCCGGGGTAGCGCGTCCCTGGGAGGGGCAGGAGAGTGGGGGCGCAGGGGGCGGGCCAGGTCCCAGGGCGGGGCGCGGGCTCGGGGGACCCGCGCGGCTGACGTCAGGCGACTCCTTAAATAGAGCCGGCAGCGCGCGCGGCTCGGCATTTCTTGAGGAGATCGAGCGGGGCCCGCGCCAGCGCCACCGTCCGGTCCGCCCGCCAGCCCGAGGGGCCGCGCCGCCGCCGAGCGTTCGGGGCGCCGCGCTCCAAGGACCGGGAATGGAGCTTCGGGCGCTGGGCGCACTCCGAAGCCGGCGCATGTGAGACCCGAGGAGCGCCGCCCGGGGCCCGGGACGGGGAAATGTGGGACGCGCAGCAGCCTGTGCCCCGAGAAGCCGCCGCTCCCGGGATCCCCGGGCATGGTGCGCGCCCCGGCCCGCAGCGCCCGGGGAAGACGGCGCCCCCCACGCCCGACCCGCGGGGCCGGGGCAGCGCCGCGCCAGCCCTCTAGGCGGCCGCAGGGCCACAGCAGCTCCGCCGCCGGCGCCCCCCGGAAACCATGACCCCCGGCGCGGGCCCATGGAGCCATGGCCTATAGGGTCCTGGGCCGCGCGGGGCCAGCTCAGCCGCGGAGGGCGCGCAGGCTGCTCTTCGCCTTCACGCTCTCGCTCTCCTGCACTTACCTGTGCTACAGCCTCCTGTGCTGCTGCGACGACCTGGGCCAGAGCCGCCTCCTCGGCGCGCCTCGGTGCCTCCGCGGCCACGGCGCGGGCGGCCAGAAACTTCTTCCGAAGTCCCGCCCCTGCGATCCCCCGGGGCCCACGCCCAGCGCGCCGGGCGCTCCCAGCGCGGCCACAGCCGCCGCCGCCGCGCCCGCCCCTCGCCTCCCGGCTGCCAACCACTCGGGCTCGGCCAAGATGGGCACCAAGAGGCTGCCCCAAGCCCTCATCGTGGGCGTGAAGAAGGGGGGCACGCGGGCCGTGCTGGAGTTCATCCGCGTGCACCCGGACGTGCGAGCCTTGGGCACCGAGCCCCACTTCTTCGACAGGAACTACGGTCGCGGGCTGGACTGGTACAGGTAAAAGGGAGCGCCCCACTCCGCGCGCCGGGTTCCCTGTCGGGTCCATCCTTAGGGCCTTCTCCTGCGTCTTCTCTCTCCCTTAATCCGGCTCGTTGTGTGGGTTCAGGCTGACACAGGGGGGCACTCCAGCAGGATTTACCCAGAACTTCCCAGGGATGGTGTAGACCACACGCTTCCTCGAACGGCAAAGGGCAGTTGTTTCTGGAGGCGCCGGAAGGGAAGGGGGGTCTCTAGCCAACCTCAGGGCGAGCTGGTGGGCTGCCAGCTTGTCCAGCCTCTGGGGTGGAGCAGGGTGCCCGGGGAAGGGGGCCCTCTCCTGACCTTCGCTGATCTTTCCAGACATCTGAAGGACCTTGAGCAGGAAAGGTCCGAACAGGGCCCCCTTGCGGCGGGGCTCGGCGCTGGCCCAAGAGAGGCGTGGGGATGAGGAAGGTCCCTTCTGGAGGGTCATTCCCAGCCCCACCCAGGTCTTTGCTGCTGTGCCTCAGCTGAGAGCCCCCAGTCGCTCTGACCCTGAGTTAGTGGTCTTGGGCAGTGGAAAGGAACCCTGGATTTGAGTCATGCTGTCACTTAGCTTGAGCAAATACTTGAAACTCTTCGAGCCTCGATTTTCTCATCCATCACAATGGGCAGGAAAATCGTCCCTTCCCTCATCTGCTTTCCGAGGTCTTTCTAAAGTGCCTTCAAGGTGTAAAAAAGACATCTGCCGTGGGTGGTGCTTCCAAACCGGCAGCCAGGATGTGGAATTTGGGATACGGTGGGCACCTCAGATAAGGGTTGGCTGGATCCTAGGGACAGCCAGACTGTCCACTCCTCCGTTGCCCTTCCAGGGATGACAGTCACCCAGGCTGGTGGTGTCTGGGGATAGCCTGAAGCTTCTGGAAGGTGACCACCTCTCCTGTTCAGGGCCCATCTGCCTCCCAACCCCTGTATGGTTCTGTGGTGTAGGACTGGCCCAAATGTGGGCTGAGTCAGGGCGTCCCCCAGGGTGGTGTTGAACACGTGGGTCACAGAATTCCCATCATTCACCTGACTCCTTGAAGACCTTCTAGAAATGTCTCCATAGCCATAGAGCTGGGGAGGAGTAACATGGTAGCTGACTAGAGTAACAGTAACTAGAGCTAATTTTTAAAAATGTTTATAAAAATAAACCCTTTAGAGAGTAGAAGTCATAAGTATATTGGACAAATGAAAACTTCATTAGAAGGGGGACCCCACTGGGGTCATAATAAGGGGTCCTGGATTTGCAAGGGGGGTAATGGGGCCGATAGGCCTGACCTGCAGTGTTCGTGGCTGTGGGGCCAAGGGATGGGACATGTACTGTCCTTAAGAGGCAGACACACACTCTGTCTCCATTGGAGCCCAGCAGGGGATATGCGGCCTGTTGGTGGTTCCAGCACCATTATGTTGGCTTAATGGAATAGAGTGACACAGAATGGTAGGTCTGGTGCTTTCCACGCTGTGACCCACAGGCATCCCATCTGGGTGTACGAGGTGTGTGAGGACGGCGTCAGAGCCAGACCCCAGGGTGAGGGAGGCAAATGTGTGGAGCAGCAGAACCCTGTGTGGGTCAGCCGTGGTCATACTCTAATGCATAACAGGCTTCCCTTGATGGAAAATCTGAAGATCATTATGAAACCCTTTGCCAGTTTGAAGTGCCTTTTAAGTGCAAAATAGCAAAATTCTGAGCATCTGGCTTTTAGATATTGTGTCCTCCAGTAAACACCAGTACCCTGCACCCAGTGTCTGCACTTCCCTCTCCCAGGTTCACCAGCAAACATCTTACCCCAGGCTTCCTTCCCAGAGCCCATGTCATTCAGGGATGGCTGCTTTTTATTTTTAACCTTGGCATGTGTGATTCTAAGCCAGCTTAGCTGTGAACCTTAGAGATGGGAGCCGTGCCTTTTTTTTTTTTTTTTTAATAGCACATTTGGATTCTGCTGAAATTCTCAGCTGAGTCTTGGTAGGTTTTATTTAGCATTAAGCACACTGACAGGTCCACTTCTTTCCTCCACCCCACTTCCCAGGGTCTGAGTTACCCTCCCTCTCACCCTTTGCCTTTCTAGAACGATGAGCCCAGAGCTCTGGTGCAAACTGCCCCATCCCACCGCTTCCCCAGGAGGGCCAGGAGTGTAGAGCTCAGGAAAGAGCTGTGTGGTTTGCACTTCTCTTCGTTGCAGACCCACACCCTCAGAGTCCAGGGGTTTGGTTGTGGTTTGCCGTTTCTAGGTAAGGTAATGCTGCCTCATTTGGATGCTGTTTCCAGACTTTCCAGAACATTTCTCTGCATGTGCTTTATCCTTTATTATTGCTTAAGAAATATGCATTAATTGTAGAAGTGACAGGGATTCCTGGGATCCTTTAAAACCCATGTTCTCACTTTATCCCCAAATTCTGTGAGTTCGGACAGCAGGTGATAGGATGCTCCTCTTTCTGCCCACGGCCCGTGTCATTTCACAATGTAAAAACTGCAGCCCCCAAAACGGAGAGCATCTGAAATGGGGTCACAAAGCAAGTTGATGAGCCAGAAGTCACTGGCATGCAGTATCTACATGCTCGTGTATGTGTGGGTGTGGGTGTGCGTGTGCGCATATTTCCAGCCAAGCGCTCTGGCCCCTGCTCTGCACAGCTTGCCACCGTAGGGCCAGTGTCCCCCGGGTAGACATGGCCAAAGAGCACCCATGGCGGCAGACTGTGTTTCCCAGAGGCAGAGCTCAGCGTGGCAGAGTAGCAGGCCATGCGTTGCATTATAATCTGCCCATGGCCAAGCCCCCGGGGACAACTTCCTGGGTCCCGGGGCCCCAGTACAGAGAGACAATGGAAAAATCCAGCTTCACTCCCAACCCAAAGCAGAGCCTGCTTTCTGTGGAGGTAAGTCAAGAGGTGACACACGGTGCCTGAAGGCAGAGTGATACAGCCAGAGAGACCAGGAGGCAGAACCTGTGACCGCCTTGTGTCGACCCCAAGCCCCTCCTGGGAACCAGCCCAGTTTGGGCCACCCTAGGAGAGCCCAGCCCTCTGCTTTGGGATCCCTCCCCTTAGAGGTTTTTCTGAGTTCCATCCCAAATGTGCGTGTCTGGCCTGGTTCCCCTCTCCCGGTTTCCTCCCCAAGGTGGCAGCTGGGCCTGCAGGGTGGGCTCGGCTAGATGCTCGGACAGGTGGGCAAAGCGACAGCAGGCTGACGAGGGAACCAGGGAGGGCGTCCAGATGCTGTGGGATTGGCCGACCGTGGTCCTCCTGTGTCTCTGCTTCCTCCTGGAATGGGGCCGGTAGCGACCATGGCAGAAGGTGGTTTTGCAGAATGAATGAAACCCTGTGTGGGAAAGTGCGCTGGAACAGTCTGTGGGGTATAAAGACAGGGCAGCCACGTTACCACTCGTGCCGCTGTGGCTACTGCCGCATCCCTTCCAAGGCTTCTGGATTGGCGTCAGTCCTGTTAGTACTATTAAAGCTATTGGGTTCCACCCCTGTGGCTGTTACCAGATGGGGCTGAGGAATTAACTAATTGCTAGAAAAGTAGTTCCATGATAGACGAGGTAGCGTCCCGGTCTTAAGTTCTAGCTCCAGCTCTGCTTTAATTTGCTTTTTTATTTTTCGGTCTTCTTTCTCTCTCTGCTTTCCTCCCACTCTCCCTCCCCCCCTCCCTCGCTTCCTTCCTTTGGCGTCGATAAACAGTTGCTTCACACTTCTGGGTGTCCGTTTGCTCACCTTTAAAAATGGAACTGATCTCTGACCTGCTTTACAATCTTGTGAAACTTGAGTAAGACGGAACATGCGAAGAGGCTGCTCCCAGTCTGAGATCACATGTGGGATGCTCTCGTGGAGCAAGGGTTGGGTGTGAGGCAGAATTATTCAGGGCCTTCATCTTTCATCAGGAGATATACACGGTGCATTGTTTAGTAGTTTTTTGAGTCTCAGGGGGAGCTGAGTTCCATCCGAAGTGTTCTTGATTTTGCTAGTTTTCAGGGATGGCCAGGGGGTGAGGGCGGGGTGTGAGGAGGAGCCGAACCTTCTCTAAATTGAAATGCCACCATGAGCGAGTTAAGACACAATCATTGACTCTGTGCTTTGGTGAAGACACTTTGATAGATAAGCCTGTCCTGTAAACTTTAGACGTCACATCTCAGGTTGTTTATTTGTTCAGCATTGATGGTGGTGTTGGGGAGGGTGTAAGGCAGAGAAGACACAGCATGTGCCCCGGGCGCAACCGTCTTAAGACAGAGAATCAAAAGCCGAGAATACAGTCTATCACTGGTTCCAGCTCCTCTCAATCAAGAAATGAGGTTCTAATAGCAAAGCCAAACTTTAGAAAGAACTAAGACCAAAGGCAGAAGGCTCTACCGTCTTTAACCAGCTGAGCAACACCTGACACGGGCTGCTCGGTGCCTGTGAGGTGTTGCACAGATGCATGCGCGTGCCCACCCCACACGGGTGCCCTTGCATGCATGATTACAACGTCTGTGCAGACACAGGTCTTCGGAGGAGTTTTCCTGCCTCAGGCAAGGAGGATGTCATCCATGCTGATTAAAGGGAATCATTGAGTCCATAAATCCCCCGTCCTTCGTATGCTCGCTGTCAGCCTGGTGGCGCGCTGGGGATATAATAGTTAGCTCTTGCATGTGTCCAGTTGTCAGGCACCGAGGAACATGCAGGATGGGCAGGCAGGACCGTCAGGGCCCAGAGACGTGTCCTGAAGAGCTGGCTTCGCTCCCCGCTGGAGCCTCCAGGGACAGTGGGAGAGCTTGCCTTAGGACGAGCTCTTCCCATGGCCTCTGGTGTGTGGCTGTTTAGGGGGGAAAAGACCCCGACAACCTTGGTGCTTTTCAGGTGCCCCATATTGTTAAGGCTGTTTTGGATGTGTAAATATCAGCAAATATCATTTATCAAAGATTCCAGGAGCACACTTCCCCCCACATTTTAACATCTCTGAAATGAGGGTATCTGACAGTTGATGGGGTCTTAGACGCAGTGAGGTAATGCTTCCATGTTGGGTGGAAACTCTCACTCAGAGGTGCCTTCTGCCGTGGGGACCCACTGGACCCCCCCAAAGAGCACGATGCTAGGTGGCAAGTGCCAGCCCAGGCGGGAGCCCCAGGTTGCTGTCTCTTTGGCCAGCAGGGGCCTCTTCTGATGGGTCAGGGGGCTGCGCCCATTTTAGATCTGCATCACCGATGCCATCTCCCCGAAAACATCCCTTCTGACATGAGAAAGTGTGGCCCCATTCCCACAAGGAGGTAACAAGAGGCCATGGCGGGCACGTTCTTCATGGGCTGCTGGACTGCCCAGATATTTGGAGGCACATCCCAGGAGTCCCTAATGGGCTCAGGGCAGAGTCGGTGCCCGGCAGCTGTGGCCGCCCGCACGCTTGCTAATGCGCCCATGCACCTGCCGCGTGGGACTGGGGATGACCTCCTCCCCTTCGGTCAGACCTCTGTGAATCAGCCCTGAATGCCTGAGTGATGGAGTGAGGGGGGAGGGGTGGAAGCACACAGCCCTCTGTCAGTTGGGGTCCCCCGGAGGACTGGGAGGACCCCGCAGTGGGGGGCGGGGGGCAGTTAGACAGGCAGGTGGCTGGTGAGTCAGGCTGGAGGGGTGGGAGAGGTTGCAGCTGAGCTGAACCCACGGGACTCCCTCTCTCCTCCAGAACTGACCCCGGGGCAGGTTAATCCGTGTATTTGTCAAATGCCTACCGTGTGCCAGGCTCTGTGCCAGGCTGCTCTAGGCCAGCCCTTGCTGCCACTTTGTTCTCCTCAGGGGCTGCGGTGCTTTGTAGTCCATGGGCAGCTTGACGAGGTGGGTAAAAGCCACCAGTGAGTGGAAATAACTTAGCATTTCAGATGTAATTGCTGCCTGTCAAGCCACACAGCTGGGCTCTTGGCCCAGTGCTGCCCTTGCGGGGGGGGGGGGGGGGGGGGGGGGGCGGCTTTCTCAGCAAGATAATGGCAGAGGGGGAGGGGCAAGGGGGTATTACTGGGCATGCTCTCCAAGGCACCCGGGCCAGGGGTGCTGACCGGGTTATCTGGGGCTGGGGCGACATGTGGTTTCCCTGGGCGCAAGTTCATTGGCGGTGTCTTCCCAAGCTTTGGAATCAGAGGCTCCGTGCCCATGACCACCAGCTCCCATGAGGAAGAAACCTGGGGTGTCTGCTCGGGGTGGAGGCCGGGGGCTGCTCCCTGCCATCTTCCGAGGGGTGCGTTTTCCAAGCATCGGACATTCTTGCGCCACCTTCACGATATTTGCCAAACTCTGGCATTGGCCTCTACTGTTTATGTTCTTAATATTTTTGTTTAGGTTAGCACATTTGCAGATTGTGATTTTTTTCTTAAAGAATTGGGCTTATTTTTTTTCTTCAGTGTGAATATTTTGGAAACATGATGCAAACTTCACAAGGATGTCCCGTGAAAATTATCCCCCTCCTTCCCACCCCTGTTTCTCTGCTGTGTGGTCCCTCTTCCCAGAGTCATCACAGGTCCCCACTTTTGCGTGTCCTTCTAGAGATGTGCTGTGTGTTTGTAAACCCAACGCAAGATAGGCAGAGAGAGTGCAAATACATGTTTTTAAAAAACAACTTGATTTCAAAACCACCCTACATGGAAAACCAGCCTCATGTGCCATTAGAAGGGAATCATAAGAGTAAATAGCCTGAAGACAAAACAGTGCCATTAAAGTTTGCTTCCTCAGATGGCTAGAATGTTCCAAGCCTGTGGCCTGCTGTGGCTTTGTCTAAAAGATGGTACGAGGGGATACTAGTAAGAGCTAGTTAAAGAAATCTTAATTTCAGTGTGAGCCTTTCCTTTCTCCTTGATGTGGGAGAATGGAAGGAGTGGAAACAAAATGTAAAAAATAACAAATTTTCTCACAGTGAGAAGTACTCAGTGATACTTCATAAATAATTCATAACTACCTGGTGATATTTAGTAGGTCTGTGGAGTACTCCAGATTACCGAGATGGGCCATCCAGCCGACATCCCATCTGGGGAAGCGCTGCTAGAATTTGCAGGAAGTCCACCCCAAGTAAATCCGGGGAGGTTTCTAGCTTTCAGATTCCTTTGATGTGTTAATGATTGGAAGAGACAAGCCAAAGGAAAACTCCAAACAAATTAAGAGCGTTCAAGAAGTATTTTGACTTGCAATATTTACAAGGGAGTCTAGCCTTCAGAAGAATAGGAGTTCCCAGAATAAAGGGTATAGCAGGTAAAGGGAAAAAAAAAACCCAACCCTCTCAAAGTTGCCATTGGTTTCCTCACTGTTCCCATGGGTGGAAAAACCACACTCTTCCGCACGATTATCAGATCTACGCAGGTCGTCACATACATACCTGCAGGCATCAATGTTGCAAAAGTCAGACAAAGTTGTTTCCACTAGGGACTCGGCAATTTATGGCAACTTATGGAAATGGGGCTCGAGCCTTTTTTTTTTTTTAATCTTGAGGCTCGTGCAAAACAGGGTGTCTTCTTCAATTTTCAGGATGCCAAGTCCCTTCCCTCTGGGATGCATGATGTGAGACTCCAACCTAGTGGCGGGGCAAGGTGATACTTTGGCCTTCTCAGCTCCATAGAGGGAGCTCCACAGGGGAAAATTGTCCCTGGGACTTATTGTCCCTGGATAGAACCGTATCCAGCAGCAGCAATTTAGAGGGTGTCGGTGACAGCAGGGCTCCCGGAGCTTGCCTTTAGTTGGGCAGATAGCCCTCAGCGCTGATGAAGAGGTGGCTTCCTGCGAACTCAGCACCCCCGCCCCCGCCCCCCGCCCGTCTAGGTGCTCACAGCTGGGTGAAGGAGTCCCGCATCCTCCCTGAGGCTGGTGGAGAGAGATGCTCCGGGCATTGCAGCCATGACTCTTGGGGGAGCAGTGCTCCTGGGGGGCGGGATGAAAGGAAGCATCTCATTGGAAGGGGGGAGAACAGCCCAGATTCAAAGGGTGTGGGCAAAATGACCTCAAAATGGGGGTAAGGAGGCAGAGAGCCCCAGGGCAGGCAGTTTGGGTGCAGTGATTAAAAACTTGGGTCTAGAAGCAGAATGAACGGGTTGGGCTCTCACTCCTACCACCTACCAGGTGTGCGCCCACCGGCCGGCCGCTTCTCTGTGCCCCAGTCCCATCGGCGCACCAGGACGGGTCACGTCGCCTCACCCTGCAAGCTTGCTGTGAGGGTCGGTTGAGTGATAACATGCGCAAGTGCTCAGATTTCTGGCATGTGGAAGGTGTCCAACAAGGGTTACCTGTCATTATTGGTCATTGATTTTTTTTTCATCCAGCCTGTATTGAGCTAGAGATAAATAGGACATGGGTCCTGCCACTGGACTCCTCATGGTTTGATGCGGTTACGAGATTCTCATGGAAAATCAGATGGTGAGAGATACCATTTAGAGATCCAGGCAGAACTATAGCAGCACAGAAGGAAGATGAAATCCAATTGGGAGAAGTTTGGAAGGCTTCCTGGAGGAGGCAGTGTGTTATTTGGGTCTCAGGGGGCAGAGAGGATTTCTCAAAGGGAGTGGCTGATGTTGGTGGAAGGGAGGTCAAGGGTGTTTCTAAATACATTCATGCCATGATTGCACTTCTGATTTCAGTCCTGCATACATTTGTTGACTACCGACTATGTACCAGGCACTGTGCCAAGCCCTGGAAAAGGAGAGATGGGAAATAGGATCTCTCCTTCAAAGAGCTGAAGGGCACACAAGTCCAGGAGCGAGACTAGCAGAGGGACTGTGAGATCATGGTGGGATCACAGAGGAGGGGTCCCCACCCAGCATGGGTTAGAGAGGCATTGGGGGGCCAGTGCCTCAGCTTTAGGGATTTGGCCTTTGCCGTATCCTAGATCTGGCTGCTTCACGTCATGTAGGTTCCAGCTCAGATGTCACCTACTCAAAGACATCGTCTGTGTCGGACGCTGGGTATAGTGTGAAGGTTCATAGTAGGATACGCTGAGGGATTTCACTGTGGCAAGGCCTGAGAACGGGCGTCAAGGAAGCCTGTGGTGGGCTGAGGATGGTAGTGGTGCTGGGGGTTGATCCTCATACACTTCCTACGACAGCCCCTGGCTTGACTGGCCAGGGGTCTATCTGTAGGTGTCCTTGAACTAACCAAAGACAGGAAAATCATTTTCTACTGTAGCTTGGAGGCTGGGAGATGGCATAGTCCCTCTTTCTAGGGGTCTTTGAGGCTATTTTTGCAATTGTAGTGTTCTTAAGTAACCTCTTGAGATCCTTTGAAGGTTGAATTAGCTTTGCTCCAACCCAGAAGAGGTACATGCCCCTCAGGTGTGTGTGTGTGTGTGTGTGTGTGTGTGTGTGTGTGTGTGTGTCCGTCCCAGTTTCTCATTCTCATTCCAGCCTCATCAGCATGCATGGCAAGGTAGCGGCCTTGCTGGCACTGCTAGATTTAGGGGGCTTGCGTGTATGGGTCCCTTCAAACAGAGCTGAGCACCGTAGCGCCTTCCTGCAAGATAATCGGGGTCTGCGTCTCCCTGACTTCCCCAAAGCTGCCGGAGCATGGGGAAATGTTCTCTGCTTTGGCAGCCTCTTTGCAATGTTTCTGCTTTGATGGTTTTAATGAAGATATGAAATCACCTAACAGCTTTCATTTTGCTCAAGCGAGGTGGCTGAAAGTGGAGGTAGCATTTCTCAGGATCAATCCCATTTTCACAAGTGGTTGGTTAAACTCTCTGCAGTTTATGGCCACTTCTGGATGAAACCATGGGGGACCTGAATTATTAATTCCGTGAAAAATGAGTTAAGTCATCGCAAGGCTCTGCGGTGGCAAAATCCCTACTGGAGGTCCCTCCATCTGGTATTTTCTCTAGCACAGACCTCTCCCTTAACCAGAAATCCTGGAGCACCTTGGCCCGATTGCTGTGTGTCCGTCATTTCTCCAGGAGAGAAAGAAGTTGACTTAATTCTTCTTTCCTGCCAAGAATAAAGAGGGGGAAATGGGCATAAATGACTCTGGGAGGTACTTCTATCAAAGCCGTTTTGATAGGCACTCAAATTTGGACATCATTCAAATGACAAGTGTGCCCTCAAGGTCATCTCTCAAACATGAGCCCCCGAGCACCTCTACCCTCCCATCCGGGTGGCTGACGCCCAGGGAGGTGTGTAAAAGCATGGAGAGGCTCAAGCAGTGAGCAGGGGCCGTGACCGAGCTGCCCAGACCTTGCATCTCGTGGAGGAGCAGTTCGGAACAATGATGGCGTCACAAGTTCAGCATCCTCCAGGGACTCTGTAGACACATGCGTGAGCAAATGAAGTTGGCTGTGGGGCAGTGAAGAGAAGGGACAATAAGGACGAGTCCCAGTTAGGGAGGGCGCTGTCCCATTTAGGGGGGACAACCCCTAGTTAATCTCAACAGATTTATTGCCAGATCTTCTAGGTTTTTTCCTTTTTTAGAACAAGCTTGAAATATGGCATCTTTTAAAAAAAGTGAATCTCAATTTATAATTGTGTCTTACTGATTCACAATTTCTGTAGAACATGTTTGGAGGCTGGATGTAACCTGTCACTGTCCTTTTGTGACTTTGTTGGGCTGGGTCGTCAAAACAGGCATGGCTGCTTGCCAGTCCTGCCTCGGGCTTATATTCGCTGTGGGGTAAGTCACTACTGTCCTAAGCTTTGCTTTCTGCTCTGCGAGATGGGGATGACATGTGTTCCTACCTCCCAGGTTGTGGTACTGATTTGATGTCCTAAGTATGCATTAGATTTTATTCCTATTGTGATTCCCCCTTCCTGGATCATGCTTGGAGGAGGTGTGACCATCACTAAGCTGATGGGCATGCCTGGAAGACAAGAGGCATGATGTGGGCCTTTGTCAGGGTGGGGAAAGCTGGAGTCTTCTCAGTCTTCAGTTGGACCAATAGGGAGGAGAAGATTCTAGAGCCAGGATGACCTATGGTTGGAGAAACCCATGCGGTTCTAGAGCTGGCCCCCCAGGGAGGGAACCTGCAATCCCCCGGGCTCCTTGTTGTCATTCCCGTGGGTGCCCTTGGAGTCCCTGGAGGATGTTGAGTTGGTGACGCCATCCCTGCCCCCAAACTGCTGCGTGCAGCTCGGTCACTGTCCCCGGCATGCAGTGCCGTTCAGAACAGCTCCAGGCTCTCCATCCTTCTGCATCCCTCTTCTGGACTTCATAACTGGATAGGGCAGAGCAGCTCAGCGGTACATGCTTTAGAGATGACATTGCTTGCACAGAGGGTGACTGCCTCTCTGACTCAGTGGTTTGGTGGAGACAGAAGTCCAACCTGGAGAGTGGATCTTGCTAACAACAAGGAGAGGCTAAGGGAAGGGCAAGGAGTGGACGTAAAGATCAGCCTGGAAGAATTTTTGTTCAGCCTTGATCAGGAGTTGGCACCTTCGGAACGACAGTGAAACAATGGGGTGAGGGCTGTAGAGGATGCTGGGGGGAGACATCAGGATGGAGCCAAGAAGGCAGCCGTCCGTGAGGAGGACCCATTGTGTCAGAGATGACTCAGTTCCCTCTGAAGCCAAGCAAAGCTTTCATGGGAAGGGCGGTCCTTTGGGATTGGTTGCATGGTCAGTACTGAGAGCCTCGATGCTTGAACTGTCGGTGGAAGAGTGGGCTTTGTGGTGCCTGGGGGGCAGTCTTGTCTGCAAGCCTCCTCAGGCACTGGGTCTTCACGGTTCTGTCTGAAATCTGACGGCACATTAAGACCTTCAGTCACTTGGGGACCATCTTCATGATTTACCTTTGGATGGATGTGTCTACAGATACTGACTTCACATGACTTTAAAGTCCACTCATAACTTTTGCTTTAAACAGATTTACTTAAACATGAAACTTCACGTCACCATCGTATGTGAGAATCCCCAGTAGCCCGGAGTAGAAAATTGTCATAAACACAAAGTCCATAGAAACCAAACAGCGCACTTCAAGTCTCAGCCCATACTCAGCCTGAGGCACTCTCATTCTTTCTGATGAGGAGAGAGAGGGAACGAAACCCATTAGAGAGGCGTTAACAGCATTTTAGTACCTAAGACTCTCTCCATCATGTAATCGGAAGATTTGAACAGAAAGAAAAAGGAAAGTTCATTATTTTCTAGTGATGTGATTAGGTGGCATTTCAAGTCGTGTCCGTGGGCCACCTACATTTTTCTTTTTCAGCTGGTGGTACACACCACCAAAGTGTATGTATATTGGGGGACACACTGGCCAACCCCCTTAGATCCCTCTTGCTTTGAAGTCGCTGTATTATTTTATCATACTTGCTTGTCATGGTCCATCAACAGCTTGGGAGGGACTGGCTGACATTACAAAGTCTGGGTGGTTTCAAAAGCTGTGATTCCAATTTTAATTGCAAATTGATGGGGCATCATGGGAAAAGCAAATGGAGACGTGAAAAACTGGAGGAAAAGATCCAGCTCTGGTGTATTTTTAGATTTTTCTTCCCCCCCCCCCCGGATCGGTGTTGTATAATTTTATCTGGACTCTGGGTTTGGTAAGTTCCAGTACCTTCTCTCTACTCTATTACCTGAGAGCTAACCCAAAGTTGCTTTACAATTCCAATTTAAACAACCTATGTAGAACCTGTATCTGTTGCTCCTTAAAAAACAAAAACAAACAAAAAAAAAAACTGTGACTTGGATGAATGTCAGAGGCATTATGCTGAATGAAAGAAAGGTTATGTACTGTATGATTCCATTTATATGATACTCTCAAACAGACAAAACTACAGGGGTAGAGAACAAATCAGTGGTTGCCAGGGTTGAGGACAGGCGGAGGGTATGATTATAAAGAAGCAGATAAGGGGATTTTTTGGGGGTGATGGGGCCACTCTGTATCCTGACTGATGGCGGTCACATGAATCTATACGTGTGTTAAAATTCATAGAGCTGAACACCAGTCAAAAGTCTATTTCACTGTGTAATACTTTTAAAGATTAAAAAAAAAAAAACCCTTGATTAAAAAAAAAACAAACATCCAGGATTGTAGAACTCTGCCGCGGGTGGGCATGCTATGCCCCAAATCCTAATTACCAAAAGGTGACCCAGTTCCCATGTGTTTGGAGTTCACCAGCCTCCCTCACTTCCATCCTGATTGCGAAGTAGAATCAGTAACCCCACCCCCCTGCCCGCCGCCATCCCAGCATCCAGTCCTGAACAATGCTAGGATCTGAAGCAAAGGTTGGGAAGTTTCCACTGAGGTCTGGGACCACCGTGGCCAGCACAGATGTCCAGCCAGGCTTCCCCCTGAGGGGCTGAGGTCAGGACTGTGGGAAGCAGCAGTGGGAAATGCGCCTTGTAATCAGACTGCCCGCTGGGGGACAGCAGATCTGCCTGGGATTCCCAGGGACAGTTGGAAGAGATGTAGCATGGGGGAAAAATGGGTCACAAACCACGGTTGGAAGAAGAATCCAAGGATTCCCCCTCAAACAAAACAATTCACAATGTACTGACAACGTGTCTAACCTCCCAACCACCAGACAGCCTAAGGACTAAGCTAGAGGCATCCCCTTGCTCCCCCCACCCTTCACCCCAGCAGGGACACCCTCTCCAGCCAGAGCACCCCCAGAGCTGGGGAAGAGCACCGTGGACTGGAGGTGCCCACATTTCCCTCTTCCCAGTAGTTGGTAAAGAACCATGCTTCCCAGAGCCCTACGGTCCACAAGTCTTCACTTCCCAGCCATGGCTAAAGATGGGCACCCAGTCATGTTCTCTCTTCCCGTGGTGTCTGAAGTTGGACACGGAGACCATGCGTACGACAGAGAGCAGCCGCGGAAACCACCAGGCTCCCCTAGCATCCTTCCCCAAACCGCACTTTCTACTGGGCTTGGTTTGAATGGGTTTCTTAGGTGGCTAAGACACTACTTGGGTGGTTGTACCAAAGCTGCCTGGGCTGGAGGCAGAAGTTTGCGCATTGCCAGCCTGTGGGTGGTGATCGGATTCACAAAGTGGCTGCAAGAACTCTGGAGCCCGAATAGCTGAAGAAGGAGGGCATGGGGTGGGGGTGGGGGGGCATGCCCAGGGAGTAAATGAAGGCAGCGACGGGGAGGAGGCGAAGGGTGGTCTGTGCGTTGACCATAGTGGAGCAGGGGCCGTGTGCATGGGTACGTTCCTGGTGCCCACCTGCCCAGCCTCCCTTCCTCCACTGAGGGAAAGACCATTTCTGTTTCTCGACGTTACCTGGTCTATTTGGGCTCTTATACAGTCGGCTTCAGTAAATCATGTTAACCTATTTTAAAAATGATGATCATACTACACATCAAGGTGTCTGACATCGGTCACTGTCCTCAAGGTCCCCAGCATACAAATACTCAGGCTTTTCTGATTATGATTCATCTCTAAGTGAAGAAGTAAGAAAACACACATACACAAAGGTAATAGCCACATGGTGGAATTCAGCGTAGTGGGTAAAGAATACACGCTGATGTGGGACGTTCTCAGGATCTATTGTTCAGGTGAGAAAAGAGCAAGGCGAAAAACAGACTGTGTGAAATGGGGGCGGTTAATATATTTCTGAATTTTCTTACTTTTGCATACATAAATTTTGAAAGGATACACACAAGAAACTGGGTGGATGGGGATGGGGTAGGAGGGAGATTGTCACTACACACCTTTTATGTTTTTTTGAGCTATGTGAGTATATTCTTTGAAAAATGAAAATAGAAACTGCACATTGTGGCAAAATAAGGAAACTGATAAAAGGGTTAAAAAAATCCCCCCAGAATGGTACTTCCAGTTGGAACCACTGTTAGCATTCTGCTTTTTACTCCTCCAGACACATCTATACCATTCTATGCATGCATATATATTATTTTACATCATTTTACGACTTGCAATTTCATTTAACAGTATGACATAGCTAGCCTTCCCTCACAGTACACGTGGCTCTACAGGATCATAGTAAAGGCCTTCAGTTGGACCATTATCTATTTCATCACATCTCTTATTGACAGACACTTCAATTGTCTTCACGTTTTATTCTTTAAAAATAAAAACAGCAGCAAGCATCTTGTCCATTTTCTTTTCCCTGAGGATCAATCTCTTACAGAAGAGTTTCTGGGTTTGAGAATAAGCAAACGTAAAAGAAAAAAGTTTTTGATAGAAATTGCCAGCTCTCCCCTACCCCATGACAATATGGCGGAGGCATTGCTACTCCACTGGCGGAGCCGAAAAGGGCTTTTCCCTTCATAACCTTGTCAGCTCTGATTATCAACAACCAACTTGATCTTTGCCAATCTAACACATGAAAATAATCTCCTTTTAATTTGAAAAATTTTGATAGCAATTTAAACATGTCTACTGCCCATTTGTATTTATTTTCTGAAAATTTTGGCTAATTGTTTTTACCTCTGGAGATTTTTCTTTCTCTTTTTCAAAGAGATGGTGAGGGGTTTAGGATGCTCATTCTGGGTTCACTTCATGCTTTTAGCGTCATCTTATTTCAGATGTGTTTCTGGGTGAATAGAATTTGGCTGGCTTTTATATTTTTCTGCAGTCTGATAATTATCTTTCAATAAGAGTTTGCTTGTTTATTTATGTTCTGATTATCAACCGATTTGGACTTTTTTCTATCATTTGTTCATTTTCCTTCTTTCCCCCCCCCCCCCCCGCCCCACCTCCTGACTCTACTATTGGATCAGTGGAGCTTTCTTTTCTTCCCGCTACTGGAGTGGAAGTTACATAAGCTATTTCTGTGCATTTAATGGTTGCCCTTACATCTGACCAAACAAAGCCTTCGCAAAAAGTAATCGAGGATCATGACGCCCAACCTTTCCCCACCCCAACATTGTCCATGTTATGGTTGCCCAGTATTTTATTCCACTTGCTTCTGTGATTTTAATGTTTATCAAAATAATGCCTACATTGTCTAAACAGTTAAATAATATCATAAGGCTTATCACCAAAACTGCAGCCCACCGCCTGACTCCCGACATTCTGATTCGCATGCAATGGGGCAACCAATTTTGATTCCTTGGGCTGTCTCAGACTTCTGTTTTCCTCCATATTACCAAATAATATGTTTATATCACCATGTCTTATAAATCACAAAAAGGCTAACCTTGGGAGTTCACACTGCACCTCTCAATTGCTCAGGTAAATGAAGAATTTCAAAACTGCAGGTGTGCAATATGTAGAAAGTAATGATAATGTGTATAATAATATGTGTTGAAACCAGTCGGATGTAGCCAAAGCTGGATGCTGCAGCACCTTGGCTTCTTTATGACATGAAAAAGATTAATTGACTAAGGATTCTGCCCCAGAAGTTAGCCGAATGATGTAACAAACATAAGGAAGGAGTCCTTTGGAAAGATAAAAACAGAAGATTAATCTAGGAAAGCAGTAACCTTGATTTAAAAAAAATAATAAACCCAAGAACTGATTCTTTGAAAGATCAATAAAATCAACAAACACCAATGGTATCTAATCAAGAAAAAAAAAAAGAAAGCTAACACAAATATGCAAAATTAGGAATGAGAAAGAGCATGTAACAACAGACTTTTAAAAAATCCCCAAAGGACTTAAGCATCTTTATGATGCTGCAAAAGAAGTAGGTAAAATCTAATATTTAGTCCTCATAAGGCACTCCATGTATCTCAAAGATATTTTCTTAGCATGATCTTGAAAACCATTTTCAAGCTAATTTTCAGCACGGCGGCCTGGGCGGGGAGTGGGGGAGCATCTTCCCCAGACTCTATCTGCTGGTAAATCGTGGACACGCTCGAGAAAGTGTAGGTGCGGGAGGAGTTAGACAAGGGCTACAGCTAAAAGCCACAGTCTTAGCGGAGAACTGAGGAAAGGTCATGCCCAGGAGCCACAGAAAACAGGCAGCCTCAGCCACTGTTGCAGGGGACTTTGCTGCTAAGTAATTGTTACTAAATCGTCTCCTGTAATGTGTCTTCTGTTTCAAATGCTACATTTGATGTCCTACTTCAGCTTCGAAACCATAGTAACAGCAGAAGTCTGTGTTTACGGGTACCGAGCCTCACCTTCCTTTCTCCATAATTAATACCTTTCTTTAGTTCATTTTTATCTCTCAACCAGTGGACAAACTCTTAGGAAGAAAAAAAAATGTTCAGTTAGTGTTTTAATTTGAGTCCTTTGTGGATTCAGAGACACTCTTCTTGCTTTTCTCATGCATGGGCGATAATCTGGCAGAATTAAAAATTTTAGGACAACATCTTTTCAAAAATAGCTCTGAAGAGGTGGTGTGTGTGTGTGTGTGTGTGTGTGTGTGTGTGTGTGTGTGTGTGTGTGTGTGTGTGTTTCTGTGTATATGGCAGAGGAGAAGTTTGATGTCAGCTGGATTCATTTTTTTCCCTCTGCGGACAAACTATTTCATTTTCCCCTGCCTAGATGCTTATATAATTTTTCTCTATTGTTTCAGTTAAAACATCTCATCAGGATATGTTCAGGTGTGGTTCCTGACTTCACATCACCACTTACTAGCACTTCTGATCAATAGCACCCACCTTATCTATTCATTCGGATTCCCCATTAAATTTTTATTCAGGGGGCACCTGGGTGGCTCAGTTGGTTCAGCATCTGCCTTCAGCTCAGGTCATGATCTCAGGGTCCTGGGATCCAGCCCCCTCATCGGGCTCCCTGCTCAGTGGGGAGTCTGCTTCTCCCTCTTCCTTTACCTCCCCCCTGCTTGTGCTCACCCACTCATTCTCTCTCAAATAAATAAATAAAATCTTTAAAAAAATTTTTTAAAAATCTTCATCAGTTTTGCAGATTTGTCCTCTTTGGTTCTCGCCTCTTCCAGGACTTTCTTCCTTTGCCTCTGATTGCTGTTTCTCTTGACGTGTTCTATTCCCTGACCCATAGTTTGACACGTGGCATCTGGGGTTCCAGCCCCAGTCCTGGCTTTTCTGTTTCCCATCATTATTGGTTATTCTTCTGCAGCTGTTATTGCCCCTAGATCATTCCCTCTCCATGATGCACGGATGTAATGTTTTCTTGAGTCCCGTTGAGAATGCAGCCAGCGATTTTCTGACCTTACTTCTGTTTCTTGCCGCAACTCTGCTGCTTTGATGACATGCACTCTGATTCCTCATACCAAGTTTTTGAACTGCCTTTTCCTTCCATGTACCTGGTGATCATTCTCCCCTCTCTGTGGCAGTAGACAGGTGACCCATTTCCCTCTTTCCCGTGGCCGAATCATATTCCGTCATGAATACATACATCTTCCTTATCCATTGCCCTATCAGTGGCCACTTGGGTTGTGTCCATGTCTTGGCTATTGTGGTCTTATCTTAATTACATCTCGTAAAAAAAAAAATCCTTGGAACTACCGGCATGTGAGTTAAGCGTGTCCCCAGGTCCCAGGGTGGACACAGACATCTCCTATTTTTGTCATTAGCAAAAGGGGCCGGCAAAGTGGGGTGAGGGACATTGAAGGTACAAGGAGGCCTTTTTACCTGAAACCAGCATCATAACCGTCTTTTGCCTCCTGGCACTAACAGATTTCTTGGCGGTGTTTCCCACTGTAGCACAGATTTTCATTTTTTTTTTTTAAGATTTTGTTTATTTATTTGACAGAGACACAGTGAGAGAGGGAACACAAGCAGGGGGAGTGGGAGAGGGAGAAGCAGGCTTCCCGCGGAGCAGGGAGTGTGATGCTGGGCTCGATCCCAGGACCCTGGGATCACGACCTGAGCTGAAGGCAGACGCTTAATGACTGAGCTGCCCAGGCGCCCATGTAGTGCGGATTTTCAATCTAACTCTCTTGCTGATGGATGGTCTCTTTCTCTCCTTCCTTCTGTTGCGTCCCTTGGCTTTGTGCTTGCTCTGTCTCCAGGAGAGCGTGCCCTCGCTGAGTGGGACAGGAGTTGTCCTCTCCTATTCAGTTTCTATCCAGTGTGACGCCCCCGGGCACCTTATCTGGAGTGCATGAGCTTGGCACTCTTGACCCTACTATATGTCTGAGTTTGGGCAAGAACATGAGTGCAGGAGTTTATTTAGGTAGTGATTCCCAAAAGCAGGACCGATGGAGAGGAGGGAGTGCAGGGAAGAGGAGGGGCTGATGACGGATACCTGCTCGACAGTATGGTGACCAGAGCTCAGCCCCGCTGGGGAATCTGAGGACTTCTAAGGAGTCATCTTAAATGGTGCTCAGGGTCCTGCACCACGAGGGAAGGAAATCTCAGTCCAGTAGTTCTGTCCAAAGAACAAGAAACCCATGTTCTAGGTTTGGTAAGTTCGTGGACTTGCCTTTGACCTTGGGCAAATGACTTGAGTGTTCTTAGTGTCTTTGTTATAGAATTACAGAGTTAGACAGGACTTGGGTGTCCTGAGAGGTGAATGTGTCATGAACCGGGTGGTCTGGGGCGACCCTTGAGGGGATCTGGGATGACACGCGCTCATATTACATACATCAAAACACATTGTGAGCACATGACTTTGTCAGTTTTCATTGCCTCCTTCTGATTATATCGAAGAGAATTGGTGTTCACAGGCCTGTAACACATCCCCAACACCACGACACCACCTGGGTAGAACTAAATCTTTTCCTCCTCTGGATTTGTTTTTACAATTGCCTCTTGTTTATGGCAAGAGATACTGGTTTTTTATATGTGATTCTAACAACGTTTTAGGGGAAAAAACCAAAAACCTAGAGACAGAGACTTATGTAAGCAAAATTAAAGAAAAAGAAAAAAGTGAGTGGATTTTAAAGAGAAACACGAAGTAAACACAAGTGCAAGAATATGGCCAGAATTGTGGAAGTTGTATGTGATTGACTAAATTTGGAGAAAATCAACTCAAGGATCCTTCCAGCTCAAGGATCTCTCTGAGCAAAAATTTATCACACAGTTGGGACTCCGAATACAACGTTCCATGGCCCGGGATTTGGAACGATCTGTTTTGGACGCTTCTGGAATGTGTTCCCAGCAAACCCCCCTTCAGGTGCAGTATCAGCAACCTGGGATCATAGAGACATTTTTGACAGTTGGAGGACGCTTCTGTCTCCCACAGGAGCCACAGAGCAGGCCCTCGAAAATCATAACCGGCAAATTGCCTCTTTGGCTGTTTGATGCCCTTGTGTAGTTCAGTCCAGGTGTGCTTGTAACTGCAGCGTTTGGGCCAACATCCTCGCTGGGGAGAAAATCGTTATGAAAAGCTATCGATTAGGTGTCCATGGCCGCTGAAACCCAGCAGCGGAAGCTCCTAGAGTCACATTTATGAAAGGCCAGAGGTCATAAAGAAGGGCAAGAATGTGGTTGAGAGGGGGGGAGGCAATCTGCTCAAAGGACAATGGCGTGTGGAGACCGGCAGCCCCTGAAACGTCTGTTCTTCCTTCTTGCAGGTGCAGGGTGGGCGGTTCACGTGTCACCTGGCATGTGCCCTGTTGCCATTTGCAGGGGAGGAGAGGGGTCCTGGGGCGCTCGTTCTTCCTGGGAAATCCTGCTATGGTGTCATTACCATAGGACTCACGATGTGATGATGCTGACCTTCTGGTTTCGCTGCGCAAGCCCAGGACTGCCCAGCCCAGCCCAGCGCTGCTTTTCCCTGCCCAGCCATGAAACCCCAGCCCCCCATCTCACTGCCCCTACAACAGCCGGTGCTGTCTCCCCATGTGTGCGCTGAGCTGTGATGGTCCCGGTGCCCCCCGTCCCCGCCCATGCACTGCCCTTGGTAACCCCATAGAACGCCCTCCCTCACTGCACAAGATGTCCGTAAGCACTCTTCACAGCTGTGTGGTAAGGCACCAGCTGTCACTGGCTCTCCCCTCTGCACCTAGCAAAGTGCCTGGCACCTAGTAACATAGGTACCTGTTTGTTGAAAGAGCGAGTGTGTGTTTGTGCCTCCCCCCGCCCCGGGGCAGGGCAGGATTGAGCAAAGCTCCTAGGCGCCCACCGAGGGCACACGCGCCCCTATGGCTCACAGCTGCGAGGGCACAAAAGGGTGAAAAGCTTCTCGGGAAATCTGGAAGGAGCTCTTGAAAAGAACAAAAGTGTACGTAGTGAAGGAGGGGAACAACAATGTTCCTTTCCTTTCTGCCTGTAGCTTTAGAATAGTTGTAATTTTGAATGGTCCGTCAATCACATTTGATACGTGAAATCACACCTTAGAGCAGCATATCTCACGTTGCTTTCTTTTTGGCACAAAAGTAACTGCGTAGGTAACTCCTGTGAGTTAGGTGGACTTTCCTTTCCAGGGTGGCCACGACTTCACTCTCTTTCTTCAACTCAAGGCAGCATATTAAATGCTGGGTTTTTGGTTTTGCTTTTTTAAGATGATACAGTGTCTCTCCTTTGTACCCAAAGATCAGATATACCCCTCACCTGCCACTCCTGCTAGAATTAATGCCTCGGATGCTTCCAGCTCCATTTTGCTCATAAATTTCTCTGACAACATGCTGAAAGCTCTGTTCCCATCCCCCTCAAATTTATAAATATGTACCTGCAACATTTTGCAGAGGATTCATCTTCTTGCAATGGAAATTGATTGCCTTCAAATGCATGCGACAGGGGTATGATCTTGGCCAAGAGCTCTGTTTTTTCTACTTCCGCTTTTTCATGTAAATGGTCATTTTCTGGGGGGCGGTGCAGAACCCCTCAAATTATGCAAAATAAGACAAAGAGTAGCCTTCAGGTTTGCTCAAAAGGCGACTTCGGTGCCAGTGCTGCCAATGTTGTTCGCTTGCACAGAAGCTGAATTGTGGTGCAGTGCACATGTCATCTTTGACATCAAATCGATTTTGACTTTTTGGTTTTCATGGCGATGGGCACCTGACTTAGGCAAGTAGAAGCAGATGGAATCAGGGATTCCACAGGCAGCTTCGCCCAAGGAGAGTGGCCTTGTGTCAGAGAGCACGAGATTTCCCCCAGACTCCCTAAGTGGAAATCATGCCACATCATTTCCGTTGCACGCGTGTCAGGGAGGTCACCTCCAGCCCGGTCTGCGTGTTCGTTGCTTGGCAAATAAACTTCATTATTTCAGAGCTGCCGTCTGCTTTTGCAATTTCCCAAAGGAGCTCGCAAAATAGGAATTCCGTGATGGTGTCAGGGTGCACTTAAGAGGTGAAGGTGAGCAGCCGGCTGCACGGGGAGGTAGCGGGACTGACATCCAGCCGCATGCTAGGAACGGTGACACAGTTCGCGTTCCTTCCGTGACCTGCCTCAAGCTGTTGGGGAAACGTCCGTGGCTCTGGAACTCTCCAGAGGCGCTGCTCCCCTCTCCTTTATTGCTCCAAGCCACAAGGCAGCTCAAAAGCCTCGCCGCCTGTCTCCTTCGACGACTCTGGAAGTTCTCCCTTCTGCCCATGTTCTCCGAGGGGTCATCCTTGCCATTTTATCATAACCATCTTAGACTGTGTCAGGATTGCACCTTCTTCCCGAATAATACAGGAACCTCACCTACTAACTGCTGTCACCACCCCACGTCCATGACCACGTACCATGTAGGATTTCAGTTACAGCCCAGATCCTGTGATTTTTATTCCTGCCTTTTTGATAGAGAGTAAATAAGCTGTGTAGATTTATCCAGAGCTTTCCCAATTCCTTGGCTCACATCACTTCTTTCTCCACCTCCTCCTGAGTTGAATTGCTTTCTACCAAAGTATGCACTGTAGTTGTCTTGTTAGTGGTAAATATTCTGCCAATGACTTTTTTCCCCCTGAAAATGTCTTTATGTTGCCTTCACCCTTGATTAATTGTTACAGAATTCTAGGTCGGTGGTTATTCTCCCGCAGATTCTGGAAGGTATAATTCTAGCATCTTCTGAAATTCCTTACTGTTGTTGAGAAATCTGCTCTGAATCTAGTCGTCATTCTTCTGGAGGGAACGTGTCTGGTGTCTCTGGTTGCTTTTTGCTATTTCTTTGGTGTTCTGTAATTTCCTTACAACGTATCTTAGTATGCACTAGGTTTTTATTTTCTTTTTTGATCAGGACATATTTTGCTTCCTTAAATCTGAGGGTTTAATGCTGTTTTGTCAGTTCTGGAAAGTTCTCAGCCATCATCTCTCTGATTTCGCTTCCACATTCTCTCCTTCCTCCTGTTAGACACTTGTTCCACCTGCTAATGAATGTTCCCTAGCACTTCACCTTCTTACATTTTCCCGTTTTCCTTCCTTTAGGCTCTCTGTGTTGAACTATAAAAAATTTCCTTTGTATTTTTCATTTGTTTGAGAGTATCTGTTTTTAACAAGAAAGAGGCTCAATTTGGAAAGGCTAGAATTTTTCCAAAACTTGGATTTGCCTGGGGGGGGTTTCCCCCTATAATGTGCTGTTTTTTCATTTGTGTTCTTTTTTCTTTTAATTTCTTAAATTATATTAAAGATGTATTTATTTTTTGGCCTATTTTGAACCTGTCAAAAGCTTTCTATTTATTTTTAATTGAGGTTTCACCTTAAGAAAATAGTTACTGTACAGTTTCTTTTAAATTGCTTTATTATCAGAGCACCTGGGTAGCTCAGTTAAGCCTCTGCCTTTGGCTCAGGTTGTGATCCCAGGGTCCTGGGATGGAGCCCCACATTGGGCTCAGCAGGGAGTCTGCTTCTCCCTCTCCCTTTGCCCCGCCCCCCTGCTTATGCTCTTGCTCGCTGTCTCTCTGTAAAATAATAACTAAAAACATCTTTTTAAAAAAAAATAAATTGCTGGGGCACCTGGGTGGCTCAGTTGGTTAAGCATCTGCCTTCTACTCAGGTCATGATCCTGGAGTCCTGGGATCAAGTCCCGCATCATGCTCCCTGCTCAGCGGAGAGTCTGCTTCTCCCTTTCTCTCTCCCTCTACCTCTCCCCCTGCTTATGCTCACTCTCTCTCTCTCCAATAAATAACACAGTAAAATCTTTAACAAAGATAAATTGCTCTATTATCTTTTTTTTTTAATTGCTTTATTATAGGGCACCTGGGTGGCTTAGTCGGTTAAGCCTCTGCCTTTGGCTCCATCATGATCCCAGGGTCCTGGGATCCAGCCCCGTATCAGGCTCCCTGCTCAGTGGGGAGTCTGCTTCTCCCTCTGCTCCTCCTGCTCGTGCCCACGCGTGCAACGTGCTCTCTCTCTCTCTCAAATAAATAAATAAAATCTTTTTAAAAATTGCTTTATTATCTCAAGTTCTTTGGAAGATCCATTCCCTTTTTGTCATATTTCTTACTCTCCATTATGATGGATCATTTCCTGGCATGTTTTTTGTGATTTTTAAATTGCGAGCTCATCTTAGCCAGGGTGGTTTTTGCCCTGTAAGTTCCCTGTGTCCTGGCTGTGGAAGTGTTTTCTACCGAGAGGCTTTGCATTTGCTCCTACCACACTGGGACAAACTCTGGTGTTAATTTCTTGCTTTGGAATTCTTGTGTCCTAAACGCAAGTTCAGGGCTTCAGTTTCTTGAGACTTAGGTTTTCCTCTGGGCCCTGAGTAAAGACAATGTTCCAGGTGGTTCTGCTGGGCCAGCAGGAAGACTTTCTCTAGTGCTCCATCCCAACAATGGCAACCCCTTGAGGATTCCTGGCTCTAAGCAGGGGTCTCGGTTCTAGGTACTCTCACGTGATTAGGGTCCTTCTCCAGACATACCAACTCCTCGACTAAAGCCTGTTGGTGGTTTGTTGTCTCTCTTGGCCACTGTGGCACACTCTGACCATCCCTCTTCTCTTCACTCCTGGCATTCAGAGATTCCCCTTTCTTTTCTGTGAACTCATCTATGCGTTTGTTATTGTAATCTTTTGTCAGGCATTTCTGTTGATAGGAAAGTTCACATTGGCTCAGACTACTTTGCTATGGGGCCTCGTGATGTCTCTTTAAGTGTGGCTACATTTGCTTTCAATAAGAAACCGTAGCAGAACAGTGAAGAGAACGCTTTTGTGTTAAAGCAAATTCAGCTTTTGATAAAGTCCCAGTCTTTTGAGATTGAGTTTTCTTCTCATTAACAAAAGACCCTTCTGGTGTGATACTGCTCGAGGATGGACTGACGTGAGTGGGCCCTTCAGACTGGTTACCATATTGGAGCAAGAGGACCGGTCAACACCAGCTTATATATTATTTTTGGCTTTAGATGGTGGTGTCCCCAGCAGATCTCACTGCAAACCCTTTCTGTCCTCCCACCTTTAATGCCTCCCTTGCTATATGCTTGACCTTACTCAGTACCCCGTGTAAGCTTAGTGAGATCCGGGTCATGTACTTGTGTCCTACCCCCCACTGTGCCAAGCACATAGTAGGCAGTTCAAAAAAATCTGTACACATTCTATGAACTCATTTGTCATTGGAGATACCAAAATTAAAACAAATCAAGATGTCATTTCACACCTATTAGACTAGCAAAAATTAGAATACCGCTGTGTGTTGGCGTGACGCGGATATGAGAACCCTCCCGGACCACTGATGGGAAGGCAGACAGGTGTAACTCTGAAAAGCAGTCTGACGTTACTGCCAAATGAAACCTGTCCAACTCCAGGGGTCTAGTCCTGGGCAGATAGCCTAAAGACACTCTCACAGCGCTCCATCAAAGACACGTAAAAAGCAAGTCACAGCGGTGGTGTGGGGGAGGTGGCCACCATCGCGGTGTCCAGCCGGGGAAAGTGGGGGTGCAGAGGTGGGGGTCCACAGTGCGAGTCCCCTGTGGCTCTTCGACTCACCAGGTTAAATGAACACGAAGCAACACGGATAGACCTTAAAAGTACAGTGCCAAGTGACAAATGCAGGAAAGGGAATGGGATTTGCAGTACAATACCATTTATGTAAATTTTTAAAAACCCACATGCAAAACAGTATACATTTTGCAAGAACACACTCAGGCAAAAAGATACACATTAAATATATGAGAATGGATTGCCTGTGGCAGAGGAGAACGAGAACAGAGGCGAATACATTATTAATATATAGGTAAGAAACAGGCCATGCACAGACCAACAGTGATGATAAGCCATAGAGCAAGGAGTATGATTAACTCTCAATACACAATGTTAAAAAAAAGAAGAAGAAGAAGAAAGAAGAAAGCAAGCAAGCAAGCAAGCATTTGTTCAGTTGGGAGTCTCATTTTCTCCTTGAATTCTTGCTTGATCAGCCTAGCCTCGCGTGTTTTCTGGAATCCTGTAATTCTTATTTTATGCGTCTCCCCCCCCACTCTCTTGATAAGCTCTTTAAATGCAGCATTTGTGTCTTATTCTTTGTTACACGGCTGCAGTAAGATGTGGCTGAGAGTCGATGGATCGGGGGTCAGGTGGGCCTCCTCCACGGACGGTCTGACCTTGGGCAAGGTCACATCCTCTTTCTGAGCCTCGGTTTCCTCATTTGGAGAACAAGGACCTCTGAGTGTTGTTACCAAGGCTCAGTGAGAAGTGTGAATGGTTTTTCCCAGTACAGAGCTATCGCAGAGACTCAGTAAATCAGTAAAGCATCCTCTCCTTGATTATATTTCCTGTGGGTCTCCACACATGATAGGGGTCCTATCAAAAATTTGTAGACAGAAGGGAACTCTGATATTCACGGTAGAGCAGAGCAAAAGATGGTGGCTTTGGGTCCAGCTAAAACAGGACTTCTGCACTGTGTTTTTTTGTTTTTTGTTTTTAAAGCATCAAGCTTGCTTCTGAGTGCAGTTGTGGAAAACACACGGTTCCACCGCATCTCTCCCCAGCTCTGTGTCTCCACATTCAGTCCTGGGGACTCTGTGACTCCTCACTCACCTTCCTCCCTGCTGGTCTCGGAGAGGACTGTGTGTATTCAGGTTGGTTTCCCCCTCCCTTTTGTTCTCTGCTGTCTCTAAGAGAGACCAGAACTTGATGCAGGGCTGGGTGATTACCCCCACGCCTGCCGCAGACTGTAGAAATCCTGACACTCTCCCATGGACGGTGGTGATTTTCTGAGGCCTTTAGATTGATTGCATTCATCCTAGCAGCAGGTTATACTTGCTATAAAATTATCCAGCTGCTTTCTAAAATCTTTCATTCAACCCGAGAATCTGTAAAAGCTTTCACACGTTGAATGTTTTAAACCCGGCTGATTTTGGACCTTGAAACCGTGCGATCGGGGCGGGCGTTGCTGCCTCTCTCTGTGCCTTGTTTTTCTCATCTAGGAAACGGGCCTGAACTTCAGCACAGTGCGTCGAAATGCCCCGAGGGCCGTGAAGCATGCCGGGCACCCGAAATAGCAGATGTAGCCAAGATTTTCACTCCCCGCCCGGTTCCCACTCGTCCACCCGCGCTCCCGTGCCACTGCCAGGAGGAGCGCGCAGACACACGCTTACCTCTTTAAAATAGTCTAGTCCTCCATCTCTTTAAGATCAGCCAGCCCACCCAGAGACTCACAGCGTAAATGAAGGAGGAAAAAACCTTTTACTAAAACGTTGCTGCCGCACGGAAGTACTACAGCTTATCTTCTGTCTGTGGAAAAGCACCCGTCGTATTGTCTAGTTCTCGGGCTCAGTCGTGTAGATAGGCTGAGTAGGCTTGGCTGTGCTGTAGTTAACACGCAGCCCCCCGTGTGTCCATGGCTTAGCACAGCAGAGGCTTGTTTCTTGCTGGTGCTAGTGACCCTCAAGATCCGCAGGGGACCTCTACTCATCATGGTCACACAGGGACCCAGCTCATGGAGGCTTCTTCTGGATATGTGCTCCCAAAGTCACCGATCTACTTCTGTCGCCCCACAGAAGTAGAACGGGAATGTCCTCAGTAGTGTGCACTCACTCTTAATGTGTCTTTCTGGGCGCAGCTTCAGGAAAGGTGATCCAGGGCATACAATGCTCCATCATTCGGATCTGCTCCCTCTGGGTTATCTCCATCCTTAGTTTCTAGCAGTTCTAATCTTCACATCAGAGCACCTAATTCAGCGGGAGAGACAGGGTCTCCTCAAGTAGTTTCAAATCCCGAGAGTCCCTCTCTCATTGCCCCTGATTAAGTAATATAGCCATACTGATGTGATCACCATGGCTATGGCAGTGCAGTGCCCTCTCAGCTTAGTGTAGGTCACCCCCACTTCTGGGGCTGGGTATAGGAGTACGGTGGCTCCCCAGTTGAATCTGAATTTCAGGTACACAACAAAAAATATCCTTGGTATAAGGAAGTCCCAAATAGCATAGGGGACATGACTTACACTAAAAAATCATTTATTGTTTATCTGAAGTTCAAATTTAACTGGATATGCTGTATTTTTATTTGCTAAAACTGGCAGCTCCATATGGGAACCCCTTCCCAGACCACATGCAGGGACAGGATGGTTCCTCCAAAGCAAAGTCGGGATGCTGTTATTATCAGCATAAGAGACCGTGTCTACTGAGTGGCACAAAGCACAGTTGTTCAGTGTAATAACTATGGTAGTGCCGAATGTGTGCGATGCTCCCTCTAGGTGTATGTGGTCATAGAGCCCTAAAATAATACATTATTACAGCATGACCCTGTTCCGTTACTGTTGCCGTGTAACAAACAACCTCCCATAGTCACCCACACCAGTAGTTTATTTTACCTCTCCCGGTTGTGTGGGGGCAAGCAGGGCTCAGCCAGGCACTTCGTGCATGGTATCTTGCATACAGCGGCAGTAAATGTCACTTGGTGCCTTGATCATCTGAAGGTTCTGCAGGGATGCACGTCCGAGATGGCACTGTCACGTGGCTGACGGCTGGGGATGGCAGTCCGCTGGGAGTTCAGCTGCGGCTGCCAACCAGAGTGTCCACACACGGCCTCTCCATGTGGTGTGGCCTTTTGGCAGCATGGCAGCTGTGATCCGAGAAGAAGCCTCTCAAGAGCAAGCTTTGCAAGAGGTCCACGCGGAAGCTGCAGGACTTCTTATGACTTTAGTCTCAGAAGTCCCAGGACCTCTCCTGTGCTGTGTTCTCTTAAGCAAGCCGGTCCCTGAGGCCAGTCTCGATTCAGGGGCCGGGGAATTAGAGCACGTACAGAGAGGGAAGGGATGGATGGAGTCATCGTGCAGACTGTCGGCCGCATGCATTTTACGTGCCTTATGTCATTTAACACCCCCCCACACCAGCTTTATTGGGGAGAAACGAATGTAGCCCCGTTTTATAGATGAGGAAACCAAAGTCGTCATGGAGTCCAGAGACAGGCCTGAGATCAAACGGGTAGGAGATGGCAAAACAAGGAGTAGAAGTCAGGTCTTCTGGCTCCAAGTCCATATTTTTGTTCTCTGTGGCAGCCCGGCTGTCTCCTCTTTGGACTGGTCCAGCCATTGTACATGGATTTAAGAATACAGATGAAAATTCATCCTCCTGAAGGAGGAGACTCTCAGATGTAATCAGGATTCTCCTGACTCATGTGAGTTTCACTCTCTCTGTGTCCTCTACGATAATTTGAGATAAAGAACGTCCTAGATTAATATCATCTTAAGCCAGTGATGGTATTGGTGGCGGGCATAGTTTGGATTATTATTCCATAAATATTCACATGCCTCACCCCTCCATTATGGCATAGTATGCTCCCTTACTCCGTCAGTGTTGGCCTTAGTCATGTGACACACTTGGCTCAAAGTGCTGTTCGCCACCGATGTCACGTGATCAAAGATTTGAAACGTGCTCACGTCCTTGGGCTTGCTCCCTTGTGCTTTCTGCAGTCGTTACAAGAACCAGCTGGCTAGGTGCACCTGGGTGGCTCCGTCGTTGAGCGTCTGCCTTCGGCTCAGGTCATGGTCCCAGGGTCCTGGGATCGAGCCCCGCATCACACTCCCCGCTCTGCGGGAAGCCTGCTTCTCCCTCTCCCACTCCCCCTGCTTGTGTTCCCTCTCTCGCTGTGTCTCTCTCTGTCAAATAAATAAGTAAAATATATTTTTAAAAAAGAACCAGCTGGCTAGAAGGATGGGAGATGTGCGGCTCGCCTGGACCCAGCCCCAGCTCAGCCTGGAGCAGTGGTTTCTCAGCTGCAAGCGTCAGCCCACTGGGGGATATTTGACAATGTCTGGTGACATTTTTGATTGTCAGACTAGGAAGAGGGTGCCCTGAGCATCTAGTGGTCCTCGACGGTCACGGACGCTGCTAAACATCCTTCCATGACCAGGCAGTCCCCCGTGACAGAGAATTATCTGGCCCAAGCTGTCAGAAGTGCTGAGGTTGAGAAGCCTGGGGCTAGATCAGCAAACCTCCCCCATCTGTAGACACATGAGCAAAACCAATTGACTGTTATTTGAAACCTGAGTTTGGGGGGAGGTTTTTAATGCGGCATTATTGGGTAATAAGTAGCAGATATAATGGCAGAGGGAACCACGTTTTATGACCCAAGTTCACAGATGGCTCCTCCCCGCTGAACTTCATAATCTTACTGGCTCTGGTCCTTGGTCATTCCAGCCGGGGGCTGCCGAGCTCACCAGCTTGTGTTCTTACTGGTTCCCAGATACCCCCTAGGGAAGGGAGGCACCACCCTAGGCCCTGAAGATTCCTCCCTCAAGCCTCATGTCACCTTCTGCCTTGCCTTTTGAAGCCCTTAATGACTCTCTCCCTCGCCCGGCCTGGTCCTTCCCCTCTCTGTCACATTCAATTTGTCTGAAGAATTTTCCCCAGCTGGTTATTACTGCTTGTTTTCTCCTGCAGGAAAGCTCAGCCTTTTCTCTCATCATTTCAGGCTGGCCCCTCCAGCCCTGACGACTCCGTGTGTTCGGTGGTGACTCGGTCTCCGAGGAGCCTAATTCATTCTGTACTTTCTCAGAAAAGATGAAAATCATTCCTTTTGGTCCTTTATAAAATCCTCACATCCCCTAGGATCTTCTTATGTAGTTTGGTTCCCAAACTGAGAAAAGGGCTCGGGTTCTGACTAATCTGCCCAAAAGAAATTATAGAAGCATTTTTTTTTTACCTACCGAATAATCAATTCCATTTTATATCAGCTTACCTTTTCCACCCACTTTGAAGGATTTTTTTTTTAATTGAGGTATAATTTGCATACGGTAAAATGCACCAAACCCTAAGGTATGGCTGGATCAGTTTTTATGTCTGTATGCACCTGTGTAACCACGACTCAGATCAAGATCTAGAACATTCCATCACCTCAGAAAGTCCCTTTGTGCCCCTTTCCAGGCAATCACCACCTCCCCCGAGGTAATCACTATTCTGTCTTCATCACCCAAGATTTTGTCTGTTCTCAAGACTTCACATAGCCTGAATCATATGATGCATCATGTAGTATTTACTCATTTGTGTCTGGCTTCTCTCTGTCCATGTGTTTGAAGGACTCTCAATAGCTTCTTCCACAGGAAAGAGAAAGGATTTGGTAAAATTTCTGCTGCTGCTATTTCAGGAGGCTGTGAATGGGTAAAAAAGGGAATTCAGGACTTCTGGAGAAGACAGGGACCAAAGCCCCCGCCCCCCCTCACCCCCCCACCCCCCCCAGGAGAACGGTCAACACAACAGGAGGAAATTCTGCATTGGTTTTGGATACTTTTCTGGGAATAGCTTTACGTGTTTGGTAGAAACTTGAAGGCATTTCTGCTACATTGGTAGCAATGAGGTTGGTCTGAAGGTACCAGGGAGGGCAGCGTCGCATTCCCCATCCTGAGAGGAGGGGAGAGGGCCACGGGAAGGCAGAGATCCCTAAAGCAGAAGCCAGCATGGCGGCTGGGCTGCCTCCCAGGCTGGAAGGCTGCCATGTGCAGAATAGCTCCGTGGAAGGCATCTCCCAGAGCTGGCAGCCAAAGCAAATAAAAATCCATGGAGACTGGGCATCCTCTGAGGCTGGCTGTTGGCTAGAGCAAGATACCTGGTGTGCTTATTGGTCTAAGCAGGTTGACTCTTCTTGAGTCAATTTGGGTGATTTATCCTTTCCTAGAAAAACATCCATTTCATCCAGTTTTTCGTTTATAGGCACAGACACACGTGCTCTCAGAATTGTATTTTGAATCAGCTGATGACTGGCTGGAGTATGAGTTCAGAAGTGTAGAATGGGAGTATTGAACATTCTGGGCCTTCTGTAGCTGAGAGATGGTCCTATTGCTGCACACGGGGACGGCAACCTGGCTGGTGTGTCGAGCCCTGGGGTCGCAGGCTTCCAGAACCCAAAACTGGACATTGCCTTCTGCCTGATGCCACACAGGTGAGGTCTGAGGCCAGGCTGACTCTTTCCCTTTGTCGGTAAGCTCTTCCCCTGAGTATTTGTCCAATTCTTTTCCTTGAAGTTTGAACTTGACCAGGGTATGTGTCTCGGTTTTGGTGTCTGTGAAGTTTCTTTTTTAACCCCCAAGAGGTTTGCACTCTTTTGAAGCACAGCTTTGGTTTTTCTTTAATTCAGGAAACTTTGTTTCTTGTATCAAATATTGCTCCTGCTACATTTATTTTGGTATCTTGTTCATGATACACATTGTTAAATAGCTTAATTCCTTTCTGCCTCAAAACCATAATCATTTTCATCTCTTTTTTTTAATCTGATATATGTTTTTGATTCATGATGTGTGCATTTTCCTTAACTTTATTGAAAATACAAAGTAAATGCTGTTGGAATTTGTTTCTATTTCCTACAGAAAATCATTTTCAAAAGCATGTTTTTTTCTGCCCATTTCATGACATAGTTAGTTCTCATAGGTTTCACAGGGGTTTTTTTCCTTTTTATTTTTTCAAGTTAAAAAAATTTTTTTTAGCAAGCTTTATGCCCACTGTGGGGCTCGAACTCACCTCACCAAGGTCAGGAGTCCCATGCTCCACTGACTGAGCCAGCCAGGCACCCTCTTCTTATTATTTGTAATTGATGAGAGTTCTGTCCAGGTCTGCCATTTCCTCCCACGTAGAGGTGAGTGGGTTCTTCTAGTAATCCCTCCCCCCCACCATGGATCCTGAGCTGGAAGTTTTTGCAAGTTCAGGGATTGAACATTCTGGGGGAAAGAGAAGGAAGATAAGGCCACAGACCATCCCAGCATGGGACTGTGACTTCTCCGCCTTTGACAAGGGTACCGCAGCACGTTTCAAATGCCCCAGGTGTCCAGAGCCCTCACAGTGACGTTCAGGACTCTTTTGTGCGTGAATGACCTAAAAACAAACCCAGACTAGCTTAAGCAAAAGAGAATTGATTGTCTCCCGTAATTGAAACGCTCAGGAGTCATTGTGGCTTCAGGTATGGCTGGGTTCAGGGGTATCCAAAACAATGCATCAAGTGTCTGTCTGTCTGTCTGTCTCTCCCCTTCATTCTCAGGTTCCTTATGGTGGCATGATGCCCACTATAGCTTCAGCCCTTATATCCTCACAATTCCAAGGAATATTTTCTGTTCTCCCAGCATTTTCGGGAAAAGTCTACTTGTAGACTCATTGGCTCTGATTGGGTCACATGCTCGTCTTTGAACTACTCGTCACATCTAGGGGGTGGGATATTCTGTTTGGTTTAGGCACGGGTTATATGTCCGCTTCTCAAGCAGGGATTGGAATCTGCCACATCCAAATCCTCAAAAGAAATGTTGGGGTACCATTACTATAAGAAGGATGAATGGATGGTAGTGGCACAAACAATAGATGTCTGTTATAGAAGACTCCTCCACTTAATTCTGTAAAACTGCTCTGTTTCCACAGAGTAGCAAGTGGTGAACGGACCCAGCAGGGCTGCTCTGTACAGTTGGGCATGTTGTGCACTATATAACCATGCCACATCTCAGGGAGCCCAAGTCACATCATAGACATTCTAAATTTGTATCACTTTTAGTTTTCTGACAGATGGAAGTATCAGATGGGGCATCTTTTGCTAACTGCATAAAGGTGCTTTAGAGGCTGGTATCAAAGAGCAGGCCTCTTAAGGTGCTGTAACTCAGTGGTTCTTTTCACAGGCTGCACTTCCTTTTCCTGAGCCACCAGGCCTGATGCACTTTCTTTAGCTTGCTTTTGCATGTTTAAGTATGTAAGTCCTCACTCTTGTGTCATTTCTCAGAAATAGAAATCTTATTGCTAATATAGGATGATTCTTCTCCTGTGCCCCCATGCTTAGTCCCAAAGCATATACCCTCACTAAGAAACCATGCTTTCTCCATCCCTTACCTCTTAGCATTTCTGGTGGTAGAGAGTGGTGGGAAGTCCATTCTGGGGCCAGTAGATTAGGCTCTGGAAGAACAGGAGAGGCCCTTGTCTGCTTCCACTTGGTAGCTGATACATCATCAAGCTGAGAGTTACATCAGAGCACCCAGGAAGGGCCAATCTTGATTTTTCTCTGCCTTGGGCATGTCGTGTCTCTCCGCTGGGCCTGAGTAATATCTGAAGGCTTTCCCACCTCTCAGATCTGAGGTGGGGGTATCCTTCAATTGTAAGAATAACAGCATTTCAACAAATGCTACATAATTTTAATAACCCTTTCTTCAGTGCTCATATGTAATATCAAGTATGAGGCACTTCCCTGGCTGTTTTTGATACACTATGCCATTTAATCCTTATAACAAACCCCAGATACATATTACTGACACCCCCACTTTATTAGTAAGGAAGGTGAGGTTTAGAGAGGCTAAATAACACCTGGATGTTTATTATTTTTTTAAGATTTTATTTATTTGAGAGAGAGCGAGCGAGCACGAGTGGAGTGGGGGAGGGGCCAAGGGAGAAGCAGACTCCCTGGAAGTCTGCAGGGAACCCAGGAACCCAAGATCATGACCTGAGCTGAAGTCAGATGCTTAACCGACTGAGCCACCCAGGTGCCCCTAACACCTGGATATTTAAAAATAAGATTCTGTTTGGTCTAACACGCATGACTTTATGTGTTATTTCCTAATGCTAAGTCTAGCGACAAAACAATATTAATTGTAATGACTCCACAGCAAATGTGGATGACGGTGCGATGTGGATTCGGACAGGGCTGGGTTCAGATTTTGTCACTTGACCTCAAACCTCTGTTTTCTCTTCTGTAAAGTGGACATGATAAAACTTGTGTCCTAAGATGGCATAAGCACTCGGGGTGCCTGGGTGGCTCAGTCGGTCGCGTATCTGACTCTTGATCTCAGCTCAGGTCTTGATCTCGGGGTTGTGGGTTCAAGCCCCCATGTTGGGCTCCATGCCCAAGATGGTATAAGCACTCAATAATATATGGTCTTCTTGATTATTTACATGTATTTACTTGTTAACCATGGGTTTTCACAGTCCTAATTTTTCCACGAGAAAATATGAACTCTGATTGCTTCACAAGATACTTCCTGCATCTTTCTGCACGTTCGTTATGCCAGATGATTTCCCTTTAAGAAAGCTCCCCCTTGTTATTCCCACCAAAGCCTCTTGATGAGTATTCGAGATGATTTTAAAGCATAAACAGTTGAAAGTGCGTTAATATCATTTCCTTTCCAGGCCCGTTTCAAAATGAAAGGCAAATGTGTTTGGGGAAAAATTCACTTACAACTTTGGCTAAATGCCCAAACTCTCAAAAGAGCCTGACAAACAGAACAAAGTTTAACTCTCTCTAAATAAAATCCCCATGTCTCTGATTCTGTGCTGGGGAAGGTTCTTACAGTGACCCATTTGCCAATGATAGCCCGCACATCAATAATGGAATGTGAAAGACAATCTTCCAATCAATTTTTTTTTCTGCTGGTTTAGATTAAAGCAGAGAAAATGCCCAAATGCTCCATCTGCTTCCTCTAAGATTTCTGGTAGGCTGGAGCCCAATTATGGCTGCCTTATCCATTTTTAATAATCTACTTATGATCATGCAAACACAGGGTGTGATTATACCCACATCGGCTTCTGTTTCAGAGCCTCCATTCCCATCCATAATTAATAAGCCACTGGGTGCATCGGAGGGGAGCTGAAGGAGAGATGGAAGGGACCAGCAAGTAGGATGGCTCATTCATTCATGTTACAGACCTTCCCCGACATGTGCAACGTGCAGGGCGCAGTGCTAGCCACCGGAGGTAGAAGGGTCACGTATACCTTGGCCCTCTTGAGCAGCTCACGGACTGTGGAGGCGGATGCATAAAGACACATTTGTGGTGCGGATGGCCCTGGTCTTTAAACCAGAAAATTTAGCTGCTGAGACAACCGAGATATTTTATATTCTCAAATCATGAAGTATGGGATAATTAGATTACTGTATTATTATGGATATAATTCTAGGAAGACCTATTTTGGAACCAGTTTCTTCTATTTGAGGAGTGAGCTATTCTGGGGAGGCAGTCAATTTAGTGAGGAAACCCGATCAGCAAGAGCATGAAATGTAGTCAGCCCGGGTTCAAGTCCCCGCTTTGTACTGTGTGACCTTAGACAAGTCCCTTTACCTCTCTGAGCCTGTTTCTACATTGAAAAAGGAGGGAAATGCCTCCCTCGCTGGCCTTCTCTGGGATAACGTTCATGAATTTGTCGTATGGATTGCAAAGTGCAACAGCAGTATAATAAAGAAAACTCCAAGTCTTGCTGATCGGAAATATGATAAAACCATGCAGTTCTTGTTTTCTGACCCTGTCTCCCCTCCCAAAGTTCCCAGGAAAACGTTAGCCGTACCGTACTTTAGAAAGAGCTGAGCCTTCACATTAGAGACAGGTGGAAGTATTTTGCAATTGTTCTTGTTTGCAAACAATGCCAACTGCCTCTAATAATTTTGGAAGAGATATTGGAGACTCACAAATTTGCAGAAGGCCAGAAAACGGGATTTAGTACATGCTCTGTTATTATTTGCTGAAAATGTAATTGAATTAAAACTTTGCTACTCATTCTCATGTTCGGTGTAGCAGGTGCCAGACTTGCTTATCTCCTTTCTGGGCTTGTATCAAGAATCCCATGCGCTCACCTTCCTGTCCTGGTCTGGTGCCAGAGCCGGCCAGGTTGGTCTTCACCTGCCAGTGTTGGCTTCTCCGGGGAAGTGTCCACCTCTGCCTTCAAAATCCCCACTGCTTGTCTCGATGGAAAATTCCAGCAATCTATGGCCGAAGTCGACCTAAAATCTTAATCTCCAGCAGGAAGTGGGACCTGACAGAGAGGTAGCTTTGGGGCAGGTGGTGAATGGGAGGAGGGGGCTGTGGGACCGGAGTTCTGATGGTGTGCACCCCAGCTCCGCCCGCCCCCCTTGCACCCTGACGTCCGGCACATCATCTTCCCCAAGCGTGTCAGGCACACCCAGCCTCAGAACCTCACCCCTTCTTGCATTTGGCGGGCGCTCAAATCACTGCTTCCGCGGGAGTGAGATTCTCCCTGACGGCTCAGTTGAAGGTTGCAGCCCCCCTCCCATACATGCCAGAGTCCGCCGTCCGGCGCCTGGGCTTTATTTTCCTTCCTGGCACCGATCCCTTCATGCTGTCTGATTTGCTTTGAGGGAGGGACGCTCTCTCTCCCCCTCTTGGCAGGAATTGGCTTTTGTGTTCACTGCTATGATCCCTACCTCGCACAACCATTGCTGGCACATCATAGGTTCCCGATAATTTGCGGAGGGAGCAGGCGGAACAGCCGGTCCCGTCACAGGGTTTGGACGTGTCAGCTCCTTGTTTGGCCTCCTCAGGCACCCGGCGCGCAGAGCCGAACCCGGTGGGGGCTGGTGCCTGCCGGGCGGGTGGCTCTTGTTTCGGACACGCCCGGAGGCTGGGCTGTGCCCCGGCTGTCTGTGGGGGGCGAGATGACAGGCCGGCCGGAGGAGCTGCGGTCCCAGGATCGGCCTTAGTCGGCTCTCGCCAGTGGGCACCTGCGCCATCATCTGACCGCTGATGACATTTTAGTCCAGAGCTTGAGGGGGGAGCTCCTCCCAGGAGTCAGTGGAACTTAATGAAATACAAACCTCTTGCCTAGGCCTCTCAGATCTTGGCCACCGCCAAGCTCCGCAGCCTCCGCAGCCTCGCCTCCCACGCTCCGGCCACCTGGCCCTCTGTGTTTCTGGAACCCGCGAACCACTCTCCTGCCTCGGGGCCTCACCCTTGTTTCCCCAAGTGCTCTGCACCCCCCCCCCCTCGCCCCCCGTTCATCTGCAAAGCTGAGCCCAGCGTATCCCATCAGAGGCACCTTTCCTTCCAGAGTAGCCTTCCCCTCATCCGGTTGATTTTCTTCCTGACACATTTCTCCTACTTGTTTGGTTTCCACTGCTTCTCCGCCCTCCCTTGGAGCGGGAGCTTCGCCACCGGCCTGCGCTCTGTGGGGGCTCAGTGAGCATCTGTAGAAGGAAGGCATGAATGAACGGACCAACAAGCCAATTAGGCATTCTTGTTTCGGGATCTAAAGGCGACTGGGGGTGTCTCATTCACGAGGCGGGCTTCTCCTCCATTCCTTTGAAGAGAATCAACAGTAGAGGTTGCAAGCTGGCAGATCGTGGAGCTGGATGGAGCCTGTGGCTTTGTTGAAGGGGGTTGATTGGCCTCCCAGAGAGTTTTAAAGGCAAACGAACCAGGCACCTGGTATTCTTGCAATTCTGGCGTTTGGCATCCATTGTCTTCAACTTTTCCTGTCTCCCACATTCCCGTTATGTGCCTGCTCATGTAGCATTTGAGCTTACCGACCCCGGGCTGCTGGATCACTTAGACTTGGAACACTCTGGCACCTTCTGGGGACTCCACTGCTCTCCTCGTGGATCAGAGTCCGTTCTTAGGAGGCGGGCTGGAGAACCAGGCTCAGGGGGTAGCGAGGTATGGCTGATGGCTCTCATTTTTCCAGAGAAGTCAAGCAGGGTTGGTGGCCGAGCAGAAAGGAGGGTGGGCTGGAGAGCAGAGCCTTGGAACGTCTCCCATGGGAAGGCGGAAGGCAGCCCAGGAGAGTGGGAGCCGGGCCTGCCTTGTTCACTGCAAGCATCCATAGCACTTAGCACAGCTCGGAAACTACTAGATGCCAAGGAAAACTTGAGTGAAATTTTTAAAAATGGCCATGGCTAAAATGACAGTGTTTGCTTTGGAACTCACAGTATCCCTAATTAGTTAGGTTTTATGACTTTCCCCATCAACCTGGTAAAAGCAGGGAATGAAGACAGTGGTGATTTTGCCACCCCGTGGTGTCCTTAAGATGCGGGGAACAAAGTGACCTGTGCGTGTGGGTGGCCCAATACAAAGTTCAACACACCTGCCATTGCCAGTGTATCCAAATTCCCTGGCACAAGCTTTCTGTTCCCAGGAACTTGAACTTGACAGGAAACAGCTCCACTTGGGGTAAAAATACACACACACACACACACACACACACACACACACACACACAACCTTTTGAGCCTCAAGATGAAGGCCGATGTGGCCGAGCCTTGTATAACGTATCACCCACCCATCCCTCCGACTGAAATCCCAGGACCTCTGCACCACCGTCCAGCTTTCTGTCAGGCCCGGGCGTGCTGTCCGCACCGCTGCCATCCTGTCCTGCTTCCAAACCCCACACGTCCCAGAATGTCCGTCCCCCTGGGTTGTGGCAGTCGGTTCTCAGTACAAGCTGAACCATAGTGTCTGCTGCAGGGTTTTTCCTGCCAGAGTCACGAGGGTGCCTGTGGGGCTGTTGGGCCCATAGGAGGCCTCGTCCTGCTACATGGACAGCACACTGAGGGAGTCAGAGCTCAGAGGAGCAGCGAGAGCCCGCACTCTGAGGACATCATCCGAGCCCCCAGGGTCTGGCAGGGTCTGCATCTTCCCATTCAGTGGCAGAAATTCTCTCCCCATTTAAGGCCTTTTCGTCTTAGTTTGTGTTCTGTTTTTAGTAGCACGACCCGTAGTTTTCCAGGCCATGCAAGAAGCTTGGTGGCAAATACCCACCACCCTCTTCTCTCACCCTCTGTAACTCCCAGCACCCATGACCAGGCTCCGCTGTTCCTTCCCGAGTTGAGTTCGGCAGGGTTCCGCACTCCATCTGAAAGCCCCTGATCATGGGGCGCATGTGACCAGGTGTTAAGACTTTGCTAAATTGACATTTGTTAAGTGGAACACAGGGTGCCAGATGGTGAGGAGGTTCAACCAAAGCCCACAAGAGAAATTGGAATAGAGAAGTTAATGACTCACAGGTCCTAGAGGGAGTACCTGGCACATTTTAGGGGCCACAGAGAGAGAGGCAGAACCTGGGGCACATGCCATTATTGGGGTCTGTGTGTGGAGGCATTTGGGCTTCTGGGCTAAGACCAGATTGGTCCATTCAAACCAAAAAGAGCAGGGTTTTGCTAAGCTCTCTGAGGATCTTATCTAAAGGATGTACAAGGGGAAGGCCCTTATTCAAATCAGGTAAAGCAGAAAAGGGGATTTATTATAAAATTACAGGGATAGTTCATGGAACTAAGTATAGGAAATATGGCAGGTCCTTGTGAAGAACTGCAGCCAGGAACCAAAGCAGTAGTTACCTGTTTGAGCAAATGGCAAACATGAACTAGCATCTCTGATTCTCAGTTCCAAGTTCCTCAGAGAGATGGCTTGTTCAACTGCCATAGCCTGAACCAAATGTCTGCAGCTGGTCCATTTCAGATCAGGGTGGACAGGTTTATTTAGTCCAAATATGGCCACAGGGGGCCAGTCCTGGGGGTGAGGGGGCTGCTTGAAGAAAGGGAGATGTCAGCCCAGAATGTATCTATTGTAGTGACTGGGTACATTGTAAATCACATATTTACCACTTTTTCCGGGAGCATGGCCCTCAAGACACTATAGTTAATAACCCCAAGCTGCTTTTTTTTTAAAAAAAAAAATCATTTTAGAGAGAAAGCGAGCGCACAAGTGGGAGGGGCAGAGGGAGAAAGAAACTCAGACCCACGCTGAGCGTGGAGTCCAACGTGGGGCTTGATCTCACAACCCTAAGACCACAACCTGAGCTAAAACCAAGAGTTGGATGCCCAACCGACTGTGCCACCGAGGCACCCCTCAAGTGATACTTTTTTAAAAAGGCAGAATAGATCTCTGGGTAGGTAAATCAAGGGAGGAAAAAAAAGAAAACTCAAATGCACAATGTTAGAAAGACAAACAGATTTTAAAAATATATATGGCATTTATTAGGTAAGATGTCATTTAAGCAGATGGTCTTCTAGGGGAAAAATTGACAAGAAGATATAGAAAAACTGAAAATATACTGATAACCATGGATGTATTTGAAAATAATGTCCCCAAAAAGCTGCTAGACTAGAAATATCTGATGTATGAATTCATCAGATCTTCAGGGAACCAGATTATTTATGCCATTCCAGACATACATATGAAAAACATACTTCCCTGTTTGTTTTACTAGCAAGTAACTGGATTGCCCTGATACTAGACTCTGAATACAGATGCAGAAAACCCGAATGATACAGAAGTAAATAGTATTTGGCTAAGTTAGCACAAAGAAATATGTATCCAGAGAATTTGGGTGGGGGGGACTATGTTGTAGCCAAGTAGTATTTCTTCCAAGAATGCTAATGGCTTGTCATCCAGATGCCTGCTAAATACCACCAAGGCACTACAGCGGGTCAAAAGAAGGAAAAATGCAGACTTGGGTGGCTTTTAAGTTAGGCATTGCTGGAAGTCAGTGGTCACGTCTGAAAACAAAATACTAAATTAGAACGGAGGATACTCTTTTTTATTTATCTGACTGGCTTCCTACATGATGTGTAAAGCCCAGAACAACACTAGGATGACTGCAGTAACTTAGTGTCGGTCTGGATGGTAGTGCCAATGCAGTAGGAAAAGAAAAAAGAGAAAATAGACACAAATCCTGAAAAGAAGTCACATTTTTCCCCAAGAATTAGAGGATAATGGTATTGTGTGCCCACAAAACCAAAGAGAACCAACTGGTAGTCTATTAGAACGAAAAAGAGAGCTGAACAAAGTTTGGCAAAGGGGACACACACACACACACACACACACACACACACACACACACACACACA